>NC_082595.1:104431520-104740583 GCF_030936135.1 Gavia stellata | reverse complement strand
AAGTTTAAAACTGAAATTGCTCTTACTCTAGCCCAGCTGACAGCATTAGTTGTGGAGAAGCTCACTTCCAGAGGAAGTTGAATGTAAAAACAAAGTTGCCGTGACCTTAACAATAATCCTGTTTGCATATTACAATACATTTTCCTACTATAACAAGGCAAAGTCCCTCGTGTTCCGGTCAGAAAAAGTCATCTTCCAGTAAAAGCATACTGTGATCAATAACATTTTCTTAATATATTATATTATCTCTCACTGAAACACTTTTTCACTTGGCATTTCAGGCTGCCGAGTAGGGGAAATTCATGACAAAACTCAAGATGGTAAATGAGATACTGCAAATTAATTCCATCCAAGAGCAATCCTTTTGTTCGTGAACAGTTTGACAAGCCTATGTCGTCTGACTTCAGCAGAAGCTCTCTCAGCTTTCAAATATACATGAAACAGAAGAATCTGCTCCACTACTATACCAATCTCCACTTTAGCCTGCATAATTTTGTGTTGAAATACATTATATTTTCAACAACCAACTTTGAAACCAGAATTGGTGGGGCATACTTTTAAATATTAGTTTAGAAAATAGATTCAGAAGTCTGCAATATCAATTGTGAAATCCTATTTTCAAGTCACAGCCCAGAGCACGGCCGAGCGCAGGAATCCTGCACTTCTGAAGCCGTTTTGCCACCAAGTCTCCTGCAACCTGATCCTGGAAAGCGATGAAAATGCCAGCTGAAGGATCTCAGTTCAGTACCGGCAAAGTTCAAAGAGAGCCTTGTCACAATGGGCGTTACAGTAAAGTACTTCTCTAGCCACATGTCTGAAATTACTTTTGCTAGAATGAGTAGCAGCTTCATTCCCCCCTTGGAGCTCATAGAATCACAGAATCACTAAGGTTGGAAAAGACCTGTAAGATCATCAAGTCCAACCATAAAAAAAAATAAATGTCCTTCCGCAGGCTGAAACCCTGACCCGGAGGCACGCAGCCGCGAGCAGAGCCCACGCTCCTCACCTTCAGCATGAAAGCCCATTACTGCTGCATTACTGAGAGCAATCGGTGTCCAGCGTGGTCCAGAAAGGCATGATCCTGCAAAAAGGACTGGGTGCATGCAGGATATTGTCAGCAGAATTACTTACACACACCCGACCTCGGCAAGATTAGGTGCAGAAACACTGCTGTATCAGTATTTCGGCATAAGGAATAAGGGGCAGGCAGTTGTTGAATATTCATGCTGTAGCAATGCTCTCTGTATGAATTCTCTAGCAGGAACATGTAAAGGCTGTACCCATACCCTGAAGAGTTTACCATCCAACACCCCAATTAAAGACATATTAAAGTATGCACCCTGCTTTAAGCTCACAGGGCAGGCTCATTGACTAATTGTGTTCCTACAGTGAAGAATGTGCTCAACTTCTTAATCAAGACTCATATTGAAAACAACATGAAAGAAGTGGGAGAAAATGGATGAAAATTTAATTTACATCTGCAAATCCCAACACCTCATGAGATCAGAAACATGTAAAGGGCCAAACAACTCATCTACCTCAGAAGTCATTCATAAAAAATAAACATCCTTTTTAATTGTGGAGGAAATGCATGCAGGGGAGGATGCACAGTACTCAGCTGATGGAATAAACCCACAAAGCAGCAGATACATTTGTAAGAGAGAAGGGGCAAAAATAAAATTAGCCTCACTGATAAGCAGGGGCACAGGTGACATTATAAGCAAACTGGATGGGAAGGACAAAATAATCAAGGTTTTGAAGGACAGGACAAAGTTTGTGGGGGTTTTTGGTTGGTTTTGGTTGGGTTTTTTTTTAAAAAACAAAATAAATTAGGCAGCAAGTCTTAATGTAAATGAGCACTTATAAAACAGCCTTTCTAGGTGAATAATTTCTTTTACGATTAATAAAATCTGCAATCTGAGTAACAACGTTCTGATGACTTTTTGCCATTTGCAATTATCACTCATCCCAGCACCAAAACTTCATTATTATTAAAGCTGAGGAAAAAAACCCCCTTAACTGCTTCTATGAAAGGACTTAATTTTTAAAAGAATGCCAAGTTTCTAAGCTTTGTTTCTACTTCCTAATCTTGAATGTGAAAAATGAGGCCATCCTAGCAACCCTTGTGTATGTCTCCTCCGATTTCCAACAAGTAATTTGGATAAAAGCACCTAATTTGTATGGTAACACAACGCATTATAAAAGCATGCTTCCTTGGTTTAAAAGCAACCTACAAAGAGTATGGAGTTAACATAACCCTGTATAACTATAAGCACGTAGTTTATACTATAAACATACATTTTTTTGCCTTTTTTATAGCAGTTTTCTCCCAAGGAACTAAAAGCATTTAACAGTCACCGTAGGACTTGCCGCACTCTCGTGAATAAGAGCATATAATCTCCATTTTAATGGCATGGAAGCTGAGGCACAACTATTACAAAGGCGGCTGCGGCAAAGATAGGAACAGGAACCATATCCAACGCCGAGCTCTGTGAGTAAATCCAAGCCTACCTGACATGTATTATCTATGGGCAGAAAGGAACAAAGGTATTTTTGTGTTGGTGCCTATACAGATGTTAGTATGACCGTTGCCTGAGCCTCACTCCATCCTCGCTCCCTGATGTAACAGCACAGCAAAATCAGCCCTATTAAAAAAAGCCCAACACAGATGCTGTTAAATGGACTCAAACATACAAAAAATAAAGCCTGATGCACAGGTGCTTGACAAACATTGATCCGAGCTCTTTATAAACACAGATCTCCAGTTTGTCATGATTTTGTGGATGGTTAAAGGTCTGGAGCACACAGCGAGGCAGACTCTTCCCGGGGCACGCAGTAAAAGAGGCAACAGGCGCAAGCTGCAACAAGGGAAAATCTGGTAAGAATAAGGAAGAAAAATTCCGAGCGGGTGCGTAAGCGGCAGGATGGCTGCCCAGGGAGGCTGCAGAGCCCCCGTCCTCGGGGGTGTTAAAGGACTTGCCTGGACATGGACACAGCCCTGAAAAAGCTGCTCTGCCTCTGCAGTTGGCCTGCTTTGAGCAGGAGGTTGGATGAGATGACCTCCCGAGGTCTTTCTCAAACTGAATTATTCTATGAATATCATACCAAAGACAAGTGAGGTTATTCCTTGGTTTCCCTGCTGCATCCCAAAGCTTATCACAAATTCATACCAAAAGTGTGACCTCGGACTTCTGTGACTAACTTTTTCTACTTCACTCGGCTTGCTCCTTCTCCTGGAAAGGATGAAATGGAACAAACCCAAATCTTTGTTTTCACCCACCTAAAAACTACAGAAATGAAAAGCAAAATGCAATCATTCTGTTCAAGCACCTAAACACACGTGGTCATTGGAGGTCTCGCTTTGAGTTTACATACCTTCCTGACCCTCTCTCCTCCTTTGAAATACTCCCAAAAGCAATCAGTCTCCTGTGCGGAGAGACCCACCGTTATTAAAATAACTGCATCACAGAAACAGCTCTCAACTTCTTCATTTCAAATTCCTCCCCCCAACCCGCACGTTCGTAAGAGGTGCTGCATATGGTGAAAGCTAATTCAGTTTGAACCAGAAAAACACTGTATTCCCCAGTTGGAATACAAAAATTGCAATCACACGTGATTGTCAAGATACACAGCGCTACAGTCAACATGCATAAACACTTTTTATAACCTTCAGAAAAACTAAGTGAGTTAAAAGGCCTTTTAAGGGGAACGGCTAGGAATATCCAAAAATGGGTAAGACAGACAAGTGTGCAGCTCCTACATACAGCCCATTCCCAGAAGGAGACAAAGTCCATCCTGGAATTCAAGCCCCTTTCAAACAACTTCTCAGGAGTAACAAAAGCGTTCAGGAGGAAGCCTGGACACAACTGGCTTCTCATTTCCAAATTTTTTTCTTTTGTTACAACCCGATCACAGCCACGGTGGCAGAAACACCCACAGGCATACCATAAGCTAACAGAATAACTTTGCAATAATTTGATATTCAGCCTAAGACTATGCTCAGGATTTCATGTTGATGTGAACTAGGCGATGCTGCAACTTATCACAAGCTGGATTTGCTAGACATTCCCCACCACAGAAAGTGAGTTAAAACTGTCACTCATCACTGTATGAGTCGCTCTGATATAACTACTTCTTCATGAGTTGGACAACATTTCTCTGAATTAAAAACAAAACACTATGTTGCAAGTTAAAGTCTTCATCCTGGTTTCCGTACATTTTCTTTTCCTTTCCGCTTCTCTTAGCTATTTTCTGCTCAACTATTTTTTTCCTCAGTATGTTTAACCCTCTGTGCTCCACTTGCCCGCTCAATGCTTTCTTTTGCTCCTCTCCTTGGTAGATATAAACCAGGGAACTCGCACGGGAGCTCCAGCCACCCTGGCCAAACTATTAATTATGATCTGAGCGCTGAACTACTGACGCCCTCTTGGTCCTTTCCCTAGTCCACTTACAAGTGAACGAGCCAGGAAAGCTTGCAGGAGCACGGGAACATGTCTCCCTTCCCCAAGGACCATCTGATCAGCGTGTCAGGCTAAGGCTGAGACTGTATTCCTCAGCGCCTGTTCTCTGGCATATCTCCCAACATACACGCTCTATTAAAATATAGGAAAAACAGATTCGTTATTCATCGTGAGGGCTACTAAAAAAAAATAGAATTTGGAGAACGTTTGATTTCCCTACAACTACAATTACAGTTGTTGATATCTGCAATTTGCAGCATTACACACACATGCAGGGACAAACATAAAGAAGGAATGTAAAGTAAAAGCCTTATTCATAATTCAGACTCAACTCAACAACAACCATTGTTGTTTCCAGCAACAGTTTCATATATGTATTATTATATACACTATTTATGACTGTGTACTGGCAGGACAGAAAAAAACGATTAAATACACTCTCCCATACACACTTGTACACACCCAAGCATACACACCATTTCCTATTTTACTGCAAACATACTAATGACAGGAATTGAAAAATACTTTTAAATTATCAAAGCTACATTGAAAGCTTTCAGCTAGTTGCTCAGGGTAATATGCCCATTTCCAAGAGTGAAAGACTTGGAAATGGGCTTTCACTGTTTCCAAAGTGTAGTTCAAACCCATTTACGGGAAGAGGCTGCCAGAAACGTTACAATCAAGATGCGCTGGGGATACTGAGGTGTTCAATAAGAAATCCTGTGAAGGAACAGCAAGCGCTGGAAGTAAGGATTGCACAACAGTGTGTAAGAAAGATTAAACAGATTAAAAAAAGGAAAAAAAAAACCCCAAACCATAGGACTTGGTGGTCTTGGCAGACAGCAAGGAGAACCTGAGCCAGCAATATGCCCTTGCAACAAAGGCCACGTGCATCCATCCTGGGCTGCGTTAGCAAGAGCACAGCCAGCAGGCCCAGAGAAGCAACGCTTCCCTTTCACGCAGGACTTCTGAGCCCTCCAGGACAAGAAGGCTTTGACATACTGGACCAAGTCCAGTGGAGGATATTGGTGGCTGGAACACCGGCTGAGCTCCTACAGACCTCACTGTGTTTCCAGTTCCCCAAAGGGCAGGTGCAGAGAAGACAGAGTGAGCCTATTCTTGGAAGGGCACAGAGATATGACAAGGAGAAAGAAGCTGCAACAATGGAAATTCAGCTTATAGTTGAGGATAATATCCTTCATGGGGTGGTGAAACATGGCAACAGCGGGCCAATAAAGTTTTGGAGTCTGCATCCTTGGACATATTCAAAACCCAGCTGGACACGGCCCTGTGCAACGTGCTCTAGGTGACCTTGCTTTGAGCAGGAGGTTGGACTAGATGATCTCCACAGGTGCCTTCCAGCCTGAATTATCCCACGAATCTACATATCTGGTTAGGAGAAGCTAGAAAGCTGGCTGAAGGAGGCCAAGAAAGATATCAAACAGCACCAAGGGCCAGGATTAGCTCCATGAAGGCAAAACACAGAGAGGATTGCAAAAAGAAGCTAGGAAAGTGGTGAGGCAGGAAAAATAGCAGGTTGAAAGAGAAGGTGGAAGCAGAGGATCAAGACTGAGGAAGAGGTAAAAAAAGAAAACCAAATCTGTGTCCACTAAATTACACTTTCCTCCAGTAGCTGGGAGGTGAAAATCCCACGAGTCATTCAGTAATGAAGTATTTTAAGTTTCTACTCTGATATGCATAGTAGAATTGGATAAGAGAGGGAATCAGTTCCTTCTTTCCCCTCCCCATGCCCCCAAGAAATCAAGTAACCTTTAATCTCCCTTTTCCAAATATTTAAACTTGATCCTGCAAACTTCACAGATATTTATAACTATGTACGTTATGAAGAATGTTTCATTTGTAATACAAAAATACATGCACATTTACGTATGGCCCAAAGGGTCGTGGTGAATGGAGTTAAATCCAGCTGGCAGCTGGTCACAAGTGGTGTTCCCCAGGGCTCGGTACTGGGGCCAGTTCTGTTTAATACCTTTATCAGTGATCTGGATGAGGGGATTGAGTGCACCCTCAGCAAGTTTGCAGATCACACCAAGTTGGGTGGGAGTGTTGATCTGCTGGAGGGTCGGAAGGCTCTGCAGAGGGATCTGGACAGGCTGGATGGATGGGCCGAGGCCAATTGTATGAGGTTCAACAAGGCCAAGTGCCGGGTCCTGCACTTGGGTCACAACAACCCCCGGCAACGCAACAGGCTTGGGGACGAGTGGCTGGAAAGCTGCCTGATGGAAAAGGACCTGGGGGTGTTGGTTGACAGCCGCTGAAGATGAGCCAGCAGTGTGCCCAGGTGGCCAAGAAGGCCAACGGCATCCTGGCCTGTATCAGAAAGAGTGTGGCCAGCAGGAGTAGGGAGGTGATCGTGCCCCTGTACTCGGCGCTGGTGAGGCCGCACCTCGAATCCTGTGTTCAGGTTTGGGCCCCTCACTCCAAGAAGGACATTGAGGTGCTGGAGTGTGTCCAGAGAAGGGCGACGAAGCTGGTGAGGGGTCTGGAGCACAAGTCTGATGAGGAGCAGCTGAGGGAGCTGGGGTTGTTTAGCCTGGAGAAGAGGAGGCTGAGGGGAGACCTCATCGCTCTCTACAACTACCTGAAAAGGGGTTGCAGAGAGGTGGGTGTTGGCCTCTTCTCCCAAGTGACCAGTGACAGGACTAGAGGAAATGGCCTCAAGTTGCGCCAGGGGAGATTTAGGCTGGATATTAGGAAAAACTTTTTCACTGAAAGGGTTGTCAGACACTGGAACAGGCTGCCCAGGGAGGTGGTTGAGTCACCATCCCTGGAGGTGTTTAGAAGATGTGTAGCTGTGGCACTTAGGGACATGGTTTAGTGGTGGACTTAGCACTGTTAGGTTCACAGTTGGACTTCATGATCTTAAAGGTCTGTTCCAAAATAAACGATTCTATGATTCTATGGTTTGTCAGCTTAAAACTCAAAATGTTCACTACACCCAAATAAGTCTTATAGCTTTCTATAATTTTATAAGATATAGGCCTATCAGTCTGTAGACATACAAACTTTGCTCCCTCTTGGAGGTATAGCACCAAATTTAAACACTCCTAATCAGGTTTACAGCATTAGCATTCACCCTACTACGTTATTTTTCTATTGTAACACAGATGCTCAGTTGCACATGCTCCGATAGGGACTTGCTGCAGTCACTGAAAGGGAAAGCATAGCCCAAATCACATTCATGTAAGCAAACAAGAGACCATGAAAGAAAAACAAGCCACAAAAAGAACAGATATCTGCACACTTACCCTGTGATATCCAGAATCTGTACCAAAATCAGCCTCAGGTGTAACAGTCAGTAAACAGGACAGCAAACCCTTGCATTTAGCAGGAGGTTTCTGGGAAGCCAGATTACCTAGAAAGAGTTGAAAAGTGTTACTTCAATACATGAAGATGAAGTCACCTACGCTCAGTAAGAACAGGCTTCAAATGAGCCACAGCACAAGAAAAAAAAAAATAGCTGCACAATGGGAGACGTTACATGCCACCATGATCGGCATGGAGAATTTAATCCCCTGAAGATCTCTTTGTTACGAAGCACAGAGAGTTAGATGCTGGTAGATACTTAGGGTTTAGCAAAGAACTTCTAATACCCAAGATAACACGGTGTTAACCCTCTAATCAAGGATGTGGAGGAGACCAGAAAGAGCACAGTATTTTGCTTAATTAGTTGCTATCAAAGAGGATGAGTTCAAGCACTTGCAAAAACAAGGCAATCCAAGATTATTTAAAAGTTTAATAGTGTCTTTGGTAACACAGGGTTTGCCTGTGAAAGAAAAATAATCCCTAGAGATAAATTTAAAGAAATATATCTCATTTTAATGCCCAGAGTTAAATGTCTATTCATTATAGCAAAGCAGTTTTATACCTATGTTCTCCATCTCAGATGTAATATATATGAAAGTAATCTTTACGACAGGAAGTTGCAGCAAGAATGAACTGCTGTCATTATCTGCAAATCAATACAATTTTTTTTAAGTGGATATAACAGTACCTATTGATTTCATGTTTTTAGCACTGGAGTTTCAGTTTCTACATAATGACAAGAGAGCTGCATACAAGTAATTGAGTTGATACAAACTAATTTGAAGTTTACAGTGCACTTCCCTTGAACAATGCAATCAGGCCGTCCCTCCTATTACCTCACCTTAAGCTTTTTTCATTTTATATAAACTTTATGTTTTGTGTAATTATAATAATTTCAAGGTGGTAGAGTGACACTTCACTAATCCTACCTGCAAGCTGTAGAAAGTTTACCATGCAAAATATCTCCTTGGAAGATATCTCCCTATCCTTCTAGCGTGTCATTACAGAATATTTTTATGACTTCTGCTATGTTTAAATAGCCTGACCACATAATTTCCCCTGTGAAAGCCTAAAACTGGCTCAGCGCTGAAAAGCTTACAGTCCAAAGAGGCGTGGTGAAGGTGAGGATGGTTAAGGAAGAGGAAACAGAAGCACATGGCAGAACTAAATGACTTATCCAAGGTTACTTGGTAGATCAGTCAAGCAATGAGCTCCACTGGGTCATGCTCTATTCCTTTAAGAGAGTTTTATTGAACTGGTAAATTCTTACTATATTTCTGCAAATGAAGCATACAGCAACTTTGGCTTGACTAGCTGATCAAATGGCTCATGCTGCAGTGAATGATCTGTAATGAGAGCTGGCTGCAAGGCAAGACGTACCATCACAGAGAGGAAGAAAAAAAAAATCAGACCACTATAAAAAGAGTTTAAAGGGATGGGATTAGGGCCAGCTGACATCCCAAAATTAATCTCATAAAGCAAACAGACAAAACATTTACAATTTTTAGTCCTTACTTAATGCAGAAAAACCAGAGCCCTGCCCAATCACTAGCCAGCTGTAGGTTAGTTTCTTAAAAATGTAAAGCAAGATAATAAAAGGAAGAAGTACATGAAAGGCCCAGGGAAGGCACAGATACATAAACATCTCGCCCACATTATCCCCCATCATTCCTGTCCTCCCATACACAACTCCATCTTCCTTAGCCTGCTTTGTTCACAGGGTTAGACTCATTTTGGAGTTAAGGCTTTTCAAAGAGCTGGTCTACTTATTTATTTAATGCGCTGTTGAGACATTTCAACTGAGTATTTCTGATTCTCATGACATGCCTAAAGAATTTAGCATGGACCGCCTGAAAAAGCTCAAACAAAAATAGAACCTTTTTTTGTTTTGCTTTTTGTTTGTCAGAAAGAGCACTGTTTTCATGAAGCAGTTTATGGAAAGGAAAGAAGAAACTCAAGGGAGTAATTTCTCCTTTGCATAGTGACTCATCATATCATAGTTACCCCACGATCTCCAAGGGCAACACTAGGCCAGAGCTGCACTTGGAAGATCTCCTTAGGGAAACATCCACTTTTCAAAGCCACCTCAGGACTCTTGTTCCAGGACCTTGTAGAACAGAAGAGCCTTTGATAGTAATAAAAAATAAACTGGGTTTCTGATAGGGAAAGAAGCCTGAGAGGCCAATGACAGTTTTACATGAAGGAAACCTTTTTTCTTTCCCACCTCAATAATGAAAGACGTGAAGAATCCTGTGAATGTTTACAAAGTGTATTGTAGACTCTATGGCAGTGCCATAGGGAAAGGCAAGGCAGACCTCACAGCTGGATACGGGACATCTGAAGAAAGAAGGATCAGAAGGAAAAAAGGAACAAGAAAAGCAATAATCCGTCACCATGAAAATGGTACACAAAGACAGGCTTAAGTTAAAAATCTGTTTGCTTGCTCCTGGACATGCAGTCCCAAAGAAGAGTCAAAATTATTACTTGGGGCAACACAAAGACAGGATTAATGGTCTTTACAGTTTAACATACCGCAATTTACATTATTTTCTAGCATTTGGGGGGGTTTTTCTTTTCCCGCTTTAGAAAACCTTGGCTGTTTATAGGAAAGGATTTTAATCCTAGCAAAACTTTACTGCAGTTGCCATTGAGGGGGAGCAAGGAGAGCAACACCTGCCAGGCAGCTCTGAACCACTAGAATAAAATACTGAAACTGGAAGAGGCAGAAGCACAGCAGGGAGCTTTAAACACCAAAACCAAGAGTTGCCATCTCTTATCATAGTGTACTCTCTGTAAAGGTAAAGCCTCAATTCCCTGTATCAATAATCATGAATTTGAAGGTGCCTTACAGAAGCCTATAGCAGCAGCCCCATCTCTCCTTTGGGAGCCTAACAAGCTCAATATGGACAGGTCATATATCCTATATAATACCTAAGCTTCTAAATTAAATGACTTGAAGCAACCTGATGGAAACAAAGCATCTGCTTTAGATACTGCATCATTGTAGCAGCAAGCTTCATGAAGTAGGCAGCTCATTCTTCAGGGTAAAACTAGCAGGAGGCCACACAAAACATGATACAAGAAGTTGTTGTCAGCTCACCTGACATGACATGGACATCTTCATGAAAGAATGGAATAATCAGAGTTGCCTTTGGCTCAAAAGACCTGGTCAGTGAGAAGCAGGTCTGGATCTTTTGGGGAAAGCAGCTATATCAGTTGGATTCTCCTGAACTTCGGCAGTTCTGGGTTGGACAAAGTAGAGTTACCCTGCACCAGCAAACAATGAGATATGGTGACAGCACAAGCAGTTAACGGAAAGCTCACCATGCTTCAGCTTCAAGTATTAAATTAGAAAAGAGGTTTCCAAAAGGCTAGGAAGGATAAAGGAGAGAATTATTTCATATGATGTCAAATCAAAAACATAATTTTTTTATGCAGCAAGACACCGTTTCAGAACTTCTCTGCTACAGATAAAGTATCCAGCAATACAGCAGATCAGCTCATCCACCAAGAGCTGCACAGCGTGTGAGAAGTGAATACAGATTTAAACAGCATCCTCCTGATCTAAAGCAAGGTGAGGAGCAGGCAGCAACGTTCAGCAATTCAGTACTGCAATGAGAGGAAACCTGGAAAACCAGCACCTCCCTGGGTCAAGTGGGATCAGCCACCAGGACATGGGGACTTTGTGCAGCATTCGCAGAACTAGGAAAACCAGAAGGAACGCAGGGCAGGATTACCAACTGACTTGTCTACTGCTATACAACCACATCTCCCAGGAACAAGCTGAACACCTTCCAAAGTGCAAGGAAAAGCAGAGTGGAAGGCAGTATCTCTAGAACAATGCCAAGGTTTGAGCAACAACTGGTGAAATTAAGGGATCAAGAATAATATTCTTCTTGCAGAAGCAATGGTGCTTCTTTGGGAAGGGAGCAAAAGAATAAAGAAAACAGACTACAGCTGTTATATCGGTCCCTGGGTAGGGAATGACTTATGCTTATTCTTCTGCATTGTGCAAACCCCTGGAAAGCAGGGAGCAGCCCAGGAGTCCTTTGGGGACTGTTCCAGAGCTCCCTTGAAGCAGAGTTCACCCAACAGCCTGCAGCAGAGGTGCGTGACACGGACCTCAGCGACAATGCAATGCACCATGCAGCACCTGCCCGCAATGTCTCGCTCAATTGGAAAAATGTATTTGGAAAGGAAGCCAAGGACATGGAGACAGTTATTGTAGGTTAATTAATCCGAAAAAGTTCATTGCAGAAGTATTCTACGAAAGCCTGCCTGTGCAGACAAGCTCTAAATCAACTGTGAAGCAGAAAGTGCTTTAAGAATGCCCTTTACAAGCTGCTCTGCACTGCAAACATAACCTCCCCCATGTCACATACCGCAGCTTGGGGCAGGGGGTAAAGAAAGGGGAAGAAGCACTCAGAGGCACAGTTGGAGCACGCACTCTTTGCAAATAAACATTGTAAAGGAAAGCAAATCAGAAGAAAAAAAAAAAAAAAGACTCTAGTGTAAGGTATAAACACTTACTAGGCCGGCTAAGTAGATGTTTCATAAGCAGTAAAAGAAGGGTGCTTACAGGCAGTATATCTGGCAAATCAGAATCAGTCACCGTGCAAACAGCCGAGCTGAGCACAACCGGGAAGCTGTATGGACATGGGAGTTAAGAACGGACCAACGTACCCAAAGCTCTCAGAACTGCACAGGTTAAGGACTATTGCTGTGGTGTCCCAGTATCTTTAGTGTATTTAGATTGGGACTATTCCAGCTCTACAAGCAAAATACCTATAATGCCTGGTGTGACCTGTTGCCCTAATGTCCATAAACTGAGCAAGTGGCCTGAGAAGGGAGCAATGATGGATCCCGCAAGTTGCTCCGCAGGCTGTGAAGCTGGGCATAGCTACAGCCAAGTGTTGCAGGCTGGGAGAGAACAAAATAAAACCCAGGGCTGGAACTGAAGGACGCGTCCATGTTCACAGCCCCACTTGACTTTATGGAAAGGTGTGACTGCTCTGCACAGTGACGTCTGCAGAATGCTATTGTGTATGTTGACCTTAATCTATTATTTATTACAGAATTTACAGATCTCTCTTTTCCCCAAGTGACAACCAGTCAACTACTAATTTTCAGGCTAAAACGCTGCAAGGTCTGCAGACCCCAGAGCATTTGTTCTGGAATAAGGAATCACCTGAGAAAGATGACCAGAGAGGAGGATGTCTGCACATGCCTAAAGTGCAAGTTACTTAATATAAATCTTTTAACAGCAACAAATGAGAGCATCACTGGATGTACTGTCTAACAGCTCCAGGTTTGAAACGATAATTGCTGGATTCCTAAGACTACTTGGTATGTTTTACTCATAATGTTTCTCGCACTCACGCTCATCTCTCTGAAAGCAGGCTGGGAACTGTTAACACCTCTTCATCTAAGATTAGACAGACTGACAGTAACCCTGAGGTTATTCTGTGCAATACTTTTTCAAAGTCCCCCAAACCCAAATGCTGTCCTCTGCTTCAACGAGTTAAGCTGGGGAAAGGGAAGGGGAAAATAATTTTAGCTCAGTACCCCTCCATTCCATTACATCAACGAATTAACTCCTCCTATGACATTACGTAGCTTTTGAGAAAACATTTGTGGTTTAGAACTGACTGTTCAGTTTGTATTCCTGCATGGATAATCCCTTCTTTAAAAGGAAGTATACATCAATAATATTCATGGGGAGCTTTATAAGAGCTTGGCAAACGTTACTGACAAAACAAAAAACTCAAACAGAAGGATTACTCATCAAATGCTACATCAACAACACTTTTGACAGGCATCTGGATTATGCTGCTCTTTAAAAGGGAAAAACAAAGATGTCACTTCGAAGTTTAAATGGAAACAGTGAAATATGCCATTAAATATATCAGCTCATAAACAAAGCTATTTTTGCAAACTGAAATGCAATGAGCAATTATGACAAAGTTTGCCAAGATAATTTACAGGCACTCTTTTTTCCAAAAATACTTTTCAAACATTGCAAGATGTACAGAGATCACAGGTTAGTAATGAGTTTATAGACCTAGAAGAACAGACATCCAGCATTAATAGTCTATCAAGTCCCATCTTTTTCTTCAAATGGCCTTTAGTTGATGCTCTAAAGGAAGTGAAAGCATACGCACCTGCCCAACTGAACAAAACTCCAGAAGAAAATGTAGACAGACACTTTAGGAGCCCACCCTCAAAGAATGTATTTCACTATCCTTCCCCTAAACCATGTTAAACATAGAATTACATTAGCACAGAAACTGATGTTGTCTGGATATTCTGGAGCAAGTCTCACAATCAGATGACTGTGATGATGCAAGTGGGAATTTCTTACTCATTCTAAGTTTATTTAATTCTTATTTCCCAGGAAAAGCTCAAGGAAAGCTACTGAGATGTGTGGAGTTCAAAAGAGGTATGCAAAATATTCACCTGCAAAAAGAGACTGCTGAAAAGACTGCTTATTCAAACGAATGCGGAGTTCTAATGGATCTGCAATGTTCAGTTCAAAATCGTTCACCCGCACAGTGAGGTTTCTTTGAAGACAAATTCATACAGTCTAGTAAAAGGGGTAGATTTCCTTAAAGTGGAGCCAGCTTCTTCACAGTTCATTGAAGTCCACTGGCTTTGCCAGAGATTCAATGAAGGTAATAGGCAAGTACACGTGTTGAAAGGTCTTTTATTTCTTTATTGAAGCAAAGCCTAGCAAAGATACCTTCTGCTGAAATGGTTTGAAGGCATTGGGATTAAAAAGCTGAAAAGTTTTAGGACAGCTTGACTAACATATCTTCCCAAGTCCATTGCTTCACCGAAGCAGCTGGAGAGACTAGCGTTCAAAGCACCGAAGCATTTGAGGCTGAAAAGACCTTAACTTCTTTGACATCATGAACTGACTTTCTGTGGTTTAAGGTCTTTTCCAGATTTTTGTCAAAAAAGTTAATAGAAAAAGTAAAAACAGAACAAACCTGCTGGTTTGCCATTTGCAGATGTTTTTTACTAGAAAGTCCTACTCTTCTAGTAAGACTCTCAGGGACTATCATGGAGTCAGGTAACATAACCAAGTGCAGGTGATGTGAAGACAGCCACATCGTGCCTTTTGTAGTGTGGGAGGAATGCTATTAGGCAGCTGGAGAGCAGCCGGATAGGAAAAGGCTTCTGCAAAAGAGACAGAGCAGCGGCAAAGTACCAGGCTCTTAGAGTTTTCTATGTCCCTCCTTGTCTTACGTGAAGCCTTGCACAACACAAACACAGACTGAATGGAGAACAGGGACTGCTCTTGGTTCACAACGTACCAGCAACAGCAGGGACGAGGGGAAAAACCTAAAAGCTCATTCTGTTGGGTCTGATGCTGCAAAATGGGAAGGGGGAGCACAGTATCATTAGCTTGGAAGGAACAGCTTGTGCGCGAAAGGGCAAAACCACCCGTTTCTCTTACGATCTGAACTGACTCCGCCATACCCTACGAGAAGCTAACATCCTTATGCAATATTTAGGTACAAAGTAATCTGAAAGGTAAAAATACAGCCAAGGTGACAACACTGCTACAGTGTGGTATGGCCAGCAACATACTGCATCCCAAAAAGGTTTTAAAAGCTATGAGTGTCCACCTAGAGGAGTTACCCTTTAGGTATAGAGGGACTGAAAGAAGTCACCTCTGATTCCCCAAATACAGTCTCCATTTTCTCTCAGACTCATTTTGGACCGACAAGTTGACCACTGCAGGGGAAACCCTATTCTCTTCACAGGGACCAACGCACTATTTACTGACCAGATATCCTAGTGGTCCCTTTTTGACCTTAGTCTGATTCTCTTGCATATTATAAGGCACAGGACTTCCTTGCTCAGGAGGAAAAAATAAAAATCCTGTCATGATTACCAAATTTCTAGTGATGCCTTGGGAGTGTTGGTGAAAGGTTTTAGTAATTAATTATTCCTGCTGTCAAAATCTATTTGTTTTTTCTATTATGAATTTTCTTGGCTTTCATTTCTAGACAACGAATCTTGCTATATTTTTGTTCAACAGACTACAGACTCTTCCTTTCTTAAAATTTCCCACATAGAAAAGCTAATCAATTCTTTCCTTCTCTTGGATTAGGGTAATGACTGCAAGAAAGCCCAGTGGCTTAAAGGCACGTCTTTCCACCCCTTAGCCACCATGACCACTCTTCCACCATCTCTCCCTATCTCATCAACCTCCTTGAGGTGCAGACGGACCTGAACACAATATTCTGGGAGTGCCGGCAGTAGGGTCAGACCCAGATTTAGCACAGCCTCCCTGAAGGCTTTCCTATCGATGTACACAAAGATTGCCGACACAGGCAACACAACAGCTTGGTCCTACAAGCTCACGTTCCCCTGGTGTCAACTCAAGGGTGTAGCAATAGCCCTTTCTCCTCCGCTCCGTTGACTTCAGAGGGAGCCTAGGACAACTAGTTTAGAGTAGGACACCAAACTGTAAATGGCTGCAGTTGGGCAAGCTCAATTCCCATCCCTCACATGCGCCAAACTGAATTGTTTTGTTCTAGTTTCTTAATCAAAATGGTGTCACCAAGTCAAATGCCTTGTAGAAGCCATAAATATCAAACTTGCAATCACATTAAAAACACTTAATAGATATCAGATTGGCTTGACAGAATCTATTTTCCATAAGCTTGTGTTGATTGGCATTAATTATATTTCTCCTACTCAATCCTTTATCAGATGTCCCATTCATTATACCCCAGATCAATATTAGAATGACAAGACTCAAAGCCTCACACCTTTGAGGCACAGGTCTTGGCCACTTTTCCAAAGCAATGAACCAAATTTCCAAAGCTGACTGCCAGCAGCATACTGGCATAACAGAGCTCTTAATCTCCTCTCTCCACCTCCCAATTACAACACTAAAAAAAGATCTGTAGCTTAATTTGTCATTCCCAAAGAAAAAAGCAGAATAAACAGATCAGTTACAAAAGATCTCCTTTAGATGAAAGAGAAGAAAGCAAGCAAAGACAGAAGAGGAAGTGTGGGAGGTGAGCAGGTTACAGTCAATCAAACTTTTGATTCCGTGAGAAAAATTAGAAAAAGAAGCAATTCCTTCACAGTAAGAATGTGTTCTCCTGATGCAAATTGTTGATTTTAGCACATATGACCATCACAGAATTCATTCAATTGCATGAGGAGATCACGCTGTTAAAATTGAGCTGCTAGATTTAAGTTAAGTTATACAAAAACGTAGGGTTTATGCTCTTTACATATGGTGCTGAGAAACTTTCATCCATGGGTGGCCTGAGCACTAACCTTCCCCAAGAAGAGTCAGCACTGCTTGCAATCGTCCAGATGCCTATATGTCAGATAAGTGAAGAGAAAGCATTTTCCTAGAGGATTCATATTTTCCCGGCAATCACGTCTTTTCAGTTGCATGCTTGGTGGGTGGCACATCAGTGCTACCTCCAGCACCTCCCAACTAGCAGGCTTTCTCAATAAGCTTGGTGGACCATCTCCACACAACTACTTTGAATGAGGCATTACAGCGAGTCATTTCACATCATTAAGTTACTACCATCTTTGTGATGCTTTGACCATATCTGGAGAGACATGAATACTCCTGGTGAAGAACTGCAGTGCTTCCCTTGACACGCTGCTTCACAGCTCTAAAACATGTGCAAGTTCAGCAGCTACATAGATAGCAGAGAGCTTGCTTGTGTCTTACTAACCAGCACAGTCAGAAAAGTATTCATTTTTAAAAAGTTAGATAGCACCCATGGAGAAGACTACTGTTATTTGTCTTACAGCCCCAGGCAGTGTCCTGCAGCCTGACATCAAAGGCTTTGAGTAAGACTACCACACAGCCATTTCCTGACATAGAGAATATGCTGATGACAGAGAGTATGTACAATGATCATGCTCCAGCACCAGGGATGCTGCCGTTTACTTCCACAGATTTCTCCTCATCGCCTAACAGTGATGTCAGGATTAGTCCAAAAGCCTTCTCCACAGCTCCAGCCCTGATGATGTACTTCCCAGGCGCAAGCTCTCCACCTCATCTAACACCTCCATTCAAATTCTCCTCACTCAGTGTCCTCTCTTACAGTCTCATTTTTCATATGTGTAATTCAGAGACCTTCGAACCTCTGACTGCCTTCATGTGATTAGTGCAGACAACTGCCTGGTCCTAGACCACGTCCACAAGTACGCAACCCAAATGCCACGCTACAGGCACACGCTGTTGAGGAAAAGGTCTATCAAAATGGTTCTGCTGTGCTGCACGGCTTCTGCAACGACTCAAATTCAGAGATGGGCAAGGCCCGTGCAAAATAATGAAGTTTTGTAACAGTCCAGGACAAATCAACTGAAGATGTCCATGCTCCAAAGAACTTCAAATATATTGGTCTCTCATGATCCATCAAATGGGGAAATCAAGTTACTAGTATAAAAGAAAATGCTTATTGTCACATGTTTAACCAATTCTTCCCTCCTTTGCAACAAATCCCAATAGGTGTGTCATCACATTAGTTACTAACTTCTGACTACATTACTGCAATTCACATGGAAAACGTTGGCACGACCTAACACCCAATGGGAAAAAGTCAATTCACCGTTGGATTCGCATGCATGGTGGTTACAGTCCGGCATTAGGCGCTCAATGAGGGGCAGGTAGTGTGAGCACCCCCTCACCTTCAGAGAAAAGCAGTCTTGTTCCAATTGCCGGAACTGTGGCTGAAATAAATGGCCATTTTAATCAAAACGCCAGGGATAGCGCACGATCTTAATCTATAGCTCAGTCTGTGCGGATCTCTGTTCGGCACTTAACACGACTCACCTGTTTCTTTGGACTCTTTCTCCCAAACTACAATAGACAGCCCCAGAATTAATCTTTATGATTGCAAGGGTAACTTCTCACCACGAGAATAGTGTGGCCATGGGTTATTATTAATGAGGGTCCCGATCAAGTGTACATTCAGTCCACATCATTTGCTAAAAAAAGTTATCTTCCTATAGGCTACATAAATACATAATACATCTACATTAACCTGTGTGACACTGAAGCAGCCTTTCCAGCAATCCAGCCTACTTTATCTCCAAAGTAGACTCTTATACCTCATTTGAGTGAGTGAGCACACATTTTAAATAATGATGAGAGACTCCAATTTTCACATTTTCATGGATGCGGTGTCAAATTTATTTGTAATAGGATCATCTATTATCTGTCAGTACTGAGCAAACTAGGTGAGAAGAAAATGGTTAGTAGTATATTATCTGGAATCCTGATGAAAATTAGCACAAGGTAAGTGGAGTTGTGGAAAACAAAAAGGTTACTTGTTGATTGCTTAACGCAGCCTGCCTTGACTTAAGTTATTTCTAATATGAGATCAGAAGTTGTTGAGGGTTTTTTTTCCGTTCAATTAAAAAAAGTTAATTTCCTCCACCCATTCAATTTTAAACATAGAATATTTAATCAATGAAGCACTCTTGCTACAGTAGATCACAGAATCACTGAGGTTGGAAAAGACCTGTAAGATCAAGTCCAGCCATCAACCAACACCACCGTGCCCACTAAACCATGTCCCACAATGCCTCGTCCACACGTTCCTTCAACACCTCCAGATCTGTTTACAGCAAAACTTACACCAATGCCAGAGAGAAAGAAAAGGAAATGTTGTTACCAACTCATGAGAGAGGTACTGAAGCTGGGAGTTTCACCCATTTGATCCTGACTTTATGGCTTCCATGCGGACAGATATGCTGCCCTTTATCCAGACACCCCAGCGATTACAGGAGGAGCTGGAAGGCTGGCATATCTCCTTGTTCATTTTCTCATCTCCAGCCTATAAACCAAGGTGAACAAAACCCAGTTAGACTTACTGCCCCAAGGTTTTCCTACCTTCTAAAGCAAAGAAGCTTTTCCTTCTTGGAGGAAAAAAAAAAAGAAAATCAGCATGTGTGTGTGTATATCTGGGGATTAGCAACACAACCAGATTACGGACCACTACAGTGCTCAACATAGCAGCAGCCTCTTCTGAAACTAGATGGAAGTAATGCCTGGTGGTAAGGATATCACCTCTCCATAACTCGCTTGGTCTCTTATCCCTTCACTTCTCCAAACTGTATTCAGGTGTGAGTTTCAGAACGCTTCTGTGGCAAGAAGACACATTATTAACCACCGCCGCTTCTTGCCAAGTCTGTTGTGATACCACAGCACAAGGCTTCGGCAGCAGATGCCTTCAGTGCCACTGCTGAAAGAAGCGCTGGAAAAGATGCTGCACGCCAAACGCAGACTGAGGAACTGAGATTTGCTTCACCAGATCCACCCAAAGCTTGTGTCGGCCAATGGAAAGAGGATGAGGAATCAACACTGAGGGGGAGGACAGGTCTTTTGTTGAAGTTACAAATTGTAACAATGGAAACAGTACCCAAATACACCCGCATGGTCTTTTTTTCGGTTTGCTCACAATATATTCAAGGGTGGGGAAAAAGTGAACAAAAAGAACTAGATAGCAACTGGAAACATCATGCTTTGAAGGTGATATGAAATTTTAATGGAACTTTGTTTGTCAGGCCCATTAAAATGATCCTTTGATTTATGGAAGAAATACTTTTATTTTTAGTGGCTATAAATGAAATAGTTTTAGATATCCACTAAATGGAAATAGTCTTACAAGAGTAAATTTTTTTTTCCCTTAAGAAAGCATAATGAAACTCATAACAAATTGTATTAAAATAAATATTTCTCAGTTATATGGGATTAAAATGTAGTAATTTCAAATTTAATTTTAAAAACAAAGTATTAAAACCTAGGTTTAATATAAAGGCTTAAACAGACTAAGGTTTAAAGAAAATGTCAAATGATTATCAGTGAATTCTCTTCAAGATATGAATAAAAGGATAACACCTTGAAATTATACAAAAAATATCCATGGAAGTTCTCCTTGCCATCTGAAGTCAATTCAAGCATGTTTGTGTATTTAAACACTGTAAAGCTCAAACATATAGCTATATTATTACTTTTATAACTGCTTAAGTGCTACTATTTTTATCTCTTCCTCTGTAACCTTTCCCAAGAAGTCAGATTTTTCTGACTTGGCTGTCCAGAATTACATTTTTTCTGTGTTTGTTTCAACATAGCCAGCAGTTACTCAGAAAGTATTTTCTTTACTGGGACCAATTCACTGAAAATAAGACCAAGAAAAGTTAATTTCTCAGTCACAGGCTGGAAAAAGAGAATGAAGTGGGAGAGAAAGATATTATAGCCTAATATTACAGCTGTATAGGCACGGGGCCATATAATAACCAGTTTAGGTCCCTAGAAGTACATGCAAGCATTTTTGGAAAATCTCATCAAGCACCTAAGTGCATGGACACCAGAAGTTTGTGTATATGTAATTCTCTTTGAAATCAGTAAAACTGAAAAATTCTAAAGCCTAGATACACACAGGTTATAGGGTAGGATGTGACCAAAGGAGGACATTACTATCCAGCACAGTTTTGGCAAGCTTAATGAGCTTTCATCCATGGTATTAACGATATAAAGGCCACTTTGTGTGGGTTTTTCTCTACTTGGCCCGAAAGCTTTCAAGCCTGTTGTGTTTTCATACATACCAGAACTGTGCTAGTTGGAGTAGTGAGGTTGCAGTCTGGCTCTGCAATCTAGAAACTAACTGAAGCAGCACCCAAATGCTGCTAAGCATGGAATAATTGCTAGAGGTGACTTAGAAATTACATTTATATTCGCATTTTCAGGAAAGGTACAGCACTGAAGAAACTTTCAGGGTGGAGTGTGGCGGATATGCAAGGAATCCATCCCACAGAAGTTCCCTAGGCAACCTCAGATGTTGGCAACACCAGAGGAGCTTGGTGTGCTGACTCTCAGAGAAACTGCACGGAGGGTGGAGCGGAGTGGAGACACCGCGGCCATGCTCTGTCATAAGACGGGAACTGGAAGGTACTATGGAACTGATAAGCCACATATTTACTACCCTGAGCCAACAGTCTGTCATTTTTTGACAAAATACTATCCTTTGGGTGAACTTTGCTCAGTATAATCTCATTATAATACCAACACCTCCATCCAAAAAGCAACCCACCTCCAAGGTGCAACCACCCCTCACTGAGCTTGTGCTCTGAAGTTTTCCTAGTCTATACCTTTAAAAGCAAAGCGAGAAACTTTCACACCAATTACAAAGGTATGTATGATTAGAGCTACTCAAGCTCCATCTGAAAAGTAAAAATAGTAAAAAATGGCTTAAGAGAGGTGGGATGCCAGGGAAGATACCACCGCAGACCACCTCTGACACCTGGGATCAGTCGACGGGCTGAGCCTCTCTTCCCCCCCACAGGGACGCCTTTGGGTAAGATTCGAACACTTGGTTATGCTGGGTGCTTTTCTGGAAGGCTTAGACATCTCTGTAGAGTTGTTTTGTAACTTAAGGCGTTTGTAGCCAGGCTATATTACTTATATTCTTGGTAGCTGCACATGCTTTGCAGGCAGTAATTTTATCACCGGCAATCCAAAAGAACTTGTGCATCTGTTGCTTCAATAAACTGCACTATTCACTAATCTAGCCGTGAGAGTTCTCATTGAACACCACCAAATTCCTTAAGCGTGGCCGTGCTAGTTCATGGAACGTGACTAGACTGAAAGTGTACGGTGTTACGAGTGTATCCGTAATCGTAACAGTTCAATATATTGCACGCGACCGGACTTGTAGCACAGAGAATTGGGCATCACTCAGAATCTAAGCCCAGCCGCCCCCAGCCCCTCTGATACCTGAGGACAAGCTGGAATGCAAGGGGGGGTATTTTCTGCCAAATTGCTCAGCCCTTTAACGCAACACAAAGGATCCACCTTACTGCGCTCTGCATAAAACACCAAAAACCCTCATAAAAAGAGGCCGCGTAAGATACCCTACGGGTAGAACACACAAGAGAAACCAGGGAGCAGTACAGTTCTCGTCCCTCCCAGGTGTATCCCAGAAGCAGGGACCAGCCCCTGGCCTGTGCTCTGGCGCTGTAACCATCAGGTCCTGCGAGTCATAACCACCAGTTCTGCCTCATTCTGCATCTCTCCCATCTCCACTCAAAGCAAGGAGCTTCGCTGATCAGAGGTGTTCAGAAAAATATCTAAAGTATGGCTTGCCATGAATTAATCAATCTGTTAAAAATTTAATAAAGCTACAATACTTATTACTTAACAAAGAATATAAAGCTTTAAAACCTGGTAGTGTGCAGAAATAAGAGTATATTACTATGATTAGCAAAGAGCAGTACAAATTTAAGGTATTTAGTTGCAAGTTACAACATTTCAATTTTTAGTAACTGAAGAATATTATAGAAATAACTTATAGGCAATACAGACCAAAAATAAATCAATTACTTAAATGAGTATTCCTCATTTTAAATCCTAAATAATTTGAATCCTAAAGACTGCAGTCATTTTGATTTAGAGCATTTCACCCTGACATACACTTGGAGTAAAAATGGAAACATGTAGTAAATCACCTCTAAAATAACTGGGTATATCAGGCCACAGTGAGAATGGCGCTACGCTAGAGATGGGAAACGCTTCAAGAAGCCATCAAGGCAAAGAAGAAAAGGTTGGACAGGATGTCAATGAGAAGAGTCTTCGTGCTAAGAGGTACAGGAGCACCTTAATCAGTGGAGCAAGGGTGGGAGGGAGAGATGCTTCTGGATGAGCTGGCACTGGAGCACAAGTGGCCCGTGTCAAATTCTTGGGGTTCATCACCCTCCTAATGACCTGCCTAAGAGGAACAAAATGTGCTTTTGCTCAGCGCACACCACAACTGACAGGTGAAAGGAGGTATGCAGCTTTATTTTGAAGGTTTACATGAACGCTTAATGGGCTGGAAAAAAACCCATTCGCGGAGTTTTGCATTATTCAGTAATTTCTCTAATTATAAAGTGACTTGGAGCACCTCTATTGTTACAGACAGTCCTTTCCTATTAGGGCCTATTGTTTAAGAAGCCGTGTGTGAGCACCAAGAACCCCCGCACGCCCAAGCGAGCATCTCCTAAGTGTCACTTCTACCCAACCATCATTCCTGCAGCAGGTAATACGCACATTATCTAAGCTGACCTCTCCTTAATTTATAATACCTCTATGTCATAAACCAATTATCAGCATTTGACACGAGCAGCACCTGCTAGTTTGAAAAGCAATTAAAATTTAGGAGCTGTCTCTTGCAACAAGGAAAGCATTCACAGAAGTAGCACTAGAGAAAAGTTGTGGCATGCAAGCCATCAGTCTAATTCTGCCTCTATCAATCACGCTAGGTCTCACTGAATGGTGACGCGCAGGCGAGCAAACAGCAATGTTTACGAGGTGCAGCTGGTGGTACTTACGTTAACAGCAAAAGCAGCATCAGTTAAATTAACATTCTTCATTCTTTCATTGCTCATTATGGTTTGACAGACATACCCACAGTCCACATAAATGACTTAGAGCAAGAGAGCTGTCTAGCATCCTGCCATGAAACAAGACCACCTAATGGGAGCAGCCTCGGTAATTAAAACTCTGGAAACCAAGATTTATACCAGTTTAAGGATGCAGTGGTGGGTATTATGACCTACTTTAAGTTTATTAAAGGAATTGTGAAAGCCCGTGTCATTACTCAAGTGAAAAATAAGAGCCTACCGTTTGTGATATTTGTCCGATAAAAGGGACTCAAGCGTTCTTTTGATCTAGGAATCGTTTGTGTTGTTTCAGGCCTGGAGATGCAGGGGGAGAGGAAAGAAAAAGATATTACTTAAGTATTAACTAATCAGCTTCCCCAGGAGAACACTCTCCCTAAGTCTTACTCGTTCAAGTCCACAAGATTTTCTTTGATGGGGAATTGCAGCAACTGGTTCTTCTTAAAAATTTACAGCCCCATTTAATCTCTTGGATCAAGAAAAGTTAATTTCATCAATTCAAGGCTGTATTTCATGGAACTGTAAGCAGCAGAGATGAATATGGCACCAAAAAGAGGGTGAAAACCCACAAGTATTTTATAAAAGCATCTCCAAAGCCCCAGAATTAGACTTGATCAAGTAACAAAATCTGTTGAGAATGGAACTCAAGTGCATTAAGGAGGCATTGACATGAACATCAGAAAAAGTATGTTTAAAAAAATAAAAAACACATGGACCAGTAGTTATACACCACCTTTAAAACACTATGCAAATGAGTCTTCACACTCTTAGTTATTAAGCACAGATTAGATCACGGAAGATGATTCGGTGTTTGCAGAAGGTGCTGGAGAAGGTGGGAACCACCGAGGAGCATGCCATTGGCAGCATGGTGCCCCCGCTCCCTGCCGGGCACGCGGCACGGTGAGGCACACCAGGAGCAGGGCTCGCTGAAGATGGGACGCTGGGCAAGCAGGAGTCCACCCTAAGCCTGGGAAATGCTGTGGAGAGGAACCGATCTTAAAATCTGGCTCTCTGCGGGATGGTAAAACCCTCACTTCAGCTTCCCAGGCATGATCTCCCTTCCCCTCTGCTAAGAGCAATTAAAAGAGGGAGCTTTTTTTACCTCTTCCCCTTAAGCACTTCGAAAGCATTGTTCCCCTTCCCTCCCATGGCTCAGTGGTTAAAGCTTAAATACAGACATCTGTGGTTCACTCCCCTCCGCTGTCTGAGATCTGAAATCCCACCTTCAGCCCCCGGGAAGCAGCTGTAACCACCAGGCTGTCAAGGCACAGGCTGGGATGGGAGCATGACCTCTCCCAGCAGGGTGGCCCTCCTGCTCCCTACTGCGGCACAGGAGGAAGGCAAGCCTGCTCCCCACCACCACGCTCCCATATGGGGCAGAAACGGCTCTGCCATCTCATACCACACATCTGTACGTACATACAGACGCTTGTGAGCACCAAGCATCCAAAAAAACCAAAACAGAACATCAAAAAGGCTCTTCACCTTAATAAATATACCAGTACATAGCTTTTAGCAGGTCAGTGCCAATTCTCTAGCACAGCGCAGCTCCCACCTATGTGCCCAAACTCCCTTCCAGAGATGTGTTTCTGTCCATCCTGCCTCCAGAGACATACCCTGTGAGGACCCCATCGCTCTCACCCACCACCCCGGCAGCCTGGGGGCTCGCTGCTCATTGCCGAGAAGACACTGTCTTACAACAACCAGCTTCCTGACACAGAGGGCTGAGCAAAAGTCCCCTCAGGAACTAGTTAGCACCAATCTTGTTTTCTTCCTTGGTATCTCCAAACAGCTGGGCAAGGGCTCTTCTTGTTCCCTCTTGGGCAAGGGAACATATGCAGCATCTCCCCAGCCCCCCTGCGCAGGTACCATGCTCCCAACCTGCCAGCGTGACCGCCTCTTATTCCCAGGCAGGAGTCCCGGCCGACCTCCCCATGAAACAAATACACAAGTTAATTTGCCTAGAAAAACTTTTTTTTTTAAAGGAAGTTCAGCAGGTGCTAGGAAGTCTTTTACAATATTCACCCAAGGGCTTGCAAATGAAAACGGATCCACAGTTCTTCCCTCCCACTCATGTCATCAAGGGTTTTGTTGCATGGAGGTGTAGTTTTGCTTGTCCCACAATGAAATTACTGGAATATCTACAGAGGAATACCATTTGGGACACACATGGGGGGAATGGCTGGAAAATACTGAAGTTTGTGTTAGTTTTCCTATATAGTTCATCCATAATTTAATACAGGTAATTCTGTTAGAAGGATGTTGCCTATCACAGAAAGATAGGAAGAAACAATGCTCTCCATCTGCTTTATGATGTTGGGTTTGGTTTTTGGTTTGCTTTTTGTTTCGTTTTCAAAGAGATAGTTAAGAACAACTTAACCTGAACAACTGACATGTATTCAAGAGGAGTTGTACTTCTTCAGCCAGAACAGACACACTCCGCTTCCTAAAAACATGTTTACTTGGAACAGTGCTGGAACACGGAGATGCTACTTATTGTCGACAGGAAGACTAAGCACAAAGTCAGATATGTAAACACTTGAGATTTAAGTTTTCTGCAGATGACATTGAAATTTCAGGGGTCATGTGCCAGAAAACCATTCCAGTTTTTTTTCCTCCCTACAATTTGGAACATTAGAGTCCTCTCTAAAACTCTACCTTGCTGGCACCTTAGAAGCTCATGGAAATACTACCACAGACAAGTAGCTCATATAAAGGCAATATGTTTTCTATCAGTAAAATTACAATAGTCCAAACCGAGTGGTGGGGTGTGTGGTAGGGAACAAGCAGAACACACGCTGAGTTGTTGAATCACCTCATTGTTTCTGGTGCCGTAGGACCTGATCCAAAATTCACGAACTTTAAACACCGTTTTCATTGGTTGTAAGAAATGTTGGATTCAGCTTAAACAGTCCTTTTTTGTCTGCAGAAGAGTTGCTGGGAAGGACCTCAGTAACTGCTTCATGGATACTCACATAGTTGATTTAATAGCTCAAGTTCTAATCAAGCAGTTAACTGATTAAGGCTACAAAGATCCTCCATCAAGCAAACTTTATTTCTTACAAAAAGGTCTTATACCTACAGTGGCAACACAGCTTCTGCCTTCCATTCATTATGACTCTAAATCATTACTGTTTAAACAGGGGCAAAAATCTCTGCATTTAAAACTTCTCCAGGTTACTTAATTTAGTGAAATGCAAGCCCAACAAAACACATTACAGCTTCTCACAGAGCCAAAGTACCAGGTATTTAAGTACAGAACATGAATCAGCTACTCAAATTGAACCCGTATAACCTAAGAGACAAAGCTTACGTGCAAAGAAGCACACGCTCCTTTTTTTAAAACCAGGTGCAAGCTTGTGAAAGCGTGTTATCTTGTTGCTAATAGCGATCACCAACTGGGATTTAATAAAAGGACAACTAGGCTTAGCCTACTTCAGAAAGGGACTCATTAAAAAACAGGAGAAGAAAAGAAAAAGCACTCAATGTAACAAACAACAAGAGATTATCCCTTGCAGCACAGTCTCCACCTGTGATTGCATGCGGTAGTAGTAATATGTAACACTGTCCAAGATCCCAAGGAAAGCTGGAGATGCACACCTGCACATTTTTTCACTGTAATTCCACGTCACACAAAGATGACATTCAAATAATACTCATGTTGCATTCAGAAGACATGCTTAATTTATTTCTTTTTTTATGTACAGTTACACATGTATAGTTTTATATATTGTTGCAGACATAGGAGGAAGGCCAAGAAACCTACACATGGTAGTGGACTGAAGATTACAGGTCAGCATGTCGTACTACATGACAACAAGTTAAGTATAATTTTGGACTTCCTACACAGACAAATTTCACTACTGCAACAGAAAGGAGTATTCCCCTACCATGTACACAGAGCTGGATCTAAAAAGATAGAAATGAAGTAGAACAATTTTATCATCACTGGTGTTGTTCAGTCTGGAGAAGAGGAGGCTGAGGGGAGACCTCATCGCTCTCTACAACTACCTGAAAGGGGGTTGCAGAGAGGTGGGTGTTGGTCTCTTCTCCCAAGTGACTGCCGACAGGACAAGAGGAAATGGCCTCAAGTTGTGCCAGAGGAGGTTTAGGCTGGATATGAGGAAAAATTTCTTTACTGAGAGAGTGGTGAAACACTGGAACAGGCTGCCCAGGGAGGTGGTGGAGTCACCATCACTGGAGGTGTTCAAGGAATGTGTGGAGGAGGCATTGTGGGACATGGTTTAATGGGCATGGTGGTGTTGGGTTGATGGTTGGACTTGATGATCTTACAGGTCTTTTCCAACCTTAGTGATTCTGTGATTCTGTGTAAAAGGACTAAGCACAACTAGGAATGGGAAAGCATCCATCTCGTTAAGTAGAGAAAGATACCATTAAAATTGAACATCCACTAGTCTCTTCCTTAGGATCTGCACGTTGACAGAGCAGAAGAGAGTTGAGAACATCATGGGAACCTTGCGAGCTGCACCAAGAGTTGCAACTTTCTCCAGTATAGGCTAAGCCAAGACAGACAGGTCTAGAAGAGCAAGGATCACATGAAAAGCAAGTCATTTGCTGTGTTACAGACCCACATGCTTCCCAGTTACCCTCGGCAGTAAACTGCAGGCTTAACAAGCAAACAGAGGTACCCAATTAGGGTGGTTAAGTCAATAAGCCAAACAAACGAGGTTGCCACTACAAAGTGTACACTAAAAGAATGCCTCAAAAATTGAGCCTTTAGAGAAATTATCTGGACACCGAGATAATTGGACAAGCCAGCTCTGCCCACGGATATATTGGGAGGAGCTGAAGATGGCTACTACCCTCTGCCAAGTAGTGGTTTCAACTCTACTGCACTTTGCCAGCCTCTCCTTGCCTGGGTTAGTCAAATCTCCTTCTCAGGGGGATTGATGACTTCTCAGGCTAGGCTGGCTGGGCTGACTGACGAAACTGGATACTGGAGTGCTCCCATCTCTCCTTTTACCAGCAGCACAGCACCACACAGCTGGAGAAGGCATGGAGGAGTGGCAGTAACATATTCCAAATGCAACAGCAATTTCTAAAATGAATGCTTCTCTACTGGCTACAATTATAGCTCTTGGGGATACTAGAAATCAGCAAGGTCAAAAGCTATACAAGTAACAGAGAAACACAGATGAGCGTGTTCTCAAAATCCACAGCTTATATCGATGTTGAGGAGCGGGTTAAAAGATAGAACTAAATATAAGAATTCATCATAGACAAGATGAACCAAGATGGGAAAACGGTTCTCCTTCCCCACAGAAACAGCAACATTAAATTAGGATTTCTAATGCTGAAAAACTGCTGAAGGACTGGGAGCCAATTAACAGCCAATTTCTGCAAGCTGCATTTCAAATGTGATATAGGAAAATGACAATTATAGGATACTGCATACCAACAGACAACTGTGCTGCTGAACTCGCAGCTTTCTACAAACTGTGACAGTGTCCCCAGCCATGACATCTCCTTACACTGGACAGTGCCGACAACAACCAGAGAGAAGAATGAAATTGGTAAGCGTGCTTGGAAATAAATAAATAACTAAAAATAATAATAAAAAGAGTCAGGATGGCAAAAGACTGACAGAATCGCTCTGAGGTTTCTTGTTGGTAGAATATTCATTCCCCTAGTAAGATATCTACCCATAGATCAGATTAAAAACCTGCCTACTGGAATGAAAACGTAGCTCAACTTATCCAGGATATTAAAGTCTGTAGTGCAGCTGACATCTGATCTGATCACTTTTCATGCAAAGCAAGAACAAAAAACAAACTTTAGAAAGGCAAAAAACCAGAAAGTACCATGAAAAAATTCACGTTGGAGGACTAAACATGATTACAGTGGCAATTTCAGATCATTATCAATAAAAGATTTTATGGACTGTAAGACGCATATCCAACACAATTCAGAATTGACACGTTATAGGCTATACACCAACCGCTTCCCACAATGGAAGGTAATTTTGGAGACGCAGAAATCAGAGGCAGGGGATATTCTCTGTAGGAAAGACAATACAACATGTTTAACTTCTCACACACAGCTTCACAGAAATAAGCTGCTGACATTAGGAATAGAATGAAAAGTAAAACACAGTCTGAAAATAAGAATTACACAGTTAATGATAGTAAACTGGTAGTTTTTGAAAGAAGCTAAAATAAATTGCCTTCTAAGTTCAGAGGCCTGACCCAGAAAACTGCTATCACACCTACAGACAAAGTAAAAACCTGCACCAAAAGAGTACAATGGAAGGATATTCACAAATTTTGGAGAGGTGCTAAGCAGGCCAACTCTATTTAAAAACACCGGCTTCAACAGAGAAATTAAACAGTCATGGCTAATCTGCTTAACATTTCCCCCCACAGACAATGGCGTGAAAGATACAATAACAGCAGCTTAGGGGAAAGCTGCCAGTGAAAACCAACTTGGAGAAAATGTTGAATCTCTGGGATAGAGAGATGACTGATAAAAACGTCCCCAAATTCTTCCAGACCTGGAAAAGCACACAGAGGAAAAACAGGAAAATGAAGTTATACTCAAAATACCAGAGAGCTGATAGATGACTTAAAGAGACATTACGCTCCTTCCACCAGCAAACAGGAAGTTTCCTCCAGCATCACCTTCACCATGGAAAAAGGAAGCAGCAAACCTGTATTTAACCCACAGTCTTCCAGCTTGATATCTAACAATAGCCTGCGGAATGGAAAATGCTCTCCCAGTCGCTTTTCCTTAACCACAGGGGCAGGATAACCCCTCTGGTGATGCCCTCACAGAAACCTTCCTAAGTGTTGTAACATGGAACAAAGTAAAACATCACCACCCTCATGTATCCTGCACAGTTAAATGGTCTTAAAACAGTTACCAGGGCCAAAACAAACCAGAGAGAAAAACCACCACACAACAAACCCAACACCACCTTCTCCCACCAGAAATGCACTATTACCACAGACCTCAGTCCAAAACACATGAAGAATTACCCACTACTGCAGATCAGTAATACATTGAGTGAGACACTGGAACAGGCTGCCCAGAGAAGCCGTGGACGCCCCATCATTGGAAGTGTTCAAGGCCAGGTTGGACGGGGCTCTGAGCAACCTGATGCAGTGGAAGACGTCCCTGCCCATGGCAGGGGGGCTGGACTAGATGGTCTTTGAAGGTCCCTTCCAACCCAAACCATTCTGTGATTCTGATTAGAAGAATGTAGTTTGCTGATAAACATACCTTCTCCAAGTAGTAACTCAGCCAATGTACAAGTAGAGATTGAAAGTATGCAGGGGAGGGGAACCCATCCAGCATTAAGAATTAACTTAAAATTATTTTTTAATTTGGCTTTTGAACACTTTAATATTAACTGGCTGTAAAACCCAAGGCTCAACAGTCCCAACTAAAACATTTTTTAAGAAAGGAGAAGAATAAAAAGACACAAACAATTCACCCCACTTGGCAGGAAGAAACAAACCCTTGGAGCACGCACAGGACACATGCTGGCATGATCTGGTCACGGGAGGAGGGGTAAGAGAGACGACTTGAAAGCTATTTCCAGCCCACTGTCTGGCAATGAAAAAATCTGAAACTGCAGCTGGACATTTGAATACCTTCAAAACAAATCCTCTGGGGAAGACCCAGTATTAAAATAAGTGAAGTCAGCAAATAAATAAGAGTCATCAAAATCGAGGTTTCCCAGGAAAAGATGAAAATATTTCAAATCTGTCATATTGATGAGGCCAAAACATCTGCCAATATCTACATGGGCATTAAGCCACTGGACAAAAATGCAGAAAAGGCTGGAAAAAAAAAAAATCCCGTGGTATTTGGCAAATAAGTGAGACTAGGTCACATCAAATACTGCTGGCCTTGATGGCATAGGAAAGAAGCAGGCTTAGATAACCCAGAAAGTATGACAATTAGATTCACATCAGAAAGATGTATCTGGAGCTTCAGGTATGTAGTAGGTCTCTGTTCCCTTCTCCATGCATTTAATTTGCTCATTTAGGGGAAGGATTGCCTTCAGGAGCTGGAGCAGTGCTTAGGTCAGCTGGACCCACAAGCTTGGTTGTGGTTCCTAACTGCCATTCTGATACACATCAAAATATTAGCCCTTTGCAAAAAAGAAAAGCAGCAGACTCCAGGATATATAGCTGATGTTCACACTGGAAGAAAAACTAAGAGTGTATACTTTCTAGACTAACTTATTTTGAGTTGTCAACAAGAGGGAAAACATAAAGGGCATTTCTTTGCTTCCAGAAATTTCAGTTCATAATTAGTGAGCAGACACCAGATCGAATTTAACAACTTTCTTTTAAGATTTGACACAACCCTTGGCGTTTCCAAGGGTTGTTCTACTTCTTACTAGGCCATCTTTGCCAAAACAAAATTATGTTTTCATATTAATGTGAGAAGGTCTTTCTTTTAAAAAACATCCCAGGCCATTTCCTAACTAAACAGAAGATGCTGGGATCAGATAACATCTCTCATCACTGAGCTATATCAAGTGGTGAATGAGAAGGGCAGATTGCTCAGTGAAATTACAGAGTGCTATGTTAGAAGAAAGCCAGTTGTAAGGAAGTGTGAGCTCTCATACCTTTCAGATATTGGTTGCACATTTATTTTTTTTTTAGGATAAGAGACCAACAGCAAAACACTTTTCTTTTCTGCTTTAACCCTTCCCCTTTCTTTCCTCCATTCCTCTTGCATCAAAGTTACAAACTGGAAAGCTGGAGCTGAACTGCAGGGAGGCGCATCCTGCACCCGTGTAGAGCCCGGCAGCTGACGCACTGCTCGACGTTCATCAGTTGTTGCTCAGTAGCATCAGTGACAGGACTCTGTTTCCATCCAATGATTATTTATTACTGTTGAAAATTATTTTCAAGAAGGACAGGTAAAGAGCAGACCCAGGTGTTGTCTGATAAAGTTAGTACTTATAAAAATGGATCAAAAGCTGAAAAACAAAAATAGTTATCTGTGACAATACAGTGGCCCGTTTCTACAATTTATATAAGCCCATCCAAAGATTTCCCTCTGAGCATCTCATTAAATGTAGGCTCAAAAGCTAGAACTGAATGCATTTATATATTTCAGCTGCTGAATGCTGTCAGGATGTGAAGATAAACTACTTGTTTCAGACAATTTAGATTTTATAATATTTGTTGGCTTCACCAAAGATGAACGACTGTTGTTGCTTTAGTTCATTGCTTTGTACAATATGGTTTGCATACATTTAACAGAGAACCATTTACAATCCCATCAGCGTTTGGAGTGTAGCAATGGAGAGGTAAGCCACAACTGGGTACTTACCCTGTGACGCCACAGCTCCATTTTCACGCAATCTTGTTTTTCCTGCATTCTTTTCCCAATTAAATCATTTGGGGGCAGGGAAAATGTTGTTTTAGAGTTCCCTACCCATCTGCCTTACTAAGAGTATGCTTCAACACATTCATCTCTCAGTCCCATAAGCTCTTTACAGCGCTCCTAGCAGGTACCAAAACAAAAAAAATACACATACACACCTAGAGCTCAGAGTATTCTCTTACAAAAACAGGACTGCAGTTCAAAAATCAACCCATCAACGTATCACTTGGACATCTGAATAGCAAGCGACAGGCAAATTTAATTGCTTTTCAAAGGACTTCAAGTCTGCTTCCTTTACTCTATGTGCCCAATCCACCTCCCAACTACAGAGGTTGTCCAGAGAGCTCCGTGCTGAGCCACAGGTACCTGAAGACAGGCAAGATGAAGACAAGCCATAGGGTACCAAACCTTTTTCCTTCTGCCCCTCCGAAGGGAAGTGCAGACTTAATACTTAAATCTTAATACTGCAGACTTAATACTGTCTCATCACCCCTCTGTAATGACACTAGCATGAAATGATGATAATATGAAAAGAAAAGGAAGGAAGACCCCTCTGCTTCCCACTTCTCACATTATGTTTCTCCAAACAGTGATCATACACAGGGAAACACCACTTCACGAGCACTCCATCCTTGCTTGTATCTTTTGCCTACAACTGCCAGAGACAAATCAAAGCGTCAAAACACAGGATGCAGAAAACTACATCTTCACTCTATTTGCAAGTGGCCTGAAAGCTGGGCTGGTGGCCAAATTCCCTGCAACTGTCCACTTTTCCTCAGGAGCATATTTAGGGCCAGATTCAGGCAAAACTGCTCAAGGAAAACCTCCTGTGCACTCATCCTTTCAGGGACACCTGCATTACCTTCGCTGCCCAGCCAGCTGCAAGGCTGCAGCACGCTGCCTGGGTCCCTTCCGCACCGATGGCCTCAGATGCCCAGGAGCTCACATAGCCCCCTTGTCTGGGGACAATGGGACAACACAGCCATGCAAGCACGTCTTCTGGCCTGACTTAACCTTCCCTGAACTGGCATAGTCACCACATCTCAGAGAAGGTCTCTACAGGCCCTTGAGAAGTGGTACCAGCAGCTCCCGGTTGCTGATGAGCACTTACCCATGAGCCAAAGTGTAACATTTGATAGTTTGTCATAGAGAAGAGATGAACTTCTTGATTTGACCAGGTGCCTCCCTGGGACTCTCTGTACTCAACTGAGCCCTCATCTAGGCCAGTTTTTAACATTCTCTTTTGATACTGCACAACTTCAGTGTAAACAAAAAAACCATCTACTTACTAATTCTTACCAATTTCTGTGAAGCCATTCCTAGGCTTTCAAAAAACTCTTTTCAGGATAGGAAAAAATATTACATTCAGAAAGGGTTTTATGTCCACAGGTCTTGAATTTCTATTTATCCTTGCAGATCTCTCAGCATTACAGTGTGCGTATGCCTCCATGGCATATGCAGCACTTCCCAGCTCTTCAGTCCCAAAGATTTTGGTTATCCACTGAAGAGCTACAGAGCCTCTACTGATGGACAACAGAACTATTAATTTTCCTCTCTAGTTCATTCCATTTAAAAAAATTTCCAGCTTTAATCTTCCCACATGCATTGGATTTGTGTAGCAAGGTTTTGGTAGTGGGAGGGGGCTACAGGGGTGGCTTCTGTGAGAAGCTGCTAGAAGCTTCCCCTGTGTCCGACAGAGCCAATGCCAGCCGGCTCCGAGACGGACCTGCTGCTGGCCAAGGCCGAGCCCATCAGCAACGGTGGTAGAGCCTCTGGGATAACATATTTAAGAAGGGGGAAAAAAACTGCACCACAGCAGCCAGAGAAGAGAGGAGTGAGAATATGTGAGAGAAACAGCTCTGCAGACACCAAGGTCAGTGAAGGAGGAGGGGAGGAGGTGCTCCAGGCACCGGAGCAGAGGTTCCCCGGCAGCCCGTGGTGAAGACCATGGTGAGGCAGGCTGTGCCCTGCACCCATGGAGGTCCACGGTGGAGCAGATATCCACCTGCAGCCCGTGGAGGACCCCACGCCAGAGCAGGTGGATGCCTGAAGGAGGCTGTGACCCCATGGGAAGCCCATGCTGGAGCAGGCTCCTGGCAGGACCTGTGGCCCCGTGGAGAGAGGAGCCCACACTGGAGAAGGTTTGCTGGCAGGACTTGTGACCCCGTGGGGATGCGGTCTGTTCCTGAAGGACTACACCCCTGGAAAGGACCCACGCTGGAGCAGTTCGTGAAGAACTGTAGGCCATGGGAAGGACCCACGCTGGAAAAGTTTGTGGAGAACTGTCTCCTGTGGGAGGGACCCCACGCTGGAGCAGGGGAGGAGTGTGAGGAGGAAGGAGCGGCAGAAACAACGTGTGATGAACTGACCAAAACCCCCATTCCCCGTCCCCCTGTGCCACTCGGGGGGAGGAGTTAGAGAAGGGGAGTGAAGTTGCGCCTGGGAAGAAGGAAAGGGTGGGGGGAAGGTGTTTTTAAGATTTGGTTTTATTTCTCATTACCCTACTCTGATTTTGATGGAGTCTGTTTTGCCCATGACTGTAATTGGTGAGGGATCTCCCTGTCCTTACCTCGACCCATGAGCCTCCCGTTACATTTTCTGTCCCCCGTCCAGCTGAGGAGGGGAGTGATAGAGCAACTTTGGTGGGCACCTGGTGTCCAGCCAGGGTCAGCCCACCACACCACATTTACTTTTCTTGGATGGTTACTTCTCCTCTTTCATAGAAAATATTACTGGTTCATTCACATAGCCTAATATGGAAACCAGTGTAGTGCCACATTGTTTTAATTAATAGCTTAGCTAAGCTACTCGATGTTTTGTACTGTTAGAGGTGACTATTCTCCTTCTTTTATAACTGTTGCTATGATATTTACAGTGTAGTATTTGAAATAAGCCTCCAACAGCCTACTTCATATGACCTAAATATTATCCTTTCTCTATGAGATTCTAGGAACTAGCTCACTGAAAATAGCTGGAGGAAAGAACACTTTCCCCACTTCCAAAAAGGAAAAAAAATCCAGACATTAAATTACAAAGAGTCTGTCTTTGAAAGAGTTATCTCAAAATCCCCTTAAAAAAATTAACCCATGATTCTCTTCAGTGTAATGCATTCATTTCAACTTGCACTTCTGGTGAGAAGTTGCTCTCTCTCCACTATGTGCATCAACATAAATATAAATATATTTTAAATCAGCATTATTTGAATCCAAAAGAGAACCAGTAGAAGGCTACCAGCCCTAAAATAATGCTCATCTAAAGCACTGTTGAAGAATGACAGACCTTAAGAGCTCCAGTGATTTTGCTGCAATATACGTACGCATAAAAAAATTCCTAGAGGAAAAAACCATACAGAGCAATCAACCAGGCTCACTGTACATTTACCACCTGTATTTCCACTCAGACTCCATGTTAGACAGATATGGAGTTCACAGATCCAGCAGGAATCACTCTCAACAGCCACAACAACAAAAAACCTAAACCAAACATCTAGACAAAGTTAAATTATGAAATTAAAGCCAGGATTTGCAGATGAGCAGGAGAGGTTGAATTGAGAAGTGGCAAACATCACCTGAGAAAGAATAGCCTCCTATTCTATGGGTATTTAGATTTTAGTTAGCACTCGGCGCTTATTATTTTCATGTTAAAATCATTTGGGACCAACCACTGTCATAGCTCTATCCGCAATGCACAACTGGCACTGCCTGCTCTAAAAAGCCAGTCAAAATAGCAGAGATGGAAGCAGGTAGAAACAAAAAGAGGTAGACCCTACAAAGAAATAGCAACAAGCATTATGTGGGTGACGCAAACTTTGCTGAGGCAAAGATAAAAAGGGGAAAAAATGACACAGCAGGAGGGTGAGGGAAGGTCTGAAACCCTGGTAACAAATGAGAGCCAGCAAAGGACATTGTGTGAGGAGAAGACTAGAGAAAAGGACTCCAGAGCAGCATCCTCTCCCCTGTGCACAGCCTCCAGGCAGCGTGTCCGTCTGCTCTGTCAGCCCATGCTGGGCCAGCCCACCCCCAGGATATGTCTCTATCCACAACCTACACACTTCTCTAGTGGACTGTCAATCTCATGTAGTTCTTGGTGCTCTTCCCTCTTCTAAAGAGAGAGTACTTCTACATGCTTTGGGGAAAAAAAAGAATGTCACTGCAGCATCCTTGCAACAAGCGCTTCCCCTGGGACCTTCCAAGGGTAGGATTTAATACCATGCAACCCTTCCCACAGTTTCCTCTGGAAAGGATTACGAATTTACCCATTTCACAGCTTCAAAGGCAGACAGACTGAAAAGCTAAATGAGTTTTCGGAGGCAACAGTGGATTAAGACTCATGAGCTAATGTCTCAGCTGCACACTCGTTCCATTAAAATGCAGAGTCCTGTTTAATATTAAAACCAGCCTCAGCCAGAGATTTATGGTCAGCATCACCAGAGGTGGATTATGGAGCAAGACCCACACACTTGCTCCCATTTAATTCCATTATTCCCCTCCATAGACATTACGCTTGGAGTTTGTTTGTTGAAATAACATCACAAGTCTATAGGAAGGGCAGTATGTGTTACTTTAGTTCTGTAAGAGTTGAGTATCACTCAACTCATTACTAAGACTCTGGCTTCACGTCCCACCGTCAATCCCCCAAAGTTAAGCCTGGTTGCTTGCCAAACTGATATCCTAAGGTAGAAATACAAGAAGGTGGCACCTGTACAAAGAAAGTCATGAAGAACCCTGCCTGATCACTCACTTTGCAGAGAGACAGCATCTCCTCCATATGCTTCCCAACAAGCAAAACCATCATTTTGTAAGTGGGTCTCGCGCAGTCAGTTTTGCAAGGACTCTTGCCAAAGAGTCCCATCAAATTCATGTCAATCATACCACAACCCTGCAGTAGCTGCACACATGAGCTTCGCCACATCTCCAACAGCAATTTTCTACACAGAATGACTATAGAATCTACTTCTCACACTTTTGAAAATTATTTCAAGTCCCCAGATGGTGGTATAATCAACAGTTTTTGAAAAATCCTTTAACAGAATGGGAAGACAGAAATCTCGTGTTCACAGCAATGCAGTTAAGCTTTAGAAGCTGTGCATGCCTCAAACAATAACTCTTCTCTGCCTGAAGCTTTGATTAGAAATATTCCCTGCCACATCTTCAGGTGCTCTTCCGCAACCTGTAGGATACCATTAGTGTAGGCGTGGTGGGCTGCCCCTGGCTGGACACCAGGTGCCCACCAAAGCTGCTCTATCACTCCCCTCCTCAGCTGGACAGGGGAGAGAGAACATAACAAAAGGCTCATGGGTCGAGATAAGGACAGGGAGATCCCTCACCAATTACCATTACAGGCAAAACAGACTCAACTTGGGGAAAAAATTAATTTATTACTAGTCGAATCAGAGTAGGATAATGAGAAATAAAAGCTAAATATTAAAAAGACCTTCTTCCACCCCTCCCTTCTAACCAGGCTTAACTTTACTCCTGAATTCTCTATCTCCTCCCTCCTCAGCAGCGAATGGGGTTGGGGAATGGGGGTTGTGGTCAGTTCATCACACGTTGTCTCTGCTGCTCCTTCCTCCTGAGGGGGGAGGACTCCTCACACTCTTCCAGTCATCCGGCATAGGGTCCCTCCCATGGGAGACAGTCCTCCACGCACTGCTCCAAGCATGAATCCTCCCCATGGGCTGCAGTTCTTTACAAACTGCTCCAGCATGGGTCCGTTCCACGGGGTGCAGTCCTTCAGGAACAGACTGCTCCAGCGTGGGTCCCCCGTGGGGTCACAAGTCCTGCCAGCAAACCTGCTCCAGCGTGGGCTCCTCTCTCCACAGGTCCTGCCAGGAGCCTGCTCCAGCGTGGGCTTCCCATGGGGTCACAGCCTCCTTCAGGCATCCCCCTGCTCCAGTGTGGGGTCCTCCACGGGCTGCAGGTGGATATCTGCTCCACCGTGGACCTCCATGGGTGCAGGGCACAGCCTGCCTCACCATGGTCTTCACCAGGGGCTGCCGGGGAACCTCTGCTCCGGCGCCTGGAGCACCTCCTCCCCTCCTTCTTCACTGACCTTGGTGTCTGCAGAGTTGTTTCTCTCACATGTTCTCACTCCTCTCTTTACAGCTCCCATTGCACAGGGTTTTTTTTTCTCCTTTCTTAAATATGTTATTCCCGAGGTGCTACCACTGTCGCTGATGGGCTCGGCCTTGGCCAGCGGCAGGTCCATCTTGGAGCCGGCTGGCATTGGCTCTATCGGACACAGGGGAAGCTTCTAGCAGCTTCTCACAGAAGCCACCCCTGTAGCCTCCCCCCCCCGCCCCCCCCTCCAACCTTGCCACGCAAGCCCAATACAGTAGGCTAAAGTTAAAAAATAAAACCAATCAGAATTGGTAATTTCCAATCAAACATTGGTAATTTCATGGAACTGTATTTAAGTGAGATGATAGAATCTAGAAAAACTGTCTTTTTAAAAAAAAGACCAGTTATTAAAAAAGTTTCCTTTACTTTTTTTGTACAATTTACAGCATTTAACGTCAAAATCCTGTAAACACCTATCAACTATCACTGCTTGAAAAGGTGCTTTCTTTCCCAGTTGAAACATGGACTTTCAAATTCTGTTTATGCTTTCATTTTGACAAGTTCTGCAGGATTATTTTATTTCCCCAGTTACCACAGCAGTGAAATTATTCCAAGTTAAGAAAAAATTTCCTATGCTTTGTCTGAAGAGGAAGTCCTTCAACCTTCCCGTGACATTTTAATGTAAGAACAACAGATTTTCTAAATAACAACTTCAAAATGGGATACTACAAACTAAACCCCATGTATCAAGGGGGAGATGGGGTGAGAAAAGGGTATTGACAGAGGTAAATGCAACAATAAATACCTATTTAAGGCTGTGGTTGGCACACAGCTAGTAAAGGGCCCTTAAAATCACAATCTAAGGGCTCAACTTCTTCAGTTACCTTGAAAATCTCAGCTCAGCTCCATGACATCCTTTTCTTGTCCTAAAGTTGTGTCCTACTTAAAAACTACTTTGTTTTGCCCCGGAGACATCTGTATTTCAGTTTTCTGGCTAATGACCACAGGGACTGGGTTGTGTTGTATGACCTCCATATGTAGCCTGCAAGGTGCTTTGGGCTTGTTTAGAACAGGTGGAAAAAATAAAGGGAGGAAGGGGCTCTGTTTAATTACTACACCTAAGTTTTCAAAATTCCAATATTTAATTGGATGGCTGGGTTTATTTTTATTACTATTTTCTTTGCTTCTTGAGGGAGAAGTCTTTAAGGCACAAAATGGCCTGAATTCACAGAAAACGTGTTCCACAGCCTTATCGGTTTAAGCTAATTTTCACAAAATAGAATATTCCATATAGAAGAAACTAGAGTTGGGGGTTTTTTTCTGTTTTCTTTCCCATACTCCAAGCAAGCAGCTTTCTTCTAAGTGGACTGAAAACAGTATTTCCTTTGAGTGGATATGGAGGGGAAGGGGAAGAGGAGGTAAAAAAGACTTTAAGAGGTCCTGTGATATTCCAGATTTACGGTGCTTCCATGGTTCTATCTCAAGTCTCAGTTTACAAATAAAAGATGTTCTCCCAACATTCCTGGCTGCCAACCCCACAATATACTCCTGAATCATCCTGGGTTCTTTTCTCACTGCTCATCACTACCAGTAACACCAGGACCACAGGCCAGCCCATGCCCAGGGACACCTGCACATTCCCACTGTCCCCAGTGGGCTTGCACAGCTGTCAACCAGACAGAATTTGGCAAAGCAGTTGATAAATTCTGATTGCTGTGTCTGCCAGCCCCCCTCCATCAACACCGGGCTAGCTCTGCAAAACCAATGAGAGCAAAAGCATTCACCAGGAGGAAGGAAGAAAAGAAAATAAAGGAAAACAGACCCTGAAATACAGGCTAGAAACAGACCTGCTGAGCAAGACGTCACCTTTTTACAGTCACTTTTCTGACAGCAGAGTTAGGGTAATACTTGTTTTCCAATTCCTAGAAACTAAAGCTATTTTTTTTTTTCTTTTTTGCTTCTAAACAACTTGACCATCTGGTTTCTGAGTATAGGCTAAGCAATTTTACCAAGGGCTTTTTAATTTTTATTTTGCAACTTAAAAGATACGCTTATGCTACGTTTTCTTTCTTCACGTGACTTGGGACTTCAAGGTACAGACTCATTCTGTTAAGATTTAAGTTTATCAGCATTTCATGTACAGCAAAACTAACTTTATCTTAAGAGTCCTTCATAAGTCAGCAGGTAAAACTCTGCTTCGATAGAAGTAAACAACAGTACACTTAAAGTTCTTTCTCCCTTTAAGGCAGTAACTGAATTATGTATCAGGGAAAGATATTTATCAACATTACAGACCAAGAATATATTTTGGTACCAACTAAATAAATACCATTCATTTTGCACAACTGCTCAAACTGAAATACCCAGAAAGAAATAAAAACCCACAACCACCACCATTTTCACACCACTTATAAAAATATTATTAGCCTTGCAGTATAAACAACTTGATTAAGAATCTGAGTGATCAGAGAAATTAAGTCATCACACCACAACAAGTCACCATGTGTCAGCAAGGCAGAGTACACAGCTGTATCCCCTTAGCTTGCAGGGAATAAGGTGAGTCTTTAACTGCTTTCTTTGAGCTTAATTCCCTTGAACACACTGCAAGGGTCTTGCACAGCCAACTGCCACAGGCCAGATGATACGTCACCTGGCCTTGGTAACAGCCAGGATCACTTGGCCTTTGAGACATCATGTCAACAAATGCTCGTGATGTCTCAAATCCATGCTCCTCTGCACACGCGTGAAAGTTCTGTGCCCAGTTTCCAAACAGCTTGGTAGGGAACAGGACTCTGATTCAGTAGGACTGGGCTCTTGCTTACCAAAGTCTGTGGGATTTTGGGCCAAGCTACAGTCTCCCTGTGGCCCCAAATTTAATTAGGGACAGAAATACTTCCTTAAGGTCTCAAATCAAAGGATGAGCTGATGTGCTTATATACTTAGCGATGCTGACCTATAAATAAAAGCACCATAAAAGTCCCCATCATCCAAACATCTTCTAGCATTTCCTTCCCCACAAATGCACATTTTTAAGGCAAATCAGATCAAACATTTCTCCAGACATTACATTCTATGCCTGCATTTTAAGATATGTTGCTCTTTAGACTCTGTAGTAAGGATAGGAAATGGAAATAACTAGTGTATCATCTCCTGAAGCCAAAGGACTAGGAGAGACAGGTTCATATATTGTAGAGACACCAGCCTGCGAAAGTAAGAATGCTTGCAAGTTACTGTGTTTGGCTTCCTCATTAGTTAAATTGATAGCATTTCCCGCAATAAGTAGAGAGAGACGGGAAAATGGATGCAGCAGTCCTATTAGGCTGTCATACTGGCATGTAACAACATAACGTGGTAACATTATTTTTTTTTTTTTTTAAGACAAAACACTGATGTTAATTCACACTGCAGGCAGAGGCACAAGCTGGAGAAACTATTTACACACACACTCTCTCCTATTGAATTCAAAACATCAGTTTCCAGCACTTCTGGTTTTGTTTAAAATGAAGCGTCAAGCTTTTACCCAGCAGAGAGCACCAGGGAGGCTCGCTGGAGGCAAGCAGCAGCACAGAGGCAGCCAGAGCCAAAAATCTGAGGCTGAAGTTGCAATGAATGCAGCAGCAGTCCTACACCCAGTGCAACCACAAACCAACACCAAGTGGTTTTCTCTGAACCCATCTAAGCACGTACATTAAGGTTATGGCTGGCAAAGAACCGCCAGCAGCACAGCTATCTGAGAGTTGGACCCTCAGCCTTGGCACAGAGGGTGGGATCTGTCTCACCCATATTCATTGTCAGGGAATCACAGAATGGTTTGGGTTGGAAAGGATCTTCAAAGATGATCTAGTCCAACCCCCCTGCCATGGGCAGGGACATCTTCCACTAGATCAGGTTGTTCAAAGCCCCATCCAACCTGGCCTTGAATACTTCCAGCGATGGGGCATCCACAGCTTCTCTGGGCAAGCTGTTCCAGTGTCTCACCACCCTCATCATAAAGAATTTATTATTTTGCCCAATCTAAATCTACCCTCTTTCAGTTTAAAACTGTTACCCCTTGTCCTGTCACTACACGCCTTGGTAAAAAGCCTCTCTCTCTCCATCTTTCTTGTAAAAGCCCCTTTAAGCATTGAAAGGCCACAATAAGGTCTCCCCTGAGCCTTCCCTTCTCCAGGCTGAACAACCCCAACTCTCCCAGCCTTCCCTCACAGGAGAGGTGTTCCAGCCCTCTGACCATTTTCACAGCCCTCCTCTGGACCTGCTCCAACAGGGCCGTGCCTATCTTGTACTGGGGACCACCGAGCTGGATGCAGTACTCCAGGTGGGGTTGCCATGAGAGCAGAGGGGGAGAATCACCTCCCTCAAACTCCTGGCCACGCTTCTTTTGATGCAGCCCACGATAAAAATTGGCTTTCTGGGCTGCAAGCACACATTGCCGGTTCATGTCCATCTACCATTATCTTCAAGTCCATCACCCAGTCTGTACGGATACTGGTGACTTGCCTCAACCCAAGTGGAGGACCTTGCACATGGCCTTGTTGAACTTCATGAGGTTAACAATAAGGCAACAAGTCATAAGCACAAACCAGCCAAGAGAGGAGCTAACCCCAGCTTAAGCTCAGCACCTATTCAAAACAGGCACATTCAGAGGGCAATTTATTTCTTTCTCCTGACTGTACAGGCACCCTGGGGCAAGGAGCTTAAACTTAGATGTTTGAAGTAAGGAGAGATGAATCCCACCCTCACTGCCACAAATGCAAGCAGCTTTTATTTTAAGAAAGGCAATCAATGCTAGAATGTGCTTGAGTCACCCTCGCAATCTGCCACGGCCACCTCTCAAATTCTCTTCTGCACCTCCAGTGTCATTACAGACCTCCCCCAGCCTGCCTGTGCTTCCTACCACAAGACATTATTCCTACCCTGTGACCATCGCCTGTTTTACCAGGACAAACCGTCTGCAGCTGGTGCTGAATGCCAGAAAAAAAATTTTTTTAAAAGTATTTTCATTTGAGATCTGTCAGCTACAAAACTGTAAGCATCATTTATGTGCAGTGCTTACCTGAGGCATCAGAAGAAGGGAGCAGGCTCTCACTGATACACAATTTTGAAGCACATTACTTACCACTAGTGATACTTTCATAGTTCCATTTCTAGCAGAGGTTTAATTTCTTTGCCAATTACAGAGATACATGCTTTCCCCAGGCAGGTCCCTATAATCTAGGCTGTGGTTTGCACAACTAGCAATGTAAAAGACTCGGCTCCAGAATAATATTGGTGAGACCAATCAGGATGACTAAGTATATCTGCAAGACTTCATTCATGCAGAAATCATCAACTACTGAGGAATATATTCCAGGTATCTTTATTTCCCCAGGAACAGTACCAGATTGGTTTGTTCTCAAAAGCCAAGTAGGAAATACAGGCTTGCTCCCACTTCTGTGCAGGTTTTGGTCAGAGTGCAAGTCAAACAGGAGCTTAGCAGGAAGAGGTGCTGGGGAGCAGATGTTAAATTTTGACTTAAGTATTGAAAAATAAATGCAAAAAAAGAAAATATAAGAGTTCTTATTGAGAATTAGTACAGAACTAGCCTGAAAAATGGCTAAAATCTAGTCAGAGCAGCCTGGATAGCCAGTGGGACTGCCTGCCTGGGCACAGGGAGTGCATCTGAACTAATTCTGCGGAGCCTTTGCACTAGCAGTACCCCTTTTGGGAGCAGCACAGCATACTCGTATTTATATATTCTATTTACCCACAACCAAAATCACCAATACGTCTGCCCTGCTCTTTGCGCCACTACTTCACCACAGCAGCCAGCAGTCTGCTGTTGCAATCCTAAATCTTTACAGGTATTTCTGATCATTTCGTTCGGCTTCACACTCTTGGGGTGGGGGGGTGGTGGCAGGAAGAGAGATGAGGGAATAAATCTACAACCTGAATTGTGACTCAGTGAAGAGGACACTCTAGTTTGGATTGCTGTTACCACTTAGGAAGCTCCATGGCAGGTGGAGCTGTCATTAATCACATGGAGTGACAAGCTGCTACTCCCAATCATGCTTTCTGATCAAATTCTGCACTAATCAGGAGCTTCAGAGCAGGCTGGCTGTTCAGCAGGGCTAAAAATGCAGATGATATTTTCCTTAAGCTTACTAACAGTCAGCAACGGAAACACAGAGACAAACAAATGCCCAAACAACCCACCACCACACTGATAAACATCCTACATATGAAAAGGAGCAGCCACACCACGTGCTTTCAGCTGGACTGCTTTCTGGTCCATTTAAAAAATTCATGTGCAAGACAATTTGTCTTGTCATTTTAAGGGTATAATAATCAATCTCCTTTCAAAGCTGAATTACAAACAATACAGCTGCACTTATAGAATACGTTTGCTTAAAAACACCTCAAAAAAATGCCACATTCTTAGAAATCAAAGTTGCAACAAAAATATTTTTGGTCAAGGCAGTATAAAGAGCTGTTTATCTGCTAGTTCAGGATAATTAGGTATGTCATGAATCATGCTTAACACAATGCACAAATACACAGCTAGCAAGTTAACTGTCAAAAGGTATTTATTTGCCTCGGGGGAAAGAGAACATGCTAGTCTTTGCTGTTCTCAGTAGAGGGCCACATTTTAGTTGACAAGATGCATACACCGGCAGGAACAGCCCTGTTCAGCTTTCCCATCAAAGGTGGTTTACAGAAACTCAGAGCATACAGGTTTTGATAGATCAATACCAAAGTTTCAAAGAATAGCTAGAGTAAAAAGCAAAAAAGAAAAAATATCAAGATATCTTAGCGTGTGGAAAGCCAACGTAACACATCCTCTGACAAAGTCACTCAGGTGCTTGCTTTGCCACCTGTGCCAACCGACTGCCTGCCTGTACTGGAAGACTGGGATAAGCTGAGCCTTCAGCGAAAACAGAGCTTTGTTAACTAAACACACTGAACAAGAAATCAGAAAGGCAACTTGGACATGAATGCCATGATACCACTGCTGCCAAAAATCACCTTGCAGGTAGAGACAACCCTTAAGGCATAACTCTCCTTTTTGCAGTTCTCTCTGCTACTGATTTTGGGCCCATCACTGATGCAAAGCAGAAGGAGCCCAACATCTCTGAACCGCTGTTCTCTCTACCCATCCATCTAAAGGACATGACGCCCCCATCCAGCCCCTGACACCCACACAACTCGAGCAGGAAGGACAGAAAACTTGCAGCTTAAATAATTTTTCTGCTCATTAATTCTCTAAGGAAGCACAGTTCAGCCAGAGACAAATTTTAGAACAGACACTGCTGAGGTTCCGGCTATTTATTATCTCTAATTTAACTGAAAAGGCAGAAATTGAGTGACTTAAGATTCATTAACAGCTTCCTTATAAAATTTAATTTTGGCTACTTACTTCTGTATAGGGAACATAAAGTAACATAATCAAAGCAGATGACTGCACTGATTGTAAAAGGCTGCCTGCTCCGTTTTCACTGATCACTCCACCTCGAGCCACACTAACAAGTTGTAGGTTAAAACCCTCTGCAAGATCTTGAGTGACCACTCACTGACTCTTCTTTCAAAGTAATTAAAGCCCTCCTCCAGTGTATTTTCTCTTGAGGGGAAAAAAGCGAAACAAAAACACCACAGACAGTAATGATATGAGGACAGGACTTGAGATCATTGACCTGATCAGCTAGTTATAGTTACTGTCAGCTAACACAGCATACAGAGTACCACAGGGAAAATAAAACCCTCGAACACTCAATGCCAGCACTTTAAGACAAGAAAAAAAAAAAGAGAAAGGACTGTGACTTCGTTTAACACAACACTCACCCATTTGGTTTGCAAAGCAGTTGTTGGTCACATCTTGTTGGTTTTGCTCCTTATTTCAAGGTACAAAATTACATTTAGACACTTAGCATGCTAGCTGTTTGTGCATCCTCAGTAGCTACAGACACATTCACGGATGGAAGGTGACCAGGACAACAGGGCTGCAGAAGTGAGGAGAGTCTACACCACACACTAGCACAGAAAGAAAAAACAAACTACAGAAACACAGGGTAGAGAGGAAGACATTGAAGGAAAGAAGCAAGCATACAGCAACAAACAAAACCAGACAGCAAGAGATATGTGAGGAAATAAACACCTTTGGAAATTCAATTCAGCAGTGATGAGTTGATGTTATTTAATTATTTTTTTTAAAAAAAGCAGCTGGCTTTCTGGCTCCATGAGCAGAGACCACTTAATTCCTGAGACCCAGACAGCTTTTATTACAGAATCACAGAATCACTAAGGTTGGAAAAGACCTGTAACATCATCAAGTCCAACCATCAACTAACACCACCATGCCCACTAAACCATGTCCCACAATGCCACGTCCACACGTTCCTTGAACACCTCCAGTGGTGGTGACTCCACCACTTCCCTGTGCAGCTTATTCCAGTGTTTCACCACTCTCTCAGTAAAGAAATTTTTCCTAATATCCAGCCTAAACCTCCCCTTGAGGCCATTTCCTCTTGTCCTATCACTTGTCACTTGGGAGAAGAGACCAACACCCACCTCTCTGCAACCCCCTTTCAGGTAGCTGTAGAGAACGATGAGGTCTCCCCTCAGCCTCCTCTTCTCCAGACTGAACAATCCCAGCTCCCTCAGCCGCTCCTCATCAGACTTGTGCTCCAGACCCCTCACCAGCTTCGTCACCCTTCTCTGGACACGCTCCAGCACCTCAATGTCCTTCTTGGAGTGAGGGGCCCAAAACTGAACACAGGATTCGAGGTGCGGCCTCACCAGCGCCAAGTACAGGGGCACGATCCCCTCCCTGCTCCTGCTGGCCACACTCTTTCTGATACAGGCCAGGATGGCGTTGGCCTTCTTGGCCACCTGGGCACACTGCTGGCTCATCTTCAGCCGGCTGTCGACCAACACCCCCAGGTCCTTTTCTGCGGGGGAGCTTTCCAGCCACTCGTCCCCAAGCCCGTGGCGTTGCATGGGGTTGTTGTGACCCAAGTGCAGGACCCGGCACTTGGCCTTGTTGAAGTCTTCATGCAAGTCTGATTGATGTAAGGCTTGGTAGGGCTCTGTTCTCCGAACTGGAAGAGCTTCGGAGACCTGCTGGGGGAGGAAATGCCAGGGAAGCAGTGCAGGAGGCAGGAGCCAGCCTGGATGCGGCCTCTTGGAGAGATGAGCAGACCCATTTGCACACACTGCATACACAGCTCTTCCACGACGGATTTACATCTTACCTGACAAGTAAGTTCTGCTAACTTGCATTTTCAGAAAGCCTTAATTCTACTTAAGACATTTGGCTTTTCCTTCTATTTTGGGGGAAAATTTACTACAGATTGTTTTCGAAGACATGGAAAAGGGACAGACATCAACAAATTCTATGGTACCAACAAGGACAGTAACAGTGACATTGCTAAAATGCCTGAGGGAATTCGTAAGTCAACAAGATACCAAGAGATGCCATAACAGACAGAGGACCAAAATGTCTTAACTCATTCCTGGGACAAAGTTTCCTTAAGCCTCCTATAAGCTGCTCTTGGGATCATGTACAATATAACACCGATGCAGGTCTCTACATGAAGCCTCTGAAATATGTACAGGCACCTTTCCACTTTGCAGAACTCAAATTAGCATCTAATCAATAAGTTTATTTGCCTGCATAAAAGTATGATCCAACTTCTGGTTTACATGGGAAGCATTTTTAATCAGGCAGGCTGAGCAGGTACTCTTTCTGGAAGGTAAAATTGTTCTTGGAAGCTTTCCATTAAGAGACAGCAGAAACTTCACCACTAACTCTTAATTAAGTGCTCTATTGCTTTGGGTTTGTTTTTAATTATTTTTCTTCGTAGATAAGTCATTAATAATTGAGTATCCGCTTGCCTGAGTCATGACACTGTGAACGTACTAAGAAGAAAACCAGTGGCAGTTGTCCATCCGAGCAGCAGGGAGTAAAGCTATTAAAGTGGTCTAGAAGGCATCTGTTCCTCCAAGCTAGTTTTAATAAGCTTTCCCCCACCCCCCAAAATAAGCAGCATAGAGAGGTTGTGCTTTGAAAACAAACTCACCTTGTCCAGCAGCACACGCTGCCACAACCATATGTTTATTTTTGCATCTATACAACAACAGGCATCCACAATCTGCCAAGATACCAAACATGCTCTGAAGATAGGGGTGCAAGCACAGTGACGTCCCCATGTCAGCCATCTGAGAAAGACATACCCCCAAGGAGCACATGCTACTGCTGCATGAACAGAAGTGGACCCTTCTCATATTGCACCACCTCCCTTGCTGTCTAGATTAAAAAATAAATCTCTGATTAGGACCTAAGCATCTAAGAAAGAAAACCATTTCTTCTCTTTAATAACCTACTTCCAGATTTTAGCCTATGCAGGACTGTACATGCAGGGCTTGATCACAGAATTGCTGCACAACAGAGAAAACAGTGATGCACTCCCTTTGTAAGAGACAAAGTGAATTTTGGGTACTGCTGCTTTTTAAAAATCAATATTCTTCTGTAAGTAAAACAGTCTCCCTCTCCAACAGACCAAAAAATATTTTCAGATCACCTTTTCTGGTCAGCCCTACTAAGCTGTTGACTCTAACAAGTTTAAATAGCCTCCTGGAGACAGGCTGGGGTAAAGGAGAGGGAAGGGAGTGGAAGATGCTGCTTCAGTCACTTCATACTGGCTGTATCATCTGACACGTTGGTACTCAAAACGCTATCTATTCGACACAGTATGCAGCTAATCTAATCTAAAGCAGCACCGTGAGCACTGCTGTGCTATGGAAATGTTCAACAATGCAAACATGATTAGCCACATAGGTGGAGCTTTACATGCAATTGTTTTGGGAGAGAGATTTAACAGTACCACAGTGACAAAGTGGCCTCCCTCTTCAAATCTATCTTACCAACACTCACTTCAGACTGGGCTTTAATCTTCCCAGCTGCAATTTGCTTCCCCCTCTTACTAAGGTGTAGGCTCATCTTGCACCAATTATTGCAATTTAATGAAGAGAAGAAAAAAATTGTTAATAAAAGCATTTGCTGTTTGTTACATTTTTGGCCAGTCAAATTGCACTAAAGGATGCTTAGATCATACAAAGAAGCTATAAAGTACACACATGCTAGGAACAAAAATATTTTTGCCATATAACAGACATGAATTGAAAAAACAAACTAACCCACAACTCCAAAACCTCAGACCTAGAAATTAAGCAAATAAATATATTTAATAACACACTCAAGGCTCCAATTCAGGAATATCCCAGAAATATGGGAGAAATGAAAGATTTCCTTCCAAAAAGTTTGACCACAGTAAGGCAAAACCCCAAGGATTTCCAAAGTCAGAAGTGTGAAGAATTACAGCGTCCCTCTGCAACTGTGCTCATCTGCCACCATTTCGGGACGTGCCCACTGCCTGCTGCGTCTCCGAGTTTTCTCAAATTACTTTTGTAAATAGTGCCGGAAGGGTTGGGTGGCATTTAGCTTAGTCCACTTCAGACCAGCTAAGGCAATAGTGTTAGTCAACCCAATACTATGTAATGCCAGCGTTAAGCCTTTTGGCATACCCGCTGTGAACGAGGTATTTCCAGAAGTACAAGCAGCTTTATACAAGGTGAATGCATGTGTATTTAAGGGCTGTTCCTAAGGTCCAGCCAACCTCTGTCCTGAGGGCTTACTAAATACACCAGCATCCAGATCTCAATCATCATGAAACAGGTTGTGCTCGCCTTCCTAAAACGCAAGTCTCTCTGTAGTTGTAAGTAGTGTTGTGCTGCAAACCGACTTAAAAATATTAAATGAAAAAGATTAAAAGTTCTCCAAGAGGATTTAAATACAGGCAGCAAGTCAGCACTTCACTTCCTACAATCCCTTCCGAGAGAGATTAGGGCACAAGGGCTCAATACCTTGAAAGTAAAATAGCTACAAAGAATGTTGATTTTCTTTCTTAGAACAGTGGCCGCAGAAGATAAGAGGCACAAGTACTTATGTTTTAAAACCAAATACAGGAAGTATTTAAGAGATATTGTCAGTGCAAGTATTACAGCGATACCGTCAACTTCACACCTAGATTCTTAAAATAAATCTGAAAAACTTTGAACTAGAGTTTGGCTCTTTTATTATTAATTTTGTGGGCCTTCAGTAAATATATACCCATATACATCCCTAAATACATGTATGTGTATATAGAAGCATGTAAATATGTATGTGTATATACACACACACATCTAAGTTGGCATCAATAACGCCTGCAATATAAAACCAAGTCCTGAAGCAGACTGGCATCGCTGGGGTTTGAGTCTTAGTCCAAACAAATAAGTCTTTCTCCAGAATTTCCACAAAAACAGATCTCAACAATATCAATGCTGACTGCTTTATTTTTGTTGCTTATCAAAAACTGGGCATAAATAAGAAGTAGCCTATCATCTTACAGGTTAAATGGGACATTTGTGTAAGATAGGAGGCAAGAGTAGCCCCTGAATGTCCAGTGAAAATACTTTAAAATATTCAGAGTTCTGCCAAGCCAGCATTAATACTGAAGTGGCATCCATGAGCAGCGTGTGCTTTTATTACTACTCCAAATCCTCCCTGGAGACCTTTGCCATTCGAACAGCCCCGTTCACTATCCTTTTATGCCAACAGACCCACAGGAGGGCAGCTTCAGGAAAACGGTGACCTAAAACATCCCTCCCGTTTCTTCCGTCTGCACTTCCACGATGGCCCGGCGCCAGCTCCTCTGCCCCCGTCCCGCAAACAGCGGCAGCAAAACTCCGACCCCTTCCCTCACTCACGCCACAAAATAAATAAAGCGGGAATTACGCGTTCCCTCTGCCACCAGACTAAGCCTGCAGCAAAGAAGTTCTAAGATACCTTAATCCTTCTGGCTGCCCTCCGTCACGCTGTGCCTCCTCGATGCTCACAGCTCTCCCGTATTACTCTGTAGTAATGCCAGCTGGCCTCTCTTAGCCAGCCTCTTTTTTTTTTTTTACCAAAAACCCCACACCACAAACAACTCACAAATTAAAAAAAGCAGAAAAACAAACCCCTGGAATATTATATTTCATTCATGGGTTGGTTCTTACCAAGTTGTGACTTGTATAATTAATCATAATTCAAGAAGGCATAGCATACGAACAATTATTTAAACATTTAAAAACAAAGTGGGTTGCTGACTCTTTACAACGCTGACATATTTAGCACCCAAAACAAATCCTTTTACTGCTGTCTTTGAAACAAAGGCACACATTTTTCTGCGAGCGAGATCTCATATTGCAGCACTCTCCATCATTCTGCAGGAAAAAGGCTATTTTCAGTACTGGAAAGTGATGGGACAGACAATTATAAAAGTAGTTTTACTGGCCGGAAGAAATACTTTTAGTAGCATACCTGTTTGATGACAATCCCCTTCCATCATTCAGTAAGAAATTTTAAATCAAATAATGGGGGAAAAAATAAAGTGGAAAATTGATTTCCCTTCTACCCCCCATGCAACATTAGGAAGGGGCAGACTTTTTAGCTGATTTTCTTCTAATACCGATAGCTCTTTGAATATATATCCTAGTGGTTAAACTACCATTAATCCAGCTTCTTTGCTCACACTGGCTACTATTTATTTAGGCATTCTGTCACCATGGGGAGGTCAGATCATTGCATCGCAGAGCTTTCTGGAGTGAGTATGTTTATTTTATATCCAATAGGGCACAATCATGTAGGAATAAAAAGTTGTGGGAGGGGGTAGAAAGGGAAGAACACACCACACGCTCCTGCAGATAAACTCAAAGCACACAGCAAGATTTAAATGATTGTGGAAAAGTCCCAGGCTTGGTATTCCTGGTACAGGGGTTGAAAGCATAATTTTAAAAGGCCAGCAGCACTCTGCTCAATTCTACAGGGTCTAATAGTTTTCCCAAAACCAGTTTGGTCTCAGTTTTGTTTTTTATTTACACAGAATAAAGTCAGCTTAAAAAAAAATCCTGAAGACTAGATCAAGAAAGGAACTGATGTGCCCCTACTGAATGGGGTTTAGGAGTCCAAACTCCAAAGGCATTTATTAGAATAATCCAATGTAATAATTCTTGAAATTAAGTCCCTCTTCAATGTTTAAGTTTTCAATGATAGGCATAAAAGCCCAGCCGAGTCCAAATGCTGACAAAAGGATGATGCTACAGTGCACACCACCCTAGAAGAGTCTCACCTCTACCCTTCCACTTATTGATTGGACCAAGCTGGGTAGCTTCAGCGCTTTCACAGCACAATGTGAGAACTTCATATGTAACTGTTCCTCTGCCCAATTTATCTCAAGGACCTGAGCTCAGGACTCCTTATGAACTGTATTCAGTACGAAGGCATCTAATTTGAATCTTTGTACTTTAACGGTTGGCAGTGCACCTGACAGCTCAGCATTCAAACATTCAGCGCTGCATGACCAAAGATGCCTCACAAGCTTAACTTAACTGTGTGTCTAATTGCCAGGTCGGCTAAGTGCATCAATCACAGCAAAATAAAAATACTTACATGGAAATAATGCAAGAAACCTTCTCTTACGCAGGAATATTAACCTTAACACAACGCTTGGCTTTGCTGATAAGCCTTGCTAAATGAACCGTATTTCCAGCATGCCTGAAGAAATTCTCAGCCAGAGACCAAAAGGGCCAAGTAAGTTCCAGTCTGGAGTTAACCCAGATAATTCCCCGTGACAAAAGGAAAACCCATCTCCATAGCCTTCAGTGGTCACAGAGTGGCTTGAGATTGACATCACCTCAAGGTCAGTTAGACACAGATGGCTCTTCCAGAGAGTTATGACACCCCATCGGCTCTTTGTGCTCTAGCTGCCCCAAGTTACTAATCAATCTGCTTTACCACAAGTTCTAAAATTAACTTGCGTCTCTTCTAAAACCGCTGGAAGTACTTCAGCATTTTAGAGTGAAGTTGTAATACCCTGAAAATAAGGGGTTCAGCATGAAATATAGCTATTTGTAACCCTCCAAACTCGCCAGCAGTACATAGTTAATGGAGCGCTGGAGCCCAAGCATAACCAACTCCTTCAATCTGGTTTTGCTTATCGTATTTCTCTGGATAAAGAAACTTCTTTAAAAAAAACAAAACAAAGATACCGCTAAGTGTACATGCCAACCATATTTCCAACAGAAGTAAAAAAGTTTGGGGACAAAATTTAGAACAAATTTATTAGAAGCACATTTCAGATTAGATTAAGTTTAAAATACGCAGGAAGGCACCAACTCTGCATCAAGCTTACCAGGCCAATATAAAGGAATAGACCTCTGACCACAAGCTTTGCAAAAATTATGCCAAGCCTAGGAGACCCTGATTAACAGGTGCTTTGAAGAGAAGAACAGGCTCTTCACCTAAGATGGAGTAACATTCAGGTACAAGAAAAAATGGCTTCTTCCTTGGCATCCTGCATGCTAGAAATGCTAAGGAGCTGCTGCTACATCACATCACCAGGGTTTCTTTCCCACTGCAGTCTTTTCTCAGCTATAAACCTCTGGGGCTCTTTGGCTCAGTATCACTGTAACTGACCTCCTCGTTTGAGTCCTGCTTGGTGAAGCAAGAAGAGGTAAGAGTGACATGATTCGTGTTTTGCTGTTATCAAAAAAACTTGCTGAGATAGCCAGGAAGACACAGATGTGGAACTGCAAAGTGCTAACATCTGATTAAAACACAGTTCAACAAATTATGCAGTTTCTTTCTTGTACCTCTTACTCAAAATTCACCAGTCAGGACAGAAACCTCCTTTGATACGGAGGGGAAGAACCCTACCCCACACACAGTCATTCTCTAAGAATTAATGAATTTGCTAAAACATCTCCTCTGCCTCCTTCATGCAGGTGCTGGAGCCTCCTCCACTGCAGGGATTTGGCTTGTGACTGTGACACAAACCAGTGCTTCGTTCCTGATGTTGGTAGCATGGAAATGCTTCAGACACAGCCATTAGCTCTCCCAACAGCAACATGAGAATTTCTTCTACGGTCAGTTTTCACTAATGCTATTCACAGCCTCACAGACAGCGAAGGAGCTGGCAAGACTCACCCCGATTTCATTTTGTATCTTCTGGGAAAGCTATGAGTAACAGCGGAGGCAGCTGCAGCTCTAACGGGTGGAACATGAAAACAGCCGAGCTGCACCGCTCACCTCCCAGCAAGACAGGGAGAGACAAAGGGCGGACTGTGGCCTGAGTTTGGCAGCACAAGAGGGCATGCAGTACCTCGGACATTCTCCAAAAAGAAAAAAAAAAAAAAATCAAACCTGAATCACAGAGCAACTGGGCTGTGACTGACAACACAACAAGTTTGCTGCTGTCCTGGCAGGTTGCAGGCAGCTGGTTCTCCCCTGCCATGAGAAAGCTTAAATTATGCCTTTAAATTCAGATCAAGTCAGCAAGTGCTTAACAGTGTATTGCTCCCGGTCCCAACAATTCTTGTTTCCTTTTCTTTCCCTATTCTCAAATTTGCCAATAAGTAATCACAATAGAATCTAATTAATGCTCACTAATGAGTGGGAGACCAATTGCTAATCCAAAAGAATTTGGTTATGTGCAAGTAAGCAAACAAGTTAACGTACCATAAACTGTGTTTTGTTCATTTATTTTGACAACTATAGTTTGCTTTTAATTATGATACTTCCTAGCAGACTAGTTTGCCTGTCTATTTTGCAGGAGTACTGAACTCTTTTTCATGCTACTATGTTTTTCCCCAATGCTACTATTTAAAAAAAATAAAACACAAACCCAAAACCAACTGATAGAGCAAACACTGGCTGCCCTCTGTCACTGGAAGTGATGAAAGCATAGTAAAAAACCTCAAGAAACTTGCTTGCTGGATGATCCATGTTTTCTGCTCCTGAACCTCCTCGTGGGGAAGGATCCACCAGCAGTACTTCGTGGTGCTGGAGAAGTTTTTGTTTCAGGCATCATTCCAGTGGGACTAACAGCTTTTTGCAGAACAGATTTGGTATCTACCTGTGTTGCTGATTTTCTTTTCAAGCTAAAGATGTCCAGCCGGATTCAAAAGGACATCCCTTTCTATACCACATCTGTAAGCTAAACACTTTTCAACATTTTTCCCTGAATTAAGTTACAGATTTTCAGTTTAAGTCTTTAAATAGTTTAAGCAAGCTCTCCATTAGTGGGAGTTTCCCTATTATTGCCCTGCATTCCACCACTGCTCAGAATATTGCTTAACTGCTGAACTTGCCAGAAGTAGTATGAGCCAGTAATACATGCAGCCATTTGTGAAAACACCCAGCACTTTCTTTTGTAAGTGCGTAACAGGCTTTTTTTGACTGTCAAACATGTTTTTAAAGGATACTTTCTCACGGTGTTGAACTACTGATTTGTTTTGTTGTTTTTTTCTAAATAAAAGCAAGCAAACAGTTGACTTTGTGTAATCACAAAGAGTAAAACCTGACCCTTCTCATGTTCAAAGCACAAACCTTTGCCTCTTAGGTGAGATGTAGGTGAAAGCTTGCGTAGATCAATTATTAATGATAAATGTTGTGTGCACTTTGCCAGGATTATTTGCCAGGCAGCAGGTAACTATAGAGGAATCCCCTCAGTTCCTGGGATTGGTTCCCATGCTAAGAAAAGATTGTGGTCTGGACTCTGGAGCTACCAAACAAGCATATAATTTGGTGCATGCAGCTTCACTGGATGGGCGAGATGTCAGTGCCAGATGAAAGAAGTAGGTCACTTCAAGAAAAGCTGCTCTAGAACAGCCTCTCAGTCTAGTTCTCAAGTGGCAGTCAAATACTAAAGCCAGAGACTCCTCATTCCTAAAGCAATGCCTACAAAGAGCCAAAAAGGGAAATGGGAACTCATGACCTCTTCATCCTCAGGTCAGAGCAAGTCCCACCAGACCACAAGCAGGGTTGGCTTGGTTACAGAAAGAAAAAAAGAAAGTGGCTCATCCAGTTTGTTAGGAAGTACCATGTTCCCCTAAGGGGCTGAATACTTTTAACTCTTTTCTGCCACAACCACCATTCAAAGTTTAAAGACTTGTCCTACCACCTGCATAAGTAAGTTCGTGACCGACACAGAGAAACCCCATCAAGGCGAGAATTAAGAGATAAGGCAAATAAATTAATTAATAACTAAGAAGAGGAAGGTAATTGACAACACATTCTCAGGCTGGAAGCATGGTCAACCTCTATGAGAATGCAACTGGAAGATAGTTGGACAGTAACTTCCTTCCCAGATGGTTTTCAAATATGGAAATAAAACACCAAGAACAATCTGAATAACTCAAGGGCTCAAACACCTAACAGCTCTCAGCAACAAGATCGGTACATAGAACTTTTTCAGTTGCTACTTCCTGCTTTCTCGAAGTTTTTCAGGATTGCATAAGCAACACCACAGCCTATCTTTAACTGGTAGTCACCTATTCCAGCAGAAAGGAAGTATTTTGCTCTCTGTAATTGCTTTCCTGTTCCCCATAAGTCAAGTTCGTCCTTCTTCCACATGGAGGGAATGTCTCCACTTGGCCCATCCATGGCTGCATCCCTCTATCAGCAGCCAGCAGCTGCGGGCGCTAGGAAAGGACTGGTGCCTCACTAACGCAGCGGTGTAGTAGATACCTGCCAGCTGTCACAGCAGATTAGCCTCTTAATTCTCCTTTAAGCTCAAACAAGAAAAGCTCTATCATCTCCTTCCTGCACATCCCGCTTTCCTTCCATGGATGTTTCCCTTCCAGACAGTGCTTCAGATTTCCAACACCCTACTTGCTCTGATACCTGCTGCTTATACCACTCATCTCTGCAGCAGCATTACCCGCTGCTGCTCTGATCCTGGCCGGAGCCCCAGCTCTATGCTCAAAGGATATTCTCCTACTGAAGAGTTTCAGTCCCACCCCACAGCCCTGGCTTCCCTGTGCTACCGAGAAAGAGGTATCTGACAGCTATTGACAGTGTCTGGGCACCCGATGCCCAGAACAGTGTAAAAGGCTCTTCCTACCTCACGACTCAGTGTTTTCACATGCAAAAAACCCCATGCAGGCAATATAGAGTAATCCCCACAGCATCCAGCAGCAATAGGACAAGGACTATCCATCAATATAGCCTTTTGACAGATCATGGCCCTACACAGGTGTCTATCAGCTCCATTCGTTGCCGTGCCAATGCAAAGGCTCACTGCACGGCACTGATATCGGAGGTATCACTTTGCACTGTATTGCAGATTAGAATTACCCACGTTCTTCCAGGTAACCAGAACATTGCTGCCTCCTGCTACCCAGCCCTACAAGAGGCATCTCATTTAAGGAAGCAAGCAGTTAGGAGTAGCTGCCCCTATTCAATTACTCACACTCACCAAAAATCAGCACAGATAACCCAACCATTTAGGACCCTACAGCTCTAACCTATGCTAGTATCCCATAATCACCAAATCAAAGACACATGCATTTCCCTTCAGCATGGTGGTTCTTCCATCTCACCTAAGCCACTCGTATCACCTGCAGAACCTCAACCTCTAGCCTCCAAGTAGGCTGTCACAAGGCACAGCCAACTTTATTTCTTCTCCCAGGTTTGCTCACATGAACTCTCCTGTGTAAATTCCCAGGTGGCTCTGAGGCAATCCCCATCACGGCCTCCTTTGCCAGGCTCAGAAAACCTTGCCTCAGTCTCAGCTTTGAAATAATGTCTTTGTTAGAGCTCCAGTCCATTCTTTTTGCTACTCCTCTGCGTACCGTCTTCACCTGCTCCCTGGCAAGGTCTCTGGGGCTGTCAGCCATCACGGAGGCACACTGGAGCAGACTGAGCGTCTTGCTAAGAAGCCTACAGTGTTCCACGGCCAAGTGTACAACTGAAATGAAGAACAGATATTTTGCAAATGAAAGTGGCAAATTCAAGTGCTGAAAGCCACAGGCACTGCTGTGGCAGTGTATGAAAAAGAAGACTTCTCAATCTTTTTGAGGTGAAGGACTATTTTGCCTTTGGAGGGAAAGAAATTATAAAATTTCACTGCCTTATCTCTATCTGTTCTATGAGGACTAGGATGGACAGTCATACCAGAAATAAATTTTACCTTTGTAAGACCAACCAAGTCCTTAGCAGTCAGGCAGACATGGTTTTATTATCACTACTACAGCCTGCCCAAAGCACAGCAAAGCTTCACCTCCCCACTGCTGCTGAGAGCCACCAACCCACCCCTGAGTGCAGGTCACCCTTGAGACTGCCCAGGCACAAATAAATAGTGCTGGCCTACAAGACAACAGATTACTTGAGCCTAGAAAGAAATATGCTATTTGCAATTTTTGCCACCAGAACTGGGAATACATTTGATCTGAGAGCCTCAGGCAAATCCCTTCTCCTCTCTGCATCTCAGCTTCCCCATCCACACAGCTCTGCAAAGTCTGACGTACAGGAGTGAAAGGCACTGCAGAAATGCAGAGAGTCACTGAGCAGATTGGCAAGACAGGGGCTAGACACAATCGCCTCAGATTTTCCGAAGATGGTTATTTATTCATTCTCACATTGTTTCGGGAGCACTGAGAAGCCTTAACTGTGATAAAGGTCCAATGGTTGCCAACTGAGAATTTTCTTTAATCACATTTGATGTTGTTCTTAAAGCAGTCTGCCAGCTTCTGGAGTCATTTGATTATATACAAGTATTACTTCAAAGCAAACAAGCAAGGGATACATTTTTATTTGTTTGTTTCAGTGTTTGTAAGTGATATTTTCTTAGAATTTGCAGCATGAAGGAAATTCACAGTACTTATGTTTGGATCTAATTTTCATGAAAATTGAATAAAAACAGAAAAACACCAGCCACCCAAATCTTTCCTACCCCCCAGTAATTAAGTTCCCATGAAGTGAAAAAAAAAAAGCCTTGCTAGTCAGCCAACTTTGTTTAGGATGTATTTCATAAATCAGCCGTGTTCAGCTTAAATCAGCACAAACTAACAGAGAAGTAGAAGCCTTGCAGCAACTGTTCAGACACCTGAGAACAACCTGAGAAATGACAGCCAGAAGCCAAAGCCACATTTGTTGAGAGGAGGGAAGTTGGGTTTGAGGGGTTTTTTTTGATCAAGTTTTCGAAAGCAATTTAACTTGACTCATTATAAAGGCAGCATGGGAGAATGGGTGGGATGGGGATGAGAGACACAAGCAAAGGGCATTGCTCAATTGGGGGAAATCCCAACACACCGGCATGCTGCAGCGTAGACCTGAAGGACTCAAAGGCAAGACTGGCAGCACTGAAGATACTGCTGCTCCAGCTTAAGCCAACAGATACCTCAGGGGCTGTATAGCTTGTCAAATGGAGGGGGCATGATGTACACTAAGTCATACTGCTCGTTCTTCCCCTCATCTTCATGTTCTATTCATGAGACTAAAAAAAGAAAGAGATGAAAGTTAGCGTCTAATCCTGAGGCCAGTAAGGGAACAGCTAAACTTTAGCAAATCACCATCTCCTACTGATATAAGGCTTGGTAAAGAAAGGAAACCTGTGCAACTGCAGGACCCTTGATAGAATACACATCCTTGATACACACATGAGAAACCAGCATCCATCCACAAATTTCTTGACATTAGCCTAGTCCCAAAGATGGATTCCCAAACATGTCTTGATCTGCAGGACCGCTCAGAAGAGCCACTGATCGAAGAAAAAGGAAACTCCCATCCTTAAAAACACCAATGATAACCTGTGCTGAAATAAGCAGAATAGATTGAGTCATTTCATCTCAGGGAGAGCAAGCTAGACTTCTTTTAAGTATTTCAGCTAAATTCATATGGGGACCATTCCAGAGAGGTCATGGAAAATCCTGAAACAACTGCTCAGTGAGACAGGGAAAACAATACCAAAAAACCATCAATGTGTTAGCTTGAGCAATAATGCAGCTTTGAAGTGCCACTATCCAATCAATAGCATTGCTTCCTTGCTCTCTGTGCTAGACACCCAAATCCAAGGGAAATACTGCAGACTCAGAGAGGGCTCAGAGGACTATAACAACAACATTTTGGATGTGGAGACAGTTATTTGAAGGCAGACTGAAGACTGAATAGCAGACTTTAGAGACGAAATAAAAATGTAAAATCGTGACTAGCAGAGAGAAGTCATAACTTCAGTTTCTCTCCTCTTGGTCTCATAACAAAGGGGAATTCAATAAAAGCTACAAGTTATAGAACAGATAAAAATAAGATAGTCTCAAAATGTCTAGCCAGACTGTAGAGCTTGAAGCAAGAAGCAGCTGTTAAGGCCAGAAAATGCAAGAATCCCCCCAAAGCAATCAGACACATTTATATGGTTATGAACATCAAGAGATTTAAGAGTCCATGATAAAAACTCTTGGTACCAGGTATTTGACTTCTAGAATAATCCCTGAAAGACAGTGAGAGGCAAAGATAATTACAAATGCCCAAATGAAAGCATCAATCATCCTTTCATAAATGGTTGGCCATAGGAACTCCTGGAAGTAGGTACTTCATTAGATGGACCAAAAGTCTGGCAGCTCCATGGTCAGCCTGTTTTTAAGATTCATTTGGATACACATTTAGCCCTTGAAAATAGTGTTTTTCAGAAAAAATATTCACTAAGTTAAATGAACATTCTTAAAAGAAAGGAGTATCACATGAACTTAAACTCAGACCAAAAAAAACACACTGTCTTATTTCCCATCTTCTTTCTGAGGGCACAACAGAACCATAAGATCCACAAGATGAACAAGCTCTTCCTTCCCTAACACGTTACCAGTTAACTACCTTAGCTGCTCAAAAGGGCACAAAAAATGTAATATTAAAAACTATGTCCTCAAACCACACCCAGTTCTCCAGAATAAGAATTACTGTGTCCTAAAATTACATTTTATTTTAGCAGTCTTAAGCCCCACCAAATTCCTACAGTATTTACATGGTGCTGATTGCAGGCACTGTCGTTATAAAGTTAGTTACTTTCAGTGCAGGAGAAGCTACAAACCAACCAACGTAAAAAAATTCTTGGCTTTTTGGGTTTTTGGGGGGTTGGGGTTATTTTTTTTTAAATTTTGGGGGTTTCTTAGTAGCTACTTGATTTAACACATCAAGCATCCAATCACACAATCGATTTTCTATTTGCAATTGATAAATATGCTGATCATAACTTCTTAACCCACCTACTAGCAGAAGCCCCATCAGAAGTAAACCTTGGGGGAGCTGAACAGACCCACTGAAGTAACAATGCCTCTGAACAGGCTTGTTTGTTGTTTTTAAAATACTAAGGACAGATTCAAAACCAACCAGGCCATTTCCTAAACTCCCAGCTGGATAAAGCTGCCAGCCAGCATGAGGCATTTGGCAGCTGAGCAGGAGCTTGAGGAGAGGAGTCTCCCGCTGCGGAGCGGCATGCCGCCAAGCGAGCCCTCGGGCAGGGGAGAAATCCAGCCCCTTCCCGGCGACCCACGCTGCTGTCTTTAGGGCAGGACACGGGTTTCAGTCATGGGTTTCAGTCAAGCACAGAGGGCCACCAACTCCGCCATTTATTTTTAGTCATCAGTATTAAGAAGGCCCAAAATCCCAGCCAGCCCAGACCAAGACAGGCCCTGGGGCCTGCCCTCCACTATGTGAGGCCCCGGTTGGGCCCACGGGCTGTTTGGATCAGCCGCTCGGGGTAAGAGAGGATCATCCTCATTTGGGTTTTGGGCTGAGGGCAAGTTGAATGTAGTCAGCAGTGTGCCCTGGCAGCCAAAAGGGCCAACCGTGCCCTGGGGTGCATCAAGCACAGCATAGCTGGCTGGAGGAGAGAGGCGGTTGTCCCGCTCTGCACTAGTGCAGCCCCACCTCAAGTACTGTGTGCAGTTTTGGGGACCTCATTATAAGAGGGACATCAGACTATTAGAGTGTGTGCAGAGGAGGGCGACCAAGATGGTGAAAGGCCTCGAGGGCAAGACTTACAAGAAGCAGCTGAGGGCACTTGGCTTGTTCAGCTTGGAGAAGAGAAGGCTGAGGGGGGGCAGTGCCCTCATGGCAGTCTACACCTTCCTCAAGGGGGGCAGTGGAGGGGGGAGATGCTGATCACAGAATTACTACAGTTGGAAAAGACCTGTACGATCATCAAGTCCAACCATCAACCAACACCACCATGCCCACTAAACCATGTCCCCCAATGCCATACCCACATGCTCCTTGAACACCTCCAGGGATGGTGACTCCACCACCTCCCAGGGCAGCTTATTCCAGTGTTTCACCACTCTCTCAGTAAAGAAATTTTTCCTAATATCCAGCCTGAACTCCTCTCTCTGGTGACCAGCAGCAGGGCACGAGGAAACGGAATGAAGCTGCATCAGGGGAAGTTCAGATCGGACATTAGGAAAAGGTTCTTCACTGAGAGGGTGGTCGGTCACTGGAACAGGCTCCCCGGGGAAGTGGTCACAGCACCGAGTCAGAGTTCAAGGAGCATCTGGACAATAGTCTTAGTCATATGGTTTAGTTTCAGGTAGTCCCATGAGGAGCAGGGAGTTGGACTCCACGATTCTTATAGGTCTCTTCCCACTTGAGATATTCTACGATCCTCCACATCACACCCTCCAGCACTGTAAAACACCCGCCACCTTCCAACAGGAGACTTAAAACCTACAACTATGGGCAGGGGGGAGACATTATCTATGGAGGCGGCACTGCAGCTCTGGTCCCAGCTCACACAGTTAGCTCTGCAAGCCTTTGTTTCCATAAAACACACAAATCCTATAAATCAACCTTCATCCCCAGCTGGTGACGTCTGTTACCCCCTTTCTGCTCCTTGCTGGTTCACATCACCTACCAGCCCCCTTCTCCCCACTCCGGGAGAAGCTCACCTCCTGCACTGTCCGTGGGCTCTCCTGCTCACTAAGGAGAGCACTGGCTGGACAAAAAGTTGAAACAGCTGGTATTGCACTTATGTCAAAATTAAACCACATGGATTTTCCTCTGTTCTGTTCAAAGCTGGATGTCATGAAGGTATTCAAGTTTGTCCCCCTTCCCCAGGCACGTGTTGCCAGCTCCTCTGAATATTGGTGGGCAGGCTGCCTCGAAGTGCAAGAACAATAACAAAATAGTGACTTTTTTTGGTTTATTTTGGAGTTCAAAAAATGGAAAGACAGCCTTTCTCTGCTCAAAAATATTTTTTGAGCAAGGCAGTCACCTGGCTCCAATGCGACCATTTCTTCCCCTGGCTCCAGAGGTGCCTTAAATCAGTGTTCAACACCAGGCTGAGGAAAAGAGCGAAGTTAGCAAAAGGTGACAAGTAGTTGTTTTTGCTATGAAAGGCTTCTGCTGAAGCATGTCAAAATACTAATTCAAATACTGGATAATCAGCATTTTTATAATATTTCAGTCCAGTGCAGGCTACTTCTGTCAAAGAACACTGTTGGCTGCATGGTCCTCCTAACTGAGGAAATAACTCCCAGAACTTTGCCACAGACCTATACACCAAAATGAAGATATATTGAAATTAAGTATGTTTTTGCGTATACTTTGGGAGCCAAGGAATTGTTTCTGATACAATAGCGATAGCGCTAATAAGTTAGCACCAAGATACAAACAGCAGCCAGGTCAAATCTTAAGTCACTCCGTAGGAAACCTAGATGTGAGCTTGTTTTAGCTCAGAATTACACCGAGACCTCATATGGTCCTTGCTAATGAAATGAGAGGAAGCAGTAGTATCTATTCCCAGTGTAACAGCAGGGAAACCAGATTGCAAGGTTCTTCTGCTAATATGAGTTACTATAGTGTTGCGGGAGCTTTGCACTGTTGCAATAATTGCAGATTTAACAGGCTTTTTCATCCTTCTCACCTTCAAATCCTCTCTCCCTCAGAACAGCTTAGTGCTGCCATCTACTTTTTTTATCCTAACAGGGTTGGGTTTTTTATCCTAACAAAGTTCTTAGCAGACTAACTCACCTGCTACAACAACACTGACTCACTGGGTCTCTACAGTTGGGTCCCCACATTTATACTTAATCCAGCTCTTCGCCACAGGCAAAGTTAAAAGCACAGGAAACACAATACAGGATCAGAGCCAAACTCCTTTTAATGCTAATTTACAGTTGAGCCCTCAAATATGAATAAAAGGAAGACCCAACCTCCTCAACTCTTAACCACAAGGTCTCTCTTACAACCCTTGCAGGTATTAAGCTAGTAAACTCAAAGATGACAAGGTGGCAGAGACCTAGGTTTTATCAAATCATCAGGACAGTTCTGGGAAGCAAGTCTATCTAGCTAAAAAATGTTATTCAAAGTTTCAGTCCTAGAGGATTAATAAAATTCTTCTCTAAGTCATTTATTTGCACAGACACTAACACCGCTGGAAAAAATATTTCCTGGCTAAAGGATCTATCATCTGAATAAAGAGGCTGAAAAACATTCAGGCATTTTACTAGGAGACTGCCTGCTGCTGATCAGGCAGGAGCGAGTCTTGATTAATTCTCCACCTCACTTTTTCATTGCAAGCATTTTAAGGTCTGAGCAACTGCTTCCACACAGTTCCCCAACCACTGTTTGTTGAGGGTCTTAACCCTATTTGGGGGAGAAGGAAGAGGTGTTGAGACCATGGTGCTGCTTCCACTCTTCTCTTCCCATGAATGACCAGGAATAAGGGGAGACCACAGCACCTTCTGCCTCCCCACTAACAGCAGACAAGACAGACAGTGCATCCATCCTCACTGCAACCATCTCCCCAGACATTGTGCTCCAGAGAACTACACTGTTGGCTTGTATCTTTGCTTCCCTTCATCCCAAACAAGATCACTCTAACCTCTGTGGATTAGAGCCTGATTCTCAAAGAAATTGCAAAGCTTCTACGTGGACTTCATTCAGGGTGGGGTGGTGGGAGGTCTGTGCTTGCTTCACCCCAGCAAGATGCAGCCTTTTGACCTGAACAGTTTGGAGAACAGGAAAAAAAAAAAATCTACATTTCATTGTTATCCATCCTCATGACACCAGCTACTTTTGGCAAGCAAAAGACATGCTCTGAATAGCTCCCATCTTTATCCAGATGGCCACAAACACAACATGGGGTCCTAACCACAGGTCCCAGCGCTGCACTTATGATGGGTATCCAAATCCCTACTCAAATCATTCCCAGCATGTCCCACAGACATGCAGAGAAGGTCCTGCATAGGAAGGCACTTTCCACTGCTCTGCCTACATGTCACAGGCTGTTCAGATCCCTGCCCAGATTTGCCGTTTGGTCTCCCTTGCTCATATGACCCCAGGCCTCTGCTGAGGCTGCAAACAAGTCAGGGGGGCTCTGGTGGAGTGAATATATTTGTCCACAGGGAACTGAAGGGAATTAATCACATTATGTGTGCTGTACCAGGCTGACAAAGGTCACACATCTGAACTGGGGCAGCCCAACCTTGAGCGCAGATGTCAACTTTACAAGGAAGCATTCTGAAAAGGGGCAAGAGAAGATACTTTCAGCAGTGGGGTTTTTTCCTTCCTGCAGAGGCTTTATTTTGTAACAGAAGACGGATGGGAGAAAAGAAAAAACAAAACCAAAATACCATTTTTAAAATAAAAATTTGTTTCCTAGCTGTCATTCCTGGGTTTTACATATCATGCCTTAGCATTAACTGCTGCCAAACGCAAGACGTCAGGTCCATCTGGCAGATGTATACTTCCCCGGCTGCCAAGTGTTTCCTTAAGATTCAGGGGCTTCACTATTAAGGATATTTGCAAATTCAGCCTCCTAAATGAGTAGGGCTCCTGAACAGCAGCTTCTGCTTCAGAGGGCCCTGGAAAGGGAAGAATAGAGGTACACTGCAGTCATCCAGAGTATCTGCTGCGCTTGTTTGGTAGGGAGGCCAGTTTCCTGGTAACCGATGGCTATACCAGCTGTGGGAGAGCTTTAAAGAACTCCTTTTTCTCCAGATTATCCCTAAGTAAAATTAGAAAGTATTTAGGAAGCAGAGGGGAAACCCAACCATTCAAGCTGACATCATTACTTATTTACATATAAATACAGCCAGGAAATAAGCATATGTATTTATATATAAACAAAAAATCTATCTGTACAATGTTTCATACACTGCTTTTCCATCCAATATTTACTACTTTATTCATGACTAAGTAAAAACTTTCTCCCCAAGAAATTGGTGATAAAATGCCCTCTGGTGGGCGTGACTGTGGACCTCTACAGCAACAACCACCTCCTAAATAGTTCAGAGCCTCCAATATATTCTTGGGATTACTATTTTTAATGGAGTGAGACAAAGCACACACTTGCTTTCCAGAAGAAACAGATACACCCCTGACTAGCGAGGCCATGTTTTACTGCTCAGTATCCCTGGGTTAGAATGAGCTGGAAGATAAAAAAAATCCTACTAAAGCATTCCACGACTCCTACAATTATTTTAATGTTCATTTTACCTCTTTAGGATACTCCTTCCTCCTCAAAAATAAGTGAGAGAAACAGAAAAGGAAAGTGGCATTAAGTTTTGCTTTGCCTCAGAATAACAGAATCTTTGTAGACTGAAGTGGAGAAAGGAGGGGTGGAAAAGAGCAGCATTTTCAGAGCTTATGAATCATTTTTGTCCTCTTGGAGCACAAGGCGCAGCTAGGAAGGAGGCCCTAATTGTACAGGCAAAAAATAACAGCCCTTGTCCCAGAAGAGTTTACTGCCTAAGCAGAAAAGGCAAGGATGGAAAAACCCCTCAAAAATAAACTGAGGGATGAAACATGTCCTGTTAACTTAAGATGCTCAGTTATTATGGGTGGTGCTTTCACTAATCAGAAACCAGATAAATCTAAAAAAAGAGAACTGAAGGCTTAAGATACAGAAGAAGTAATTCAGCAACTTGGGGGCAGAGTGCATGTGCAGCTCCTTCAAGAATATATATGTAAAACCGACTGCTTTGACAGCACAGCCGAAGTGGAAAAGGAGAGCCACCAGGCAGACTGGACTATGCCAGCCTGACCCCAACGCGGCCAAAAGAAGCTGCAGTTACACACAGAATTGAAGTTGACCCCACATAGTTTCTGGGGATTTTTTTTTTTTTTTTTTTAACAGAGACGCTTCAGAGTCACAACTAAATAAGGATAAACAGAATAACACACTCGCATTACACGAAGGAAAATGAAGAGCTCCACTGCTTTTCCCCGAGTTCCTTGGGAAGCCTTTGTGCTTTCTCTGTTCACCTGGATGGTTAGAAATTTGTTTCCAGGTTCCACAGTACAATTTGCAGTTAGTTGTTGCTTTATGCTAAGAATATTTGCGAGTTTGATCTAGATGTGGAACATGAAGCATTGCTGTCTTTTTAAAGATGTTTCTGGGCAACAAAACTTTGCTTGTGAAGTTGTTCTTGGGTGTAAACAATGGTATGATTTAACATTCACCCTCTCCTTTTCTACCCTTAGAAAGAAAAACAAAACTGTCAAAACCCCCTCATTTATTTGAAATCTGCTCTTTACGTAAGTAAAGCACCCCTGCTCTGTATAGAGCTCCGTCCCTCTCTAGTGGCAGCCAGCTCACATACCAATGGGAAAGCCTGCTCCGGCCTTGGCTAACAGACTGTTTTTAGCTCAGAAACTTTTAGTTTACAATTCAAAGATCCCCTGTTTATTCCTCTTTGGCAACAGCCCACCCAGAGATTCAGAGTTACATTTACAATTTTCTCTGAAGACAGAGGCTAAGGATTTCACAGAGCAATGCTGTCACTTGGTGTTGCGTTGTATAAGCTCTATCACCGCTTTACCATCATCATTCTTGCAACCATCTCTAGACATTACATTGATTGCAGTGAAACATATTTCTCTTATTAGATACAGCAAGCCAAGATTAAATGGTGTATTTGCGCACGTAATAGTTATACACGCAATGCCTATGCTCCTAAATTATTGCCTAAAAGTAACAGATAAGGTAAGGTAAGATTAGTAAGGTAAGATTAGTACTGACATTTCTTGCATCTTATCCTGAAGGCTAGTGTCTTCCCAACAGAATGCTACTCTAACAGCAAAGCTTAACAGGTGAAGGTTACACTATTTCCATCTCTTCCTGCCCCCTTAAAACAAATATATATATAAAAATATTTATAACATAGGAAAATAAAATACATGCTACCATGCCTGACAAGCACAGAGAAGAAACACCTTTTTTCTTATCTTTCAATTTTCTAATCAAGATGGCCCAAGACTGTAGAGTTGTGATTGTTGTTAAGTTCACAATCTTTACATATGCAAATAAGTTTTTTGCACTTTAAGGGTAAAACCATCCTCTTAAGCAAACTTAGAAATGGCTATAGTAAAATTCAAGAGGTTACAGGTCTACTCAAAACCAAGAACTGATACGTTCTAATTTTATACGGTAATTTAGATGGGGGAAGGCTTATAATCTGCTGTCATCCGCAATGCCATTTCAGTAAATACCTTGAGGAAATCTGAGCCTGTTCATGTTTTGCTGAAGATGAAAAACTGCATGATAAACAGCACAGCCCAAAAATAGGAGGAAGGAAATGGTTAACCAGGACTTCCACTCAGATTACATGCAGCTAGAGTCTAACCAGCCTACTGGCTTCTCCAGATGAAGAGTAACTAATGCCCTCATTAATCATCACCTCAAGCAGTAGATGCCTAGGCTCAAGCTGCACCTGAATTTCCATCATAAATTAGAGTTAAGCTCCTCAACCTGACCCAAGTGGGTATCATTCTTGATCTCCAGCCCAGACCACCTTAACTCTGCCATCAGAGCACTGCAGCTGCATGAGCTTCTTTGAAGAAAGAAGCCAGCACAGCACAGGGTTCTGGGTTTTTTTTTTTTTAACTTGTATTATTCTTGAAATGAAATACTTCAGTAACTTAGCTGTTGCAACCACAAGATTTGTCTAAGAACAGTTTTTAGAAGGCTTGAAGGATGCTGCTGTGAACTGTTCAAGTGTGATATTGAAACAGTGAGTCTAAAGAAAACTTGCTGCAATTTCTCTTTTAGCAAGAGCATCCCCTCCTCTCCCCACACACACAAATGGGCTTTCAAAATTTCTATCTGAGACAGAGGAAAAACAAACAAACCAAAATAAAGTGTATTATCGCAGCAAGTGAACCACAATTCTCCTCTTCGGCTGCATTTCTGTATTTGAGTACCACTTTTAAAGTCAGTCCTGTATTTTATAGGCTTCAGGCAAGCCTTTGTTTCCTTACTTCCCATCATTTCTATACCAGTATCATTTCTATACTACTCTATTTTTTCCTCCTATAAATAACGACTCAAATATCAGCCACAACTTCCCATTGCCATTTAGTTCACAGAGAGATAAGGTTGTGATGTTGCACAACTAGAACTGCCCAGAAGTTTAATCACAAAATTACATACTTTTCCAAAAAGAAAAGTGTACTAGAAAATAGGCTTTATTTTGGGGATTTGATAATCTTAAAGAACAGGCAGAACATTTATCTAAGATTTTCAAGGTACCAGATGTAACTTAATTTAACTCAACAGATTTGGGCCAAGGACAAATTTGGCCCATTTTATATAATACAGAACTGTGAGGAGGAAGAAAAAAGGTACTGAAGCACCCAGACCACACAAACCAAAGACCAAAAAATAGGCCTACTCTTCAACTGTCCGCCCCGCTCTTTGGCAGCTGCTGTCATCTACCGAGATTTGCAGACTCGCTCTTGCCCTTAAGACCCTCACAGTTGAATTTCACAAGTGATTTGTTCCTCAGGGTACAAAAACACTGCGCAACATCAGATATATATTGGGAACATGTCAGCTCCCCAGGTGTTAACTCGATCAGGATTTGGTCCACCATTCAGCAGCTCTTGTGACAATTTACACATCAAGATCAACGGAGAGGTTCCCCAGAAGGTCCCACACAGCCACATCCCACACCTTGTGTGCTACAGGCAGCTTTTAATCAAATCTCGTTACATTTCTTTGCGGTCTCAAGGCTTAGGCTTCAGAAAGCAAGAGGGTGGGTTTTACTTTCAGACTTATACTGAGCAAATAAGGAATAAAATGTTGGCACAGACAGACAAAGTCTCATGACTTCTGAATTTGAGATTGGGCATTCAATCCAGCCTGCAGAAAATCTAGACTAGCATCAGTGTAAATGAGATAAGAGTTAACTCACAAAAGATCAAATCCAACTTTCAGTTATGTCTATGCAACATTGATTTCTGTTAGCTACATGTGTGTAACCAAGAGCAACATTTGATCTGAAGCCTAGTACCTTGATGTCCAGCTATTGTAAAACAGAAGCAAAAAAGTAGCTACAAACATTTGACTGATGTTGCCTGCAAGCAGGGCATCGCAGAAGGCTGTACCAGCAATTCATATTGACAGAATTAAGACGGGGCACAGCAAACCTCGCTATTAGAAGTAATTGCACAAATATTTGGAGTGTTCTTCAAAAAAAGAAAGAGATGACATGGGGGAAAGGTAATACAAAGCCACAGACCAAGAAATAAACTGCTACATGCAAATACATGCAAGCTTCTCCCAAGTTAATTCTCCTCTTAATGGAATATTGATTGGTATGCTCAATGTTTAGAAATGTGAAATAATGAGGGGGAGAAGGAAGGGAAGACAAACTTAGAACAGTGACTTTTGTTTAAATAATATATACTTCTCTAATTTGATCAGCCAAAAATAGCATAATAAAGAGGGCCGTACAGTATATTTAACATTTTGCCTTGCATTGTATTAGCAAATCTGTCAGAGATGACCTGGAAGTGTTAACCACACAATTTTTTCACCCTTCTCCTAAAGAAGAAAGTACATCATTTTTCATAACCTCTCACCACACAATATCCTTACTGTATCTGGTATTTTTCTGCTCCCAATAGGATAGACTACAGAGTGCCCATGGTAGTATCTAGGCTTTTCAGATGTGATATATCAAGATGTTTGTGAAATTATGGCGAGGGCAAACACCACTGTTTGGGGGGGAAGCAGAGCAGTCCACAGTCATGATGGAGAACATCTGGATAAGCTTTGTTGCATTCGTATCCCCAAGTGAGAAGGGAGAGTGAGGAAGAAAAAAAGTTGCATCTTTGAAGCAGTTACGATTTACATGAATCTCCCATTTCTTAAACAGAACCTTAAGATATAACCAGTGTCATATAATCAAGCAGCTACTTATTCCTACCTTCCAGAAATCTCTTCCTATTCCAGGGACTACTACCACCTGTACAATTTTAGAGGAAAACCAAAAAGTTTCTCCTACCCTTTTCCTTCTGTCATTCAGAGAGTCCTTCTGAGATACCCCTTAGAGCCTCCAACACATTTTACTGAAACAAGCCATTCAAAAAAGGACCGAAGGGAAAAAACCCAACCCAGAAGAACCAACTTGCATTGCCAGAGTTCCTAGCCTTGATACTGCAAGCAACCACAGCATCATGCTCAACAGCTCTTTTGACCCAACCCACCACCAATTTATTAAGGATATACTTAATATAGGCACTGTCAAGGAGCTGTTTCATAGTGTATAGGTTGATACAGTTGAATTAGTTTATATTCTACACATGTACATTTATGCTCTGCCCCTCATTTCAAAACACAAGAAAGTTCATCCAGAATTAGCAGCCTCTCCCCCCCTCCCCTGCCTCCCAAACTTTATGAAGGGGCTAAGGAGTAAGCTCAAAAAGATACTGCTTAAGTTTCGTTATTCTGTAGCATTTCATATAGTTTCAAAGGCATTTTCCAGACATTTATACACCCGACAACATTTTGCAACATGAAGTGTTCCAATTTGGCATTTTTCCACTCTTGGCAAGCAAGAGACAATAAAAATCAAGAGAAAGTTGAAAATGAAGTTTTTTGAAGTATACAATATGTTAGGAATCATTTAATGAATTCAGGTGTTCAACAAGCTACAAGTCAACTAAAATTTGCAATACGTATATATTTCAAAGCACGGGTAAACACAGCTGCATGCACTTTAAAGTTACCCCATGTCATGTGATTATTATGATGACCTTCCTGAACTCTTTCACCTCTCTTCTTTTGATCTGTGGTTTACCTTTGGGTGGAAAAACTAACGGCATTTAAATTCTTCTCCCTCTAATTAAGGGAAACAGCATGTTTAAGCCTCAGACTGAGAAGAGAAATTTTTCTTTGAGCAGTTACATCATGCTGCGATCTGCAAATCCACCAGCATCGCATTCGCAGACTAAAAAACAAAATCCTAAAAACAAGGCCTGACAAAGCATATCTCAGAGCAGAATTAGCCGATTTAAATATTAATTACTCATCAGCATGGACTTTAAGAAGCATCTGAAGCAAAAGCTCTTAAATCACACTTTAAATCCAGGATTTCTACTGTCCGCATTGTTATGCAGATCACTGTTATGGGGTGGGGGGGGTTAGTTTGTTTTTTTGTTGTTTTTTTTAAAAAAAGGAGGAGTGAAGACTGATAATGAGTGTCTCTCAAGGTTCAAAAATATCAAGAGATGTACGAACGAAGTCCAGCTCAACAAGTTAAGCACATCTTGAGTTTATGAGACCTGCTAGAAGGACACCATTATTGCCTCAGATACCTCTATATGAACTTGAGAGATTCTTCACAGTATCTCTCAACTACACCAGGAGTCCAAAACCACTCCTACCACACACACGCCTAACAGTTTTTAGTTAACAGCAACGTTGCAGAGGAATTGTATCAGCAGCAGATTTTCTTGCTAACTGCTGCACTGAATGAGTTCCAGAACATGCCCCTAGAAATAATCTGGTTTTCTCAATCAAATTGTGTTTTACCTGTGTTTATGTAGAGTTTAGTCCTAGAACTGGAGACAAATCCAAAAACTGAACATTCCTGTCTTCTAGTAAGCTAAACCAAACCTGAGCAGAAGTCCTAGCATTTAATATCACCTGTCATATAGCATAGTGTAACGGATGGCAGCAAACTAAAAAAACAGTCACAAAACACAGCAAAAGGAATGTTGAATTAATTTTAAAAGTCTGGTTTTGTCTGTAGTTCAAGCAGACCGCTTCAGTGAATCAGTATTAGTATTTCAAGCCAGGTACCTGAAGTTTAGGACTACCAAAAAATTATGTGTTTTTCTGACATTAATGCCAATTATAGCAAAGAATCCAGGTTGAGTATATTTGAAAACCTAGACCTAAGCATCACTGATGAAAAAAACACAGCACATAAGATCAAGGAAAATGGTCCCATGTTCCAGATATTCTAATCCACAACATAAAATTATTTATGGAAGAGTGTGACTAGGAATTCAGTTAGTCATTTATCAGACGGTCAAGACAACACAGAGGTAAGTGGCTGCATGACAACAGCACCAGGAAGGCTTCTTGGGGCATTTCTTGTGCCGGGTTTAACCATAACAGGTGAACAGCACATATTCACAACCTGCGAGGTGCGTTGACTTTTAAAGATCTGACAGAAAGGCGTTTCCGTAAGAGATTTCTAATCTATTTCCTTTTAATCTCTTTATAGCTGAGGAAGAGTTCTTTGTACTTCTAGTAACAAAGGAAACATAGAAGTGACAGAAGCATGTCAAAGCTGTTTAGGTTTCATACAACCTCGCACTCGGAGTTAGTGGTGGCAGGTTACTTCTTGAGAAGAGGGTCTTCAGCCTTTGCATAGGAGCTCCATCTTCCTACAAGTAACTTTATAGAAGAGCTAACGCACAGAGGGATGCCAAAACTCTTCCCCACACAGGGTAAGCCAACACAAAACCAGAAAGGAAATTAAAAAAATGAGACAAAGGGTTAATACAATAATTTCAAGTACCCACAAGTATATTCAAGGCAATGTTATCTAATCTGTATGTTTATGGACTTTAGGATATAGGTATTTATATAGTATTTCTTCTGTGGAGAGATGACTACATCGAAGAAGTGATTAGATACACAAATAAATCACAGAATCTAATGATACTGTGTCATATTTAGGGTTATTGACTCAGCACACTGCGAGGCCAAATATTGCCAAATGGAAGATCTGGAGGGAAAAAAAAAGCTGAAGGACCAAATCAGTCACTAACCCATGCTGAGATTTTAGCTAGCTAAAAGCCTCAATTAGGGCACAAAGAATTAATGATCTGAAAATGATGTAGACCTCTGTGGTGCACTATGAAGTTGATGCTTCAGGATCAGGCCTTCCGGTGGCTGGGCTCCCTGGGTCCGCAGCCTACGGCAGCAAATCCAAGTGGATCGGTGTAGTTAGCGGAGAAGTCACTGCGAGAGCCTTTGTAATGCTACGCTCAACCTGAAGTTAGAAAGAGGATGCTAAAAAAATTAATAGAAATATTAAAGAGATCCCAAAACTTGGAAGTGCAGCAAAAAACCCTCCAGATCAGTTCTAAGATTAAAAAAAAAGAAATCCCACAACAAGTAGTGGAAGGGACGGGGGTTAAGCAAGACAGGACAGACTGCAATATCTCTCTCCATTTACAGATCTAGGGTTACTTTTTCCCCCCTGAAAAGCTGTGTGTGTTTCCACCACAGCACACAGACTCCACACACAGAAGAAGGAAAAAAATGTATATATATTAATTTTTTCCCCTCTTGATTTCTTTTTTCTGTGCTTCAGAAGAACTGGGTCCATGGGTTTTTGGAACTAACTTAAAAGGTCAGGAAAGCAAGTAGGCATGGACAAGACTGAATTGCAGATGAGCATGGAGAAACAGAAACAGCATTGGGATGAGCGCCAACAACCACAAGTAGTTAAGGCCCCGATTCTGGTGGCCATTAGCACAGTGCTGAACTGGAGCGACTCCAATAGAAACAACGGATTGCAACCTGGGAGAAGGACGCACGGGAGCGAAACAATATTGCTGGCGAGGTGAGCGCAGCGAACCTGGGGATAATGAATTCTCCTCACAAACAGGCACTGAAAGTGATAGCACCAGATACGGCGCACTGTAAACCCCCAAACCATATCTAATTTCTAGATCTGTGTCTTCCTCTCCCTTCTTTGAGAGGACTTCCAGTCAACACACACCCTATATACTTTGTTATTGGTTGAAGAGGAGAGCAACCCTGGCAGCATGCTAATCCAGAAGAGACAAAACAGAGGTGGTTACTTCCTTCCCTCAAGATTTCTGCTTCAAAAAAACCAAATGAACAAGGAAGGGTTTGCTCCAGCACACCCCCACTTTTTGTTTCGTTTCAGCAAGACTCTGACAAAATCTAATTCACTATGCTGGGTATCTAATATATTGGGTACTTGAAGTATGACCATCACTCATTAGAAATGTAATTAAAAAGTGACAAAAGTAGATTCCCCCTCCCCAGCATGCAGATGAAAACCAGTAACCCTGCCTCTATTTGTAACCATGACAACTATAGAATATTTTATTTCAGTAATATAATTCACGCTGAACATTTGCTCATAGGTTTCGTTGTTAAGGGAAAGGTTGACACACCGTGCACTCATTTCATCAGCTACCGGAGACAACAAATCCGGGGAAGTCAGGCAGTCTGAGACCGAGAACCTGGTACGTATTGCAGAGTTCATTTAAGACCCTCTGCAGGAAGCTAAATGAACATGAACAAGAATTCATCCAAATTAAGTGTTACTGGTCATTACTTGCAAGGCAACTACTTGGTATGGCTGGATGTTTTCTGACTTTTAAATAAACCACAACGATACTCTCATATTTTAGAAGAGGTAGTAACTCAACCCCCAAACTTCAATTTTCAATTAAAATACCATAGGCATTATTCAGTTTCTATTAGGAAATATCAAAATAGATGTTACAGGAAAAGATATCTATATGAAACGAGGCAATGAAAGACGTAGTTTACGTACACTGGCTAAGTCTTATTCTGGACCGGTCACTAAATTATTTGCATAGCTCCCATATTTCATTTTAAATTGAAGACAACTTCCATAAATAAAACACAACGAGGACAGGTTGTAAGAACAAAAAAACCCTGTATGATATTCAGAGAAGATTAAAACAACCTCCTGAGCATAACTGAAGTTTGACACAGATAAATGTCAGTGTAAAATATGGCTGTACTTTATTTTTCTCCACACGGGGAAAGAAAAAAATAAAGCCATTAGCAGTTTAAACCAGAATACAACAACAAGAAGAAGAAAAGACACACTGTTGCTTTGTTTTGGAGGCAAAAAAACACAATAAAAAGACTACAGCTTGCTGGAATACTACTCCTTCTCTCACACAGATCATCATATCTATCAAGGAGGATTTAAAGTTTCAGCAGATTGCTAATTATAAAAGACAGTAATTCGGTTATCTGCAGTCACCTTAAAGCTACAGTAGTTTGCTTTAAGTACCTCTAAATTGACCTCGAAAGGATAGCCCGAGAAAGGTGCTTAAATAGGTGCAAGAGCCTCACACGTGCCTACACGTACACACACTCGCTCAGTTGTTTTAAAGAATATCAGGAAAAGGAAAGTTTGGTCATTTATCAGAAATATGCTCTATATAATCTTCCGTTAAAACAAACAGTAAGCCTGCCGCAAACACGCAGGGGTTTTTTCCTTCATTGAGGGAAAAGTGATTAAATCCCCCTTAATCTAGTTAGCAGAACGCAGTGTTTTTTCTAAGCAGTTTTCATATACAATAAACTAAAGATAAGCAGCCAACTACATGACCAGGGCTCCATCATTTTTGGTGGGGGGGAGGGGGGAGATGGATTTATCTCCAGCGTTTTTGGAATATTTTCAGTTTAATAAATGAAAGCAAAGGGGGGAAAAAAAAGAAAATAATCTCAGCGACTCTGAGCACACACTATTTATGAAGTGCATGAAAAACACCGCCATCCATCCCCAGAACTCCCTTCCTCCAGACCTTTCTCCACCCTCCGGGGAGGCAAAGGAACCTGAACCCGAAATCCCGGGGACCACAGACCTGCATCCTCACACGACAAGGACGGCTAGGCTCATCCACTCAATGTCAAAAAAAAAAAAGTAGCTTTTGCCCCCCATCCTAAGCGAGACCCTCCGAAAACCGGTACCCAAGGGATGCGCCTCTGTGCTCCTAACGGCACCAGCCGGCGCTTCGGCTCGGAGACAAGTTAAACACCCCCCCCAAAAAAAAAGCATCCATAGAAAACCCCAGCAGCAGCAGCCAAACAAAACCTCACACCGGCGAGGAATGTCATACGGCGTGGCAAGGCACGGCGTGGGAAACGCGTACGAAGTGCTTTTTAAAATATATATCTATATTTCAGCAATATTGTGCCGAGAAGTTCCTCGTTCGCATCACGCGGGGGGGGGGGGGGGGAATGGAAATGTATTCCAGGCACAGGGAGACGACGGGGCTGGCAGATGCATTTGGGAAGGGAGGGAGGGAGGGAGGCTGCCCGCCGGGGTGCGCGCCGATCCGTTCCCAGGCAGTTTCGGGGGCGGCTCCGGGGGTGGGAGGGGGGGATCCACCGGGACAGCGGCCCCCGGGAGGGGGGGGGTCCACGGGGACAGAGCCGCCCCCGGGGAGTGGGGGCTTTGCGCCGCCGACCCCGCTCCCCGCCGCGGGCGAGCGCCTGAAGTTGTGGGTGCGCGGGGGGGGTGGGGACCCCCAGGCCAACATGGAAAAACCCTGGAAAAAAGGAAAGTGATCGTAACAGCGCTGCCACCCCCCGCCGGCTCCCCGCACGGCACCCCCGGCAGCAGGAGGCACGCAGGAAGTTTTTAATGCGGGCAGCGAGCGCAGGCGCAGGGCAGCCGCCAGCCCGGCGATGCGCGGCACGGCTGGCGGCGGGGAGCTCCGCGGGCGCGCAGCCGCCGCGCCGCTTACCTCCCTCCGCGGGGGCGCAGGCGGCCCTGGGCCGACAGCGCGGGTGCGCGGCCGCGTCCTCAGGCGGCGGGAGGATGCGCGGCGGCGGGAGGCGGCGGCTTGTGCATTGCAGCCTCCGCCGCTAACGCAGAGCCCCGCGCGGCTGCGGGCGCCGGGAGCCGCGCTGGAGGCCGGGCAGGGGAGCGCGGCGCGGCGGAGGCTGCTGCGGAGCCGCGACCATGCTCCCGTCTGGCCGCCTTCCCCTCACCTACTGCCCGCTTTAGCCGGGGAGGGAGGCGGCCTGGGCGCCGGGGCGAGGGGCGGGCCGGGCCAATCACCGCGGCGGCGGGAGGCGGGGGAGCCCGGCCCGCCCCGCCCCGCACGCCGCGCCGCCACGCCCCGCGGCCGCCCCCGCGGGAGGCTGCCCCGGCCCGGCCCCGCCGCCGCCGCCGCCGCCCGGGCCCCGCGGGGGCCGCCCCGCCGAGCTCCCCCCGCCGCGGGTGCAGGTGCGGGCGCGGTGCCTCCGCCCCGCATCCCCGCAGCGCTCAGCTGTGTGCCGAGCGCTCCCCCTCGGTAGGCGGCAAGGACGTGCAGGGGGGGAGCGTGCTTCCGAAAAGGTCATCGGTCTCCCAGCTGTCTTCCCAAGTAGCCGGTAGTTGAAAAGAAATATTACCCCGCTTTATTAAATCATCTCTCTCCGGGGGCGTGAGCCAAAGCCTCCTGAAGTCCACAGGAGTCTTTGAATAGGTCGGTACGATTCTCTCCCGACACCGCTTTTTTTTTTTTTTTTCCTTATTTATTTTTTTTAATATCCATCGTGCTTGGAGTCGCTACAGATTTTACGCGTGGAAATCTGCATCTGTCTCTCTATTCCGTATAATCTTGTATCTGTGCGTGCTGCTTTGTAGAGATCTTTCTGATGTGCACACAAGCTGCGTCTGCTGTAGTTTTAAACATAGAACACTCTGTCTTTTGTATTTCCTGTAAGCATAAAAATAAGCTTAATCAAATTCTTTTCTCCTCACTTTGCCACTTAAAAATGCACGGTGGAGAAATACATGCTCTGACGTGGTGAAAGTGAGGCAGTTGTGCCAAATGAGAGCTGAGCAAAGCAGAGGGAAGGGGGGGAAGCACGCGACCCCCAGAAGTGGGCAAAGGCGCCTTTTCGTTGAAGAAGGGGCACGCGCTGCCTGATGCCGGGGCGGAAGCAGGGCAATTTCATTTTCTCCCTTCCCAGCCTCACAAACAAATGAAAATGCGTTCTTGCAGGGGACTAAAACATTTCTAAAACTGGCCGTCGTCATTCATATTAGAATGCTTTCAGCAGAATATGGCCTCGCTCTGAAACAGGAAGGCTCCATTCATTTTTGTCGTTAATATATCGTGGATTAACATTGAAACCTCCAGTCCTGTACATCACAGTGGAGTGTGAGGGTCAGAAGTTCAGAACAGTTTAAATCTGAATTATTTAGCAAGCGCACACATGACACAGTCTTCCGATTTCCACGCAGCTTATTTTTTTTTTTTTCCTTAGTTTTCTCCCTTTTAAACACGAGAGCCCCGTTCGGTGTTATTTGCCCTGGTGCAGTGTTATTTGCCCAGCATATATAGTTGACCCAGAATCCGACAAAGCCGATGAGAAGAAGTCTCAATGGGACTGTTGACCTAACAAGTAGCATGTCAGTCTCCCGGTGGCATTTGAATGTTCTCGCAGCGAATGCTTCGAGACAGGAGAGAGCATAAAGCAGAGATTCTTTGGAATCCTTAATTAGACACAGTGATTTTGGAGTACGGGTTGCTGCCGCTATCCTCTAGTGCCTAGTACTTTGTTTTGTGACCTTGAGGTTAAGGATACCAACCAGCCCTGTTTATTTTTAATAAAATCTTACCGTTATATGAGACAGTTCTAGGTTTTATTTATTTTTAGCATAAGTGCTTCCATCTTATCTGCCTCACAGGTTTATAGTAAGGATTTAGCTAATATTTGGACAGCACTTTTAAGCTATGAAGCTCTATAGGTCTATTATACTGGCCATCTTCTGGGGTTTTCATTTTAGGAAGGTACTTTCATACTCTTTCACTTCAGGAAGATAGAGTTCAAATCTTGACCTTAGTTTTCCCTTCAAATTTTGTTAAATACCTGATTTACAAATGCTGACATAGGGTCAGATTCTGATTTCACTTACAGGTAATGAATTTCAAAGAATTCCTTGATCCTCAATGACTTTACTCTACATCCGAATCAGTTTAACTCAGAATATGAGCCACGATTTTCATTAAGAATAAGCATATGATTACATTAAATACAGTATTCTACATTAATTTTCTGGCTTGGATTTTCTTATTTTAGTAACTTCAGTAATTTAAGAAGGAAGTGCTTCATTTTGTTAATTTTTTTTTATTCCTTTTTTTCTCTGCTCTGTTTCTGAGAGAAAGGCATCTACAGGTGGGCTTTGTAGAGAGGGTCGGGTGGCTGAAAAATGCTTTGGGGGCATCCTGCTCATGGTTCAGGGGAGTCACAGTGTGCAAGAAGCTGTTTAAAAATTAAGGTTAATACCTGGGTCTGGAGAAATTCCTCTGTGCTTGGCACGCTATTCCTGGCACTGGGAACGATGCACTGCCACTCACATCCTTTCTCAGCATTTGGGAAATCCCGTCCTCTCATTTGGTGCGTGTTTTAAGGGAGGCAAACCTATGTCCGAGTACTAGCACTGAAAATAAGGATCCTTAAAATGCTAGAGAAACAAAAGATCTGTTTACAGAAAAAGAAATATGCTGTGGCGAGGGTTTTATTTGGATGGGTGGCTGGTTTTTTTTAAAGAATCTGTTACAGGGTTGTACTTGACAGGCTGAGGATTGTTTGTGAGAATCCCACTTTTGGATTAGGCGGCTGATAGCCTGCAAGACTGGTGGCTGGTAAAGCTTGCTCCACTGAAAGAAGAGATTTCCTCTTTTAGCAATAGATCGTTATGTTACACGGCGTGTATTAGAATGAGAATAATACACCTTCCCCTGTCTTTGCTGATCATATCAAAACTAATGGCATCTTGAATTGTCAGAGCATCAAGTCCATCTTCTGATAAAATATTGGAAGACACACAGATTTATTCATCTTATTGGAGATTTCATTTTAGTCTGCAAAATATTTGATGGCAATGCTGTTAGATTAGCTGTGGGCGTATCGCAGGGACCAACGTAGTAATCAGGTACCAGGATTTTGCAAAGGGGTCCCCATAAATATTTCCTGCTTTATGGTAAACTTTATCCCCTAGGTTTGGATGTGCTTCAGGCAGTGAAATTCTTATTTCTTTTAAGGGATTTAAAATATAATTCTTTAAATTGTTACTAAAAATGTCTTACTTTTTGATGCAGGTTGAGCCATTTCAAAGGTAATGAAATTTCATCTCCAAAACTGTTGTATGAGATTTTTCTAAGCTATAACCAAAGAGGAATGTCTGCTATCCAAACTTTAACTGCAAGGTTTGACTCCTGCTTTCAGCTAGTGAAGATCTCCTTAATTACAGGTTTACAACTTGGATACTAATGTCAATGGTTTAATTTTCTGCTGCCTGAAAATGGTAATAGATACGGTAGAATATCTAGAAAATATGGTAATAGATATTTAGTAGATTTCCAGGGTTTAAGGGTTCTGAAAAAGTAAGTGGAGATCAGGACGATACCTTATTTTTTTTTTCAATCATGTATTCTTATTTATTTGAAGTATAAAGACTGTTTGCTGGTACTTTTAGCGTTCATCTGTACATATCTGTTACAATTATCCTTAGCATTTAGCAGAAAGAGAATCCCCAAAGGAAGCAGGAAGTGACATTTAAAGTAATTTTTAGGTGTGCAGCTTGAGTTAATTGCCAAAATATGAGTTGAAGGTGGATTAAAACTGCTAACCTGTGTAATTCAGAGGAAAACATCATTGACTTCTGTGGACACACCACGTTTAACGAAACACCTCCTTCCCTGAACAAACCTTTTCCATTCTGCTGAGTAACCAAAGCTGGTATCAGGGGTGGGAAGGCAGAGCCGGCACGTACGAGGTCCTGTCGCTGGGAAATGGTTAGGAAGGGATCCTCTACTTCACGCGTCCCAAACCATGCACGCCTCCACGTCATTTGTAGGGTAGTCATCAAGGCAGGCAACTATTCTTGTGAATATCATCAGACAAGAAGAGGAGTGTGGGGTGGTCACAGTTTGCTTGATAACCTATAGAGGGAGTAAAATTATTTTGCCAACAGATGAGGAAGATATTAATCTTGTAAATATCAGATTGTTCTTCACATATTTTTTCACAAGAGGATTACATTCTAACTCCCAGACTTTGCATACCCCTGAGTTTTTCAGGCATTTAGCTTTTTAATCTGACCACAGATCCATTTGCAGATACAGGCATGGCCCTGTGGGCAAAGGTTATGGAGTCATTTGCTTGGAACTGGTGAAATAAAGATTTGTGTGATTCTAGGTGTGTGAGCCAAAACTTCCTTGTCCCTGACTTGTCAAGGGAATGAGAAGAGCCTGATCCTCTAAGAGCAAGCAGTATATTGAGTTGATTTCTCTTAGCTGTGACAGAACCATTTGCTAAAACTTCCCCCAGAAGACAGAAGTGGGTTCTGCTGGAGTCGTCATTTTGATTTCTGATGGGCAGTAATAAAGGTAAGATCTATTTCACTATATTGGCAGAGTCTGGAGCTCTGTCCTGAGTTATGTGAACATCTCTAATGGGTGGGGGATAGCAGAAAAGTCAGGCTTTTGTTGGGACTTTTGGAAAGCTTATGAAGATTTTGTTTAACAACTTTATTTCCAAGTCCTGTCTCGGCCCTCTCAGTCACACGGAGAGGCAGTTTCATTGCCATTGAAGTCGTTGCGTCGGTTGCTTGAGTTTTGTGAAAGTAACTCCACTACACTGTTTTATGCGGGGGGAGGGAGGGTGTGTAGGAGGAATTGGACTTTCAGGGTGATTTTGGAGGGAGTTGCGTTGTTTGATTTGTTTGTCTAAAACAGCAACAATATGTTTCCACCTATTCCTCGTAATTATACAGGGAAAACAAAAATACATGCCATTTTGAACTGAATGTCTGCATTAAATTGGTTTGACTCCTATTTTCTGCCATCTGTGGCATAACTAGAACAGAGAGTGAGAACAAAAAATATAAATGACTCAGTCACATTTCCTTTAGGAGACACATCATGCCCCCCATTCTTGTCAAATAATTCATTTCAGCTCTGAGCGAAAACAGTGTTGTGACACCCTGGGCTTGGAGAGGAGATGCTGCCATTCTGTCATTTAACTGGGACCCAAATTTATGCTATAGTATTTTGGTTAAGCAGCTACACATCATTTTCCTGTATATTTAGATGGCCTCCAAAACAATCTCAGCACAATGCTGGGATGTAATTCAGCTTAATTAAACACTGAGTTTTCCTGTAAATGTTAAGTACCTCGTAAGCCAGACTGTGGAAGGCACCAGAATTAGGTTCACAGAGAGGAAACTGAGACAAGTAGCTGCTGCAGAAGCCTCCCTTAAGACTTCATTGCCACCTGAGTTGGTTGCCACTGACTCTGTAAGGAACTGTATCTAGGCTCTGGAGTGAGAAGGAGACAGTGCTACAGCCCACAGTCTTTATTTTCCTTCTATCCAGACTGACCAGAGCACGTCCCTTCAGACCCTTGACAGAGGGAAGTTGACGATACCTGGGGCTTCCTTCCCTAGGGATGGAGCTGAGGTACAGCATACCTTGGAGTCTGGATGCACTCAGAGGTCTCACATACCTATAGACATCTATTTTAGAAGGGCTGATTTACCCCGAAGTTTACATATGAGGTAGGTGCTTCAGGTATACAGACTGTCCCTCCAGCATCTTACGGGTGCTGGGGAGTTCATCATCACAACGCCCTGTGAAGGGGGTGGCATCCTTGCTCTAACTATAACAAGAAATTTTCCTCCTGTATACTCGAGGCGTGGTAAAAGTCAGGTTGAAATGGTGGCGGTGCTCCTGGTTTTGATTTGGTTAATGCTTTGCGCAGACTCTGAATGTTATCTAAAACTCTTTTTTTAATGGCTTCCTCCAGGAATCAAGTTTTGACTAACGACCAAATGTTTTTATCACTGATTAAAGAAATGGTATGGAATCAGGTTTACACATGGCACAGGTTAACAGTGAACAAATGGAAGAATAAGTGATAAAGGGGCAAATTATTATTGCTGAGTGACCTGAAGTGCTTAATGAAGAGGTCAAAAGAAAAAAAAAAAGCTTGGGTATTAACTGGGTGCAAGGCAATGTAATGAAGAATGAAGACAAGAGGCTATGCAGGGCAGGAGCCTCTCTTTTGGAAAGCAAGGACTTTGAGAAAGTTTTAGGATTCTTTTTTGGATAAGCACCTCAAAATGAAATCTCACTGTAATTCTGTGACTAAAAGGCCAATGCAATCCTGAGATGTAAAAAAGAGTAATATCAAGCAGATAAGAGGATTTGATGTTGCCTGCGTGCACAACAGTGGTAAGGCTACTGTTAGGAACTGTGTCCAGTTTTGGTGTTCACAGTTCAAAAGCAATGTGGAAATACTAAGGTAAGTTCAAAGGAAAGGTATGAAAAAGGATTCAGAAAACAAGCGTGACAACATGAGGCATAAGCAGCTCAACTTGTTTAGCTCATCAGGGAAGAAGCTGAGAAGTGACTTGGTCACCGCAGGTAGGTACTGACCCATGGAAAAGATATCCAAGAGCAAGTGGCCACTTTATCTACCTGACAAAGGCATTACAGGACCCGGTGGTTACAAGCTTAAGTTAGACAAATCCATCCTTCAAAGAAGACATGACTTCCTATGCTACAGAGCCCTAAATAATAAAACTGTTTGTCCTGTAAAAGCTGTCACAGGTAGGGGTGTTTAAAAAGACGTTAAATACGTGTTTTTAAATATATGCTTTCATCTGCTTTGTGGAAAAATCTGTACATCTTTCTGTGCATGTGTGAGTGGGAGCTTTGTCAGGAGATTGGTGGCAGTTCCTTGTCTTGCAGTCTCAGAACCTGTTATTCCTCCTGTTACTCAGTCCCTCGCGAGGCTTCGGGGACCAGCACTGCCAGCGTTGCTCTCAGCATCCTCGTAACTCTTGCAGTTTGGAAAGAGAATAATTATTATCAAATAATCATTCTCTTGTTTCGTGGCTTCGGTGAGGTCTTGCAGACTGTCAGGAAGGATTTATTTTTTCTCTTGGATGAAATTGGCCACATATATCTTGGTTATTTGGGAGTTGCTTCATTTTCCTGCATTCCCCTGGAGCATCAGAGATGAACGGGTGGCCGTGGGTGGCTTTTTGCCAGCGTTCCGCACTGGTGCAAACCCACCCTTCCCCAATCATAGGTGCCCGGGTGCTGTATTTTGCTTTCATATTTATGGTCATACTAATTCCAATAGTTAAATTGGTTAGGACTTTTGCCTCATGTCAGTTTGGCAGGGGTCTTGAAGGTTACACAGCTTCTCCAGGACATCAGGCACAATGTGCACACTGGGATCATCTAGATGTTTCTCATTTAGTCCACTTGTTCTTTTGCAGAGGTCTTGGACGTTAGTGACAGGTTCTTTTCCTTTTATACATAAATCTACTCTCCCAAGGACTAAACTGGTGTGATTTGATTTTTGGGTTTAAAATAAGGATAAAACATATTGCTTTGAGATATATAGGAGATCAGGCTCTCAGCTCTGTTTTAAAATTCTGTGAAACTTTCTATAAATGGTGTGTCTAGTCAATAAGGATATGATTAACAATATCATGATGAATATTCTGCACAAAATGTTGGCATTTGGAAATTCAGAGGCTTTTGTATCCAAAAGGAGCGATGTGATGATCTATCTGCCTTCTTTCAGTGAACGCTATAGAATTTACCCTGGCAATTCTTGTCTGGAACGTAAATCTTACGGATGAGCTAATGAGAACATTTACAAACAAACAAATGCAAACACCCAAATCTTGATTCCCTTATAGCATTTTCTGAAGAATCTATTGCATTCCTTTCTCGGTTATTTGGAGTAATAATTAGCCAGGTTGATTTTCATAATGTTCTCTAGGACTAATCACAGCCCCGTGAGCATAGACGAAAATCCTGGCACTGGCCGAGCTGTATGAAGGTTTGGTTATGAATAACCCTATTCAGTTATATCCCTTGTGCGGAGCACGGGTTAGTAAGCTGGAGTATGTACACAGCTACACGCATGTAAATAGTGAGACCAGTGCCAGGGAAGTAGAATTCCTCAGTATTTAGGAGAAAAAAACATTAGCGAGAGGAATTTTTTTCTCCTGCCCATCCCTTTTGAAGCTTTGTTTCACGGTAGCCAGAGGGAGAAAAAAACACATTATATGAGTAAATTGGCTGGAGAATGTAACCAGGGCCCCAGTAAACACTAAGAATGAAAACCCATACGAGTGTGTATTCAAGCAAGTATGTGCAAAGATGGTGTTTTCTGCAAGCACTCTCCTGGAGGAAAATGCTTTCTGTAACTGAATCACTGGGAGGAAGTCGGGGTTTGGCTGAACTGCCTTCTGTTTAGATTTTCACCGAGGGTCCCCGATTTCCCCCTTTCGTTCCCCTTCCTCTCTGCCCCAGCGTAACTTGGGCGGTGGTACCCGATACTCTGAATAATTCAGCTGAAATCAGAGATCCCTGATGACCAACACCAATTTTCAAATGATCAGACTCAGACTGTATGATTTTGGAGTGATAAGAGTTGGGATATTTTAAATTCTATTCTGTCAAGGGATGATTAGGACATTAATTTGGGTCATATTAGTACATCTCCCCTGTGCTAATGGGAGGATAGACCCCCTTTCATGTTTAATCTAAAGAGGGATTGATGACTGGCGGGGTTGTCTCACACAGGGATGTCTGCCACTGAAAGAAATGATGAGCTCAGTGAGCAAAAATGTTTAGGCTGCACTCTCTAAATGTGGATTCCTTCTGTGCCGAAGGCAAGGAAAGCCCTTAGGTGGCGGCTCTGTAGATTTTTCTCATTGTGGGCAAAAATGAGGATTTTTTTTTATTATTTGTTAGCCCAAGGCTTCTTTCTTGAAGTTGCTACCGAATGTTGATGCTGATTTCACGTTTCATAAACAGCCAAGTCATGTTCAAGAAGCAGAAAACTGACCTCAGAGATGACATAACCACTGGAGGCGGAGGAAAACGGCAGCATCGCTGCTGTCTGACGGTGAAGGAAAAGGGCACCTTTCCTCAGAGTTTGCCAGCAACTTTTACTTGATGTGTGAGTTTAATGCTTCTGCATCAGAAAAAGAGTAAAATACCTTTGCAGAAGAGCAGACTAGAAAAGTTGCCTAATGTGCTTTTTTTACTCTATTACTTTTAACCCAGCACTGCAAAATTCTTCCTACCTGTAACGAGTAATTTAATTTGGAAAGGCAAATAAGAGCTCATTAGCTGATGCATTGCTACAAAGTAAGTGAGCAGATTTTATGCCTAGGGACAGACTTTTACAACCATTTTGAAATGGCACAACACAATGCAATAAATCCCGTAGCCTTTTCAGAGAGGAAGAGGAGAATACCCTCCTTCCATCACTTGGATGCAAGTTTTCATCATCTTAAAACACTTCATATTTGAGTATCGGGGAAACAGCTGTATGCCGGGGGATCGCACACAAATAAGTTAAGCGTGTGAGTGTTCCCAAAAACTAGTCCTATCTGTTGTGTTTTCCATTACATTCCCTGGGTATTGTGGCTGGACAGAGTTGCCATATCTGAGAGTTCTCCACCATTACTCCTCAAAGAAGAGGCAGCAGTATTTCTGCAAAGTATATTTCTTAGTACTTCATGCTATGCCTGGGTATTTTGGGAGATGTTAAGTTTCTTTCTGTCTCAAAAAGCTGTTTTTTTCCTAGTCTCACTGGTTTAGAGAGAGTGTTTAATATAGAACTGTCTTTTTACTTCTCTAATAATATGTGATTTTCTACAAGGGCTTTGCGTTTTATGTTACTTATCTTAATGATTTTCAGAAATCATCTTAATGATTTTTGTGAACACCCACCTTAATTTCTGGCAATGCGTGCATGTAGATGTAAAGCCCAGGCAGAAAACCCTCCACACCAATTGGTAACCACAGTTCAGGGCTTTTAGTATTTTACAGCATCAGGCTTGTGTATATTATGACTAAAAACTTTCAGTGCTCAAAAGATAGATCCAGAAGGTATTCAGAGGCTCAGAAATCACATTAGTGTCTTTTAAAAGTTGCCGGTAATTTAAATTTTGATTTAGTAACACATAAGATATTCAAACTACAGTGAGTTATCACTCATTGGCGGTGGCTGCAATTCTTGCAGTTTCCACCTTCAGCGGTTGTTTTATGGTTACCCCAGAACCACGTGAGCGAAGCAGATTTATGACTTGTGAAACAAATATTAGCACGGAGCACATCAGTCACTCGGCGCAGCTTGGAACACGTTTTCTCCCAGTTGGGAAACCAGACAGGTATCATCACAGGGGTGACTCTGCTCACAGGTGTCGTCCCTTTGGCTTGAATGGAGAGTTTGTATGTGAGCTGGCTGGGGCCCAAGGAGGAACCTCTGGGAACCCTTTATTTCACATAGCACCGGGGCTGTAGGCTTGCAGACCCTCACTCAGCGTTAAGAAATAACCATAATAACCTCTCATATTCCTGCAGACTGAGCATGTTTGGCTGCTCTGGCAGGCGTCGTGATTGGCAGCGTTTCCCGGCGTGTGACAGCGTCACCTCTGGACTGAGGGCCAGCACAGGCACAGAGCAGGCGCCGGCTTCAAAACAGCCCGAGGGAGTTGTTCTGCTGACGATTTGTGCTGGACAACTTCTCCATACAGGACATCCACAAAACTGAGTGCTCTGAATGCCAAAAGTTTGTGTGGGTTCAGAAAGGGCTCGGATGAATTCCCAACGGAAACACATCTATGGAGAGCTGCCAAACACACAGGCACCGGCACCAGCTGAAGAAATCCCTTTGCTGTTAATTAGCTGGAGTCAGGGAACGTGTGCTAACGAGGTATTGCTACATAATCGCCCTGTTTTACACTCTTCCCTACATATCCTCCCCTGGCACATGCCAGGTAGGATACAGATGGACTTCTGGTTTTAGATGGTAATCGTAGACCTGGGGAAAGGTTTCGGTGGTTGGTTTCTTCTGGGAAAAACGTAACTCTCTAACCGAGTTGTGGATTCTCCCTCCCTGGAAGTGTTCAAGGCCAGGTTGGACGGGGCTTTGAGCAACCTGATCTAGTGGAAGGTGTCCCTGCCCATGACAGGGGCGTTGGACTAGGTGGTCTTTAAGGTCCCTTCCAACCCAAACCATTCTGTGATTCTATGATTCTATAACCTTTCCGCCAGCATCCCGCAAGGACCTCGCAGGCTGTCTGGAGGTGCAGGCGAGGCAGCAGATCTGCGCTGCAGGCGCGTGGGATGCAGACGCTGCAGCAAGAGACGTTGGGGAGCCGGGGTTGTTCCTAGCTGGGATGCTTGGCAGCTCTACAAAAAGCAATTTCATGAGGACAACTTGTTTTTCTGGGCAGGGACTGCCACCACCCCTGAACACATCTCATGATTTCTCAGTAGGAGAGATGGCCCCTCCAGAAAGATGCTGAAATGATCTTTCAGATCCTCTCTTGCACAAGGTGTGACTTTTCTAGATGTTTTGAAGTGTAAGAAACTGAGGCTTAATTCCACCTTTACGAGGCTGTCAAACTTTATTCCAGAAAAACCAATGGGGAACATGTTGAGTCTTATCCTTACTTTAAGGCCAAACCTTCGCTGTACTTTAACTACGGAAAAAAAATCCTCCAGTTTATTTCCCTTTCTGTAGGCAACTCAGCATATAAATAACGTGCCTAAATTACTGTGGAAATGCAGCTAGGGACATACTAGAATAACTGCTTTGAATATGATTTGATTGGAGATACACAGTGATTCCAGTTTAAAAAGACAACTTTAGCACAGTTGGCGAAGAAAAAAAAGAAAAATCACCTACTTTGATGTTTGTTCTGTGTCAAAATCTTACTTCCATTCTTTTCCACCCCTCCATGTCTTCTTCCCTTGCACCTTTGCAGTGCACGATTCCCAAATAATCCCCACTGCTTTCAAAAACTGTTTAAAAGCGGGAATGTTCACCTCGCTGTTGAATTGTGGACTCACAATTTGAGGCCAAATCTGCAGGCCTTAACAGAGATAAAATTTGTATTGACCCTCGGCTCTTTGATGGCATATGGCAAATGTCACCTGAGTTATTAACAGCCAAACAGAATAATGGGCTCCATTTAGTATTTGAGGAAGCCTTTACCAATGAATTGGAGGAGATTTCTTCCTAATCCCAGATGCCGATCAGCTTATATTCCAATCCACACAGTTTGCTAACCTTTATGATTTTTATACTAGCTGGAATGAGTGCAGAAGTTGTTATTCAGCCTGTGAATGGCTAATCTTTTTAGAAATTTAAGATTAGAAATGTACATTAAGCATGTTGAATTTAAATGTAATCCTCTGTTCACTCACCAGTACAGACTGTTTCAGGATATTTCTTACTACGCTGGAAACGTTTTCGTCTCTTTTGGAAATGGCATTTGTATTTCCTATTCTTGTGCACCAATGACTGTTTTAAAGAGCAATATCTTGTTAGGCACTAGGGATAAAAAACTAATCCTTGTATCCCGGGGAGCTGGGACTCCTTCCTGTCAGAAACCCCCAGCCAGAACCACGCACGGGCTTCACTTCTCTTCCAGGAGTAATCCCTCGGTCTTCAGCTGCTCATGTGGAGTTAGGCATGCGGGTCGGCATGTCCGGGCCCGGAGTCCCAAAACTAATCGTTCCAGCCTCTGCGCTTCGCAGGGTAGCGATGCTGATGAAGGCGAGGTGGTAACGGCGATGCCTTCTTGGGCATGAAGCAGAGGGAAGAGGAAACATTTTGACATTAGGGTCAGTGAAAACGACGGTGTTATCTTGTCCTTGTGATTCACATTCATTATTTATCACGACTCCAAATCGAACAGGCTCATTATTGTCTTTCCTTTTAACACAGTCCTTTTCTCCCCGCCCGGTGTCAGGGGCTGCTGTCCTGCAGACTGCGTGAGCTGCAACCCCGAGCTCTTCGGTCATTCACCCAAACCTTCTGGGTTTTTTTCCAGCTGGTGTCAAGCTGGGTACATTTTCATAAAACGGAGGTGTTCCTCTCTTGGAAAAAAAGAAAAAAAATCATACATTAAATGATGCCAAATCCTAAATGTCCAGCACCCTTTCTGCCAGCTCGCAGGAATATTTTGCTAGGTACCAATAAAAATGTTTTACAAACCAATGCCTTTCAGTGCAGAGTATTCCGATGGTGATCTCACGCCACTCGTGCCCACACGAGAGGACAGTGAGAAGGTTAGCTGTGAAATGTGTGATCGATTCGAGCGCAGACCGTGAATGCCGCAGACCTGTGTTGGGTCCCCGAGCTCGAAGAGGTCTTCTGAGCACGGATGGTGGGACGGTGGTTGCGAGGGAGGAACTTCACATGTGTCCCAGGAGCGTGCGGTGCCCTCCCAGCAGCGTGCCACGTGCCAGTGCTGTCTGCGCGAGGGAGGGGGTGGCACCAGGAGCCTGCAAGTTTGCTGCTTATATGGAGTAAAAAGACGGATCTCCTCTTAGAGCAGCTTTATGAACCAGCCTGTCCCCACCCCTGTAATACTCTAATTTCTCTGCAGTAACTAGATCAGTTGCTGCTCTTTGTGAGCGGTCTCCATGCTCCTAAACCACCAGGTATGGTGCAGTTGTAGGATGGTGAAACATCTGCCTGCTGATTTAATGTAATGCACATAAATTGCTTAGAGATGCATCCTGCTTTTTTTTTTTCTGATTCAAATGACCTTTATTTTTGTTTAAGGAAGGCGTCATTCCTGCTAATGGCACGTCAGGATTTGTCGCAGAAGCCCGCGGTGCCCGTGTCGGGGTGCCTTGGAAGGATGCTGTCCCATCTGTGTTTCCTGGGCTGGGTGAGGGGCTAACCCCAGAGGACAGACCCGGCGTGTTGCCCGCATCCTTCATCTGCAGAACCCTGCGGTGGATGGGAATTCCTCTCGTGGAGCCGCTCGGTGAGCAGGTCAGCAGGGCTCCCTTAGGTAGGTAACTTATGTGTTTACAGTCGATTATACGTTAGTATAATTGCATCTGATACACAGAGTATTTTCTCCATCATTCTTCTTTGAACCCACCACACACGCGACCCTACCATGTGAAGTAGAAACAGACTTGTTCTTACTCGGAACAGCAGGATGTGAAATGCTTTTGTGATCTCCTTTCCATAACGGGCAAATGCCCTGCATAGAGTTTCAGCAGCTTGTGATTACTTCAAAGTAGTCTACTGGGGGAAAAAAAAGAAAGACCTGCTGGAGATACTGAATTATAAAATATTTTAAAACCAGAGAATTAATTAAAATGAGTGTTTAAAAAAATTAGAGATGTCTGCATGATTTCAAGCCTTTTCTGTTGGATTCCAGAGAATCCAGAGGGAATACTTTGGTAGAAAATCGTATTCACTAAACGATAACCAAATGTTGGGTCACTACATTCAAGGAAAGCCAGATGTAATCCGGACGAAAGTGTGGCCTGATCCAAATTACCTGACTAACCTCGCCTACCACAGTTGTATTACTGCATTCGATGAAAGTTTTGACTGCTGGGAAATTCTCTTAGGTGCAAATATTTTTTTGAATAAGAATAATAGCGGAAAGGTTTCAAAGTTATGCAGGTATTGAAGTTTCTAATTAAATAATTCATATCTAAGTCAAAGACGAAAAATCCAATAACTGTAATGGTATATAAAGCTGCTGAAACGTGTTTTAAATATATGCATTTATAAAGCTTCATAGCTGGATTTCTAGCCCAGCCTTCTTCTGTACTCTAATAAATCCTTCTCTTTCATATATGTGTTATCCCATCTTAGGTCTGTCCCAGAGCACTGGGCTGAGAGGCAGGCACTGGGAGCCTCCCTATAGACACAGGCAATAAAAGCACTAATATCCAACCTTTTATTTTTTTTAGGGCTCCAAAGTCACAGAAATGTGGAACTGGAGGTTTGGTGACTGACGAGTAAGTGGGCAGAAAAAATGTGTATGCCTCCAAAGATTTCTATATTTTAAAATACTTTCCTGGCTCTCTTGGTAGTTTAGAATTTACACTAGTCGCATATTTGCTATTGAAAACAAATTTTGACAGAAAAAATACATTTGAAAAGAAATGGGAAAGTGTCTGGGTTTGTCAAAAACTTTCCTTTTTTTTCAGTTTTCAGCATTGACAGACTTGGAAAATTTTCCAGTCCCTTTCCTTCAGAACATTGTTATGATGAAGACTACATAAAAATCGAAAGTATGTACTAAAAGGCAGAGGTTTTCTTTTCCGTTGGTATTTTTCCTCTACTGCAATATATGGTATCTCTCGATTCCTTTGAAGTCAATGGGAGCCTTTTCATTGATTTTAATGGCAGCTGGATCAGACCTTTAGTGAAAAGCAATGTACAAAGGCGCCGTGCTAACTTCAGACTAGAAACAAATCCTTTTAGGCGGGTAGCACCTAATGGCAGCCCGGGCTTTGCCGGGGGAGGATGATGCTTGGTGTGGCACTATTTGTTTCCCGTTTCAGTGTGGGGCTATATGCAACCAACCTTTTGCTGCTTAGACCCTGCTTCTTTGGGATAGAAGATAGAAAAGGCTATTTTTTGGAGCGACTTGAGAGTGAGGCTTGAAATAAAGTACATGCAGGAGACTAGCAGGGTTACGGAGGGGGCGGCTGTATGGGGAGAGGCTGCCTATAATTGAGAAAGCTTTACCACATTTGAGTCTGGGAAGGGTGTTCTTTCAATGTGGTGTGTTTTGATAAGCGGTATGAGAATTTTTAAAGTCAATAACTTGGTTTATAAACTTCAGCTCAGCTGGACTTAATCCTGCAGCTAGCAAATCCACAGACCAAGTAGCCCAGCTGTGTCCTCATTTGTTAAGATCTTAAACCCAGGAAAACGTCTGGGATGCTGAATTTTATTTTTTTTTCTTAAACGTTTATAAAAAGCCTAATAAAGGCAGATAGGAATAAGATGTGCAGCAAACCCAGCTCTTTCAGCAGCAAAAAGAGGGAGGGAAAGAGATGCATTTAAATTATCTTTGGGATGGCCCAAATTTGGGTCTTGTGTCTGTAAAGCTTATCTCTGCCTCAGGGAAAATACTTAGAGCAATCAGGCTGATTCAAGGAAGCACATAAGCACATGCCTAAGGCTTCTTGTCTTAGGTATATTTTCCGAAACAGGGATACTTGACTGATTTGAAGCCTGTGCCACACCATTGTATTTTGTAGAGTGAGAGCCTCACCCTGTTACTCCTGAGCAGAATCTTTGGGGATAAATCCCAGGGCTTGTATCGTTCTCTGTTAACTGAAACTGTGCAAATTTGAGCATGCACACAGCCTGTAACAGGGCTGGGGTTGTAATGAAGGAATCTTTCTCCTTGCAGGAGCGAAAAATTGTCAATAATTTAAAAGATTTTACATTGCCGTCTATACTGTTAATGAATATTATAGATTATTTTATACATTATATTAATACATGCAATACTGACTAAAGAAAGAGCCTCAACATGGGCCTGTTTAAGAAAGTCATATAGAGCGTAGATGTAACTTTTTTTAAAAAATCCATCCATTATTTGTAACACCTTTCAAAACTGTTTATTGCTTTATATTTAGCAATTGCTGGTATTTCCTCCTCTCCTTCTGTTTCCAGCTGAGCTTGATTTTAATATGGCTTTTTTTGTTTACTTCAGCACAGATGGCGAGATGTATAAGGAGAGCTTATATGTAGAGCCTACTCTTGTTCCCTGTGAAATCCATATGAATTTTGGCCACTGACTACAGTAAGTGCAGAAGTGGGCCTGGCATAAGAGATTGCAGTGTTGGATTGTTTTGCTTGTAAGAAGGAGACTGAATGCAGCTATTTATGATTACAGAGAACATAAATAAAACCAGAACAGCCATTTCTTTTTTTTTTTTCCCCCTCTGTTTTCCCAAGAGGAAGAGAAAATAAGTGTGCTTCATTGAAGTAGGTTGCATATAAATTTTAAGTCAATAGAAGGAAATATTTCCTCATGCTGCGCTGTAGAGAGGCTGTTAAGATCACTGCTGCTGTGGGTCATAGACCAATGTCGTTTTCAAAAGTGTTCAGTAATTTTGGGGCTCATGGTCACAAATAGTCAGATCTCAGACTGAAGGACACTGAATAATTCCTGCGGCAGAAATACAGCGTTTCTTCACTTTCAGGAGGGGCATCACATACTTCTTCATGAACCGAGGATGAAACCTTGCTCCCAGACAGGTCACAAATCCCCTTGCTGTCCATAGGATAACAGTGCCATGCCCAGAAGTTGCCAGTGCAGTCAGGGCACTACTAGCACAGGACTAGCACGATTTGCTCGGAAAGAAGCACCAAAACACCATAAACCAGGCAGTTGTGGAAGCACCGTTGTGATGACTTGGGCAATCTGTCTATGGATGATTTAGGATTTCTGTCTGAAGCTGCCAAGATGACCCCATGAATTTCTCCAGCAGACAAGCAATTAGCTATTTGCTGACTAAACATACCTCCACCAGACTAGGGACAATAATTATTAGGCATTAGTGATTGCTAGTCAGGTGCAGATGGGAGTTTGGCAAGCTGAAACTCTCCAAAGGCAGGACAAAAACTACAGTCCTGGCTGAGCTCTTGGAATATGCTGCTGGAGTGAGTCAACAAAAGCTGTGCAGAGCCTTGGGGGAAAGGTGTTTTGGCCAACTTGGCCAATAATCTCCTCTGGCTGATTTGGCCAATAATCTATTTTGGCCAACTTGGCCAACTTGACCAAAGGTTGGCTTAAACAGCTTATATAGGCGGTCAATGCTCGTCTCTTCCAGCTCATGCAAAATGCTGTGGGTTAGGGCCACATGAGGGGTGAGGCATGCAGAGCTGCCCAGACAAGGCTGATGGAGGGTGATGGAGCAGACTGAAGATAACAGCTCCCTCAGGAGGGACCACTGTACTAAAAGAGGACATGTGGATCTTGTTGGAGAATACTGTACAAATCCCTGTACTCATTAGGTGCTGCCCCATGGCCTTCAAACACCAGGCTTTGAACCTGGAGCATCGGCATGGCTGGCATTTGTTAGAAATTTTCCTTTTCCTTGTCTACTTGTGGAGAACTGCTGGTGGCAAAATAATTTGGGGTAAGGGGGCCAATGGTTTTATTGACTTCTGGTACGGGGAGGAAGGAAGATGGCAGAGTGAGTGCACTTACTCCGTGAGTTGCTGTCTCTGCAGTTGGCCATCTTACACATCCCGGCAAAACGCCAGTGGGTTTATAGAAAAGAGAAATGGAGATTACAGCACGCTGTTGGTCAGATTATAGATATTTTATTCAAGTAGGTCAAATTTTGCGATTTACCTACTTATCAGTGTCTCTCAAAAAATCAAGCATAGCTTGAAAAGTTACAGTATTTACGCTAATGTACAAGTCATTGGAAGATCACTGGCTTTTATTTCACCACCTCGCAGAAATTATAATCACCACAAAACCCTGCTGCTTCAACAAGTCCTTCCAGTATCTTGTTACCCCGTTCTCGGTACTGATGTTCAGATAGCTCTCCTGGGAGGCCGTGCTGAAATCCGTGTTTGCACAGGAGTCTGCACACAGGGAGTTCATTGTAGGGCTGGGGTCTGAAGCCTCATTATATTTAAAAAAGTCCAAGGTGTTACGCTATCCAATATCACCAGAAAGAGACTCAGCTATATTTCCCAGGATAAATGAGCACAGTTGCTTTAATATTGCAGTGTTCACATTTAGATTTTGTTTCTGCAGTTTATTCACTTATTTTCTAATTCAGGAAATGCACTAATTTGCAGGTTTGCCTGTTACTGGTATGAATTAGGGTACTTTTACTGTATAGTAAAATTAAAAACCACAGACTAGCAATAATATCTGTACTGCAAAACACCCTCCTTAATTAAGCAATAGGACATGAAAGGCTGTATATTTCTGAGTGATTATAGCACACCTCATGTTGTTTTATAAGGCATGAAATCTAATGCAGAGTGACCACCCGAGAATTGTAGTAATTGCCCTAAAAACACTGCCTGGAGTGCCTGGTTGCTATTGTGAAATGCAATCAAGATGTAAAAATAAGGATTAGAGAAAGACATGTGCATGAAAAAGACCCCTCTCAGAGATGGCTGTTGCCCTCCATCATAGCCTCTCATTCCAGCCGTGTCTTGGGCAAAGTTTTAAAGAATGTAACTGAATGGTGAAAGTGCAATTAAAGATTTGTAAACTCATTGTAAACAGAGTATTCTTGACACAAAAATGGTTTAAGGGAATTAAACCCCCTTATAAACAGGATCTCACATGCTCGCCTGAATTCTTTGTGTTTATGTTTAGCTTGTTGCAGACTTTACTGGTTTTCAAATTTTAACTAGGATTTTTTGGCATTTAGTTAATCACTTCTACAAAAACAATAATTAAATGGCCATCACCTTGGAAACTGGCTGCAACGTTAATCTTGAACTCAAATATAGGGTCTGTTACAGCCAACAAAACAATTAACCCAATTTGTTCAGATCATTAATACAAAAGATAAAACATTAAAAAATCAAGCCTTAGTAGAGGCAAACATAAGCCACATTTTGCAAGCAGTTGTGTTCTCTGCTAAGCCGGGGAGTGCTCTGGTTTTGTATGTTGATGTGCGTAAAGTAACTGGTAAAAACCCATTCTGCTGGGCTGTTCAGTTTAGATAAGGATATATGGAGTCCCGCGTGGTTGTGGTAGGTACCACAGGGTGTTTTAACCAGACTAGAAGTTAGGAAAAATAGTGATTACAGCCTGCTACGGACTGAATAACAACTTTTGATACGTCCTAGTAGTGTCCTGTGGTGATGCAGCCAAGGGTGAATACAGTTAAATGTAGTTTACCCCCCTTCTAATTTGGGCAATATTGAGTTTATACCAAACAGGTAAGGATATCTATTTTTTATTTATTGCTACACCACTGGAACAATGCCATTTGTGTTCTTCCCAAGAACTCTGCCAAACAAATGTCTGTTTAAATGGATACTTTAGACTACACTTTGGGAGAGAGGAAGAAAAAAGGGAGGGTGACAACTTTAGACTACACTTCGGGAGAGAGGAAGAAAAAAGGGAGGGTGACAGACAGCCATAAATACCTTTGCTGGAAACTTTCAACCCAACCTTTTTTTTTTTCTTTCTTTCTTCATTTTTCGTTTTGAATTTTCTTTAATTGAAACCTCTGTGGCAATTCTAGCCTTCATTGAACATTGAAATGCCAATAGAGCTGCTCTATAATGGAGGGCTGCGTAGCAAGACTGTACAATAATATCCTGGTGCAATATAACAGTAGGTAGCTGGGGAATGTAATCGATTTCCAAAAGAACTGGAATGACCCTCCTTGCAGACATGCAGCGCTCCGAAACTCCGCTGACTCCAGCTCCCATCAGTTCTGGTTCACTTCCTTCCTTAAGAGGAGGATGTTTAATCTTATGAAGAGCCAGTATGAAGCTTTTTTTCCTCCCTTTTTGCTTTAAATAGTGCGTGCTCCATTATGTTGTCACCTTTATTTACCTGCCACACGTCACCCATATGCCTTTATTAGGGTATATTTATGTAAAGTTGTAGATGTCAGTACTGGTACTGCAGACTAATGCCGGATGCCATCAGTTGAAAGGGGGGAGGAAGTACTGAAAAGGGGAATGATTCAATTTAAGAGAATCCGGGATTTCTGCCGGAGACGTCCCGCATTTCTGTACGAAGGAGTTCTGATCGAGAGACCTGTGCTTCCACTAGAAAAGATCCTTAATTGTGTGTTAACATGTAACCTTACTACGTATATGCAATAGCTGTGAAATGGTTCTGTTTGGTTTTTAATGCGCCTTTCAATTTTTAAGAACTTTCCTTCTTTCCTTCTGAGATGCTCTTGCTGTGGGAGACGTACATGAATATTCACAGTTCTGAAATGAAATTCTTCTTCTATGTATGTACCCACATGTAGAAATCAGGATCTAAGTAAAGTTAAGAGACTATGCTTTTGTTGTCTTTTGATTTCTTGATCTCTTCACGTCCCATAAAGGTCTTCTAAGGGATAGCACAAAATTGGGCTTGATGTTCAGAAAAATATGACAGACCTTAAGATATATTTTGAAATATTTCTTATTTGAATTATAGGAAGCAATGCAAAATATCATAACACAGTCAACATTCTTGCCTTGTAAATACTCATTGTTTTATAGCAGATATAGCACCTCTCTTTTTTAAAGAGAGGCTTCTTTATGAAACAGTGTTCCTGATTTAGCAAAGATTTTACACTCGCCTTTCTGTTTCATAAACACGATCTTCAGGGTTCGGAAATTTCCCTTTGCAGGCAGAAGCACCATCAGTTCCCTTTTAGAAACAATTAAACGTATTTGCATTTCAGATGAAACTGTCAGACAAACCAAACTCTCCTCTTTAGATCTTTCTTTTGCTGCTTGCCTGTGCTGAATACAGTGTTTATTCCTTCCTCTTCGTTTTTTTCCCCTTGTTCCGTGCCACAGTCACCGCTGCCGGTCGCAGCTCTGCTTGCTTAACCCGCTGGTACGGTCGGTGATACTTAAGTAATGTAATACAGTATTAGTTTTTTATTAAACCCAACTCAGTCAAAGACTTCACGTTCAAAAGCAATAAACGTGAAGTAATCAAAAGGAACATTGTTTGCCTTAATTTAGCTGCATCAATAAAGTCTTGCGGTCCTACAGAAAGATGAAAATGGAATTATTAGTCTTTTTTTTTTTTTTTGCGGTTTGTAATGCCCTTTTAGAGCCTGCGCAAAGCTAATGTTTGAACTAAAAAGGGTACAACAGTCCTTTTAGAGAGTCATCGCTTCTCCCCCCGCTGCCTGGGTCACTGTGCCTGTGCCGCAGGTCGGGGGGTCCGCGCTGACGGTTTCCAGTTCGGGCTGCGGCCGCCAGAGGGGGTCCGCCGCGCTCCTGCCTGCCGCTGCCCGCACCGCTGCCCGCTGCCCGCACCGCTGCCCGCCCCGCTGCCCGCCCCGCTGCCCGCACCGCTGCCCGCTGCCCGCCCCGCTGCCCGCCCCGCTGCCCGCACCGCTGCCCGCACCGCTGCCCGCTGCCCGCACCGCTGCCTGCCCCGCTGCCCGCACCGCTGCCCGCACCGCTGCCCGCTGCCCGCCCCGCTGCCCGCACCGCTGCCCGCACCGCTGCCCGCACCGCTACCCGCTGTCCGCACCGCTGCCCACCCCTCCGCCCAGCCCGGCTGCTGCACCCCTGCCTGCAGAGCTGATGGGGTGCTGACTTCGGTTTCTCCCTTTCCAGGCTCAGCGTGCGAGATGTGATGCAATTCCTTAAGTCACTGCAGCGAGAAAGACACGGAGCGGCCCGGAGCCTCGTTCTTTGCCCTGCTAGTCATCAGGCGTTAAGGAGTTGACTGAGTGTTTCTCTCACGCTAAATAAAGAAGTTCAGGGACAAAGAACCGTTGCAAACCTTATCACCTCCCACTTTCCTGGACGCCTGTCTCCTTCACCTGCCTTCTCCAGAATAAGAACGGACAATTATATTAATCTCCTTTCTCCCCTGAAAATCCCCAGTCCTTTTAGAACAAAATGTTGGGCTGCACACACAGTTCACCTTAATAACAAGAAGATGAGTGATACCTGAGAGGTATTTATCGTGTCACTGATAGTGCTATTGGTGAACAAGGTGCACTAAAAAACTACCTTGACTAGAACAGAGTTACAATGTACAACTTTCCCTGTGTTTAGGGAGAGGGGGGAGCACAGGGGAGCTGCTGGGCAAGGCTGGGGAGCGTTTTAAGAATCTGGTTGCAAACAACCGTTAGAATTGCAGGTACACACTTAGTAGCTTTAATTCAGTCTTTGAATCTCGCAGGATTCGTGGGTCAGCCAATAAGGTACTATGCATTTATCTTCAGAACTAAAGCCGAATGCTGAGGTTTTGCAACCCCTGTAGAGAAAGGTCCCAGTCCTGCACCTCCCCGGTTGTAGCTGGACATCCAGGGTTACACAGACCTCGACGGATGTCGCTATGTAGCTCTTTGCCAATGATCTTTGTGTCATAAAAACAGGGTTTCAGTCCCAATGTCAATATTGTCTGAATGTTCCTTTCTTTCTGCAGGTGGCCAACACTCTGTTTTCTGGTTTTTCTGTCTTCTCCATCCAGAGATGGTCTTGTGGGTATAAAGCCTGTGAAGCGTTTTGGAAATGAATACCATTATGCAAATTGTTGCTAGAAACAGAGCACAGACCTACGCGGTGTAGATTCAGACTGAGCTCTCACTGAGATCAACTATAACGCTTGTCTAAATAACAGAACGGTTTGCAGAATCAGACAGGTATGCCGCAGTTATTTAGATAAGCTTTTGGAGACCAAGAGGTGAATTTTGGCATACCAAATTGTCAGCACACTGGCAGCTGAACCCTATTCTGTCTGTTGCAAAGTCTTCTTGGATTTAAATGATTTCGTTTTAGCATGCTCAAGTGCCCCCTCAACCTGCTGGAGCCCCCACTTTAGCTGCCTGTAGGATGTGAAAAACCGCGTCTCCAGGTAAGAGGACCCTTAGCCTCATCGGGTGGAAAGGACATAAAAAGTGTTTGACATTATTAAACTAAGCAGCCTCAGTCATCATGTGGCAACAAAGCAACAGGAGGAATTAAGTTTTGAACCAAAATAAGGTTAATACAGAAATGTTTGAGGTAGGGCATACAAAAGGTACAGGTTATACTAGGTAAAGGTGCCTGTAATCTTGTATCAGTGCGCTCGGAGGAAAGGACTGGCTTTCATATTTCGTCAGCTGAAGTAATCAAAAAAGCAGAGCATCAGCCAGCCTTGTACTGATGCAGTCTAGCTTCAGTAAGCTGGAAAACATACTTGTATCCTAACAAGTAGGCGAACATACTTGTATCTAACATGCTTGGATACATGTGTACTAACAGACTTGTATCCTAACAGTAGGCTGGAAAACATACTTGTATCCTAAAGGTGCTGCCCAATAACTTCTTGTGAAACCACGTTTGCTTAAAGAAGTGAAGGGAACAATGTTGTTTGGGGAAATGCAAATGTTGGGTGAAAAAAACTTGACATACTCTGTTTCTGGCCCCATTCATTTAAATCTTACCCCTTCCCTGAGTCATATTCATTATTAACAGTTCAGATGCTAATTCCAGCCAGATAGAAAGAGTTGTCCGTGGAAAACGGCAACTCAGGGTACAGGATCTGTCAGAATAAAGAGCAGGGCTGTGCTGGTCACAGAGCGTCAGGAGCGTGGATAGGCATTGGGCTAGAATTTTCCAAAGCAACCAGTGATTGCTTACCACCTCTACAAGAAGTTTACGAAGGGCAATTCCTGAATATTGCCTGGAATAGGTTGCTCAGCAAAAGTATTCAAGTCAGTTGTAGGACATCGTGGCTGCATGTAGGAAACATCGTGTGAGAGTGGAGTAGGTCTGCTTTCAGGGGACTTGATGGATATATTGCCATTTACAGTAGTTGATACAGCTGATTACCATGGTTACCACACAGAAGCACTATGCACCTTGTTTGTAATTTTGGTTGCACGCTTGGAGAAAGAGAGAGGGAGGGATAAAAAGCATATTTGAGAAGTGTAGCCTGTACTTAACTCATAGGGGTCTTGTAAGGTTGAATTAGCTAATATTTTCTGCTTTGCTTTGGAGATGTAAAAACTACTTATGTTTTATTACTGTAATTTTTTTTTTATTTGGACAAATCTTGCCAGGTTTAAGAAGTCACATTTCTTAAAGAGCTTAACCTTTCAGACCTGTAGGGAGAATTTTTTATTACGGGAAAATCTTTGCTCCTAAGGAGAAGAGAAGATAGATGATCCAGTAATTAAGGTGCTGAACTGCACCTTAAAAGATCTCAGTTCAATTTCTGGCTCTGAGACATCCTTCCTGGTAGCAAGTCACTTCATCTAACTAGGACTCAATTTACCCTCAGTGGAGGGTAATACTTTCCTTTCTCTGCTCTACTTAGATTGTAAATTCAGAGACTGGAGACTGCCCTCCACTACCTGTTTGCATCTAGCACGGCTGTAATAAGAGGCTGATCCTAGCTGTGGCTTGTGTTTCCTTGAATAACCATGTCAACCATGAACAATTTAAGGATGGGATAACTATTTTGCTTGAGTTGTTTAGGTGTCTTCAGTGGACAGTCAAAAAGGAGAAGGAGATGCTGTAAATTAGCTACTTTTTCTGACTTTAGTTGTACAAACATTCATAGTCAATGAACTGCAGTTTTATTACAGTCATGGGAGCTATTTTACTCTGGTGTCTTTAAATTAACCAAGGTGTTAACTAGGGTAGTAAAGAACATAGCTCTTTTAGGCTTACTCAGGCTCCACGCAGACTGGGAAGCCAGATCCTCTGCTTGCAAATGCTGGTGTAGCAACAGTGTCATCGTTTTACATCAGCTGGTCAGCGGGCTCAGTATCCTGATATTAAAGAGTAGATTCCCACTTTAAAACCTTAAGCAAAGTGGAGAAAGGATGTCTCAATTCCTCTGATTCATCTTGAAATTGAGAATCAGCAGATCAATGAAAGCTTTAGTAGATGTGGATAAGACGATAGGTAGCAAAATAAGCTTTTTCTCAATCCCTTTTCTGACAGGGTTATGTTAGAGGGCCACGACCCACTATCCTATCTGGGAGCTGCTGGGCAGGACTGATGTGAAACATCAGGAATATAGTCTGTCCAGATTCCAGAGGGCTTGCTTATGCTGAGCTCTGAAAAACTGAAACATAGGCAGAATATGAGCCAGCAGCTCAGGGTGCAAATTTTAGGCACATGGAATAAACTGAAAAGCATGTGAACTCCCTCTGCCATGCAGAATGGCTAAAAATATTGCAGAAATCCAAACCGAATGCTGGAGGCCTTTTCTTCTTTTTCCTTCTAAGCAGATCTCTGGTAAAAATAATTTCTTTGCCACCAGAGAGCTCATGCAAGAATGTACTCTAAAAGCTGATGGGATGGGCTAGTTGAATATATTATTTCTCAGAACATTTCAAAAACTATGTTTTTATTTGCTTTTGTTGAAGGAATGTTAAAATAGTGAGTGCTTTGTGTCTCTTTGGTATGTAACCTTGCCTCCAGACTGTGCTGACCAGGTCTCCAAAACAAAGAAGATTAATACATCCATGTGATCCCTGTAAAAACCACAAATGTATTATCCCTGATGCAATTATTCCAAAGAAGAAAATCTTTTTTTCATGTGTTGGTAGGTATAACATTATATATGGCACTCCTAGTAGGAGTTTCTAAAATAGCTATGCTGCATAAAAAGGTGAGAGGGATGAATAATTAGGTCTAGGCAAAGAAGAAGTATTTCAAAACTTTTATCTTAGAGATGCATCACAAGAGAAATGACATCCCAGTTTTAATTTGTTGGTAAACTGGACAACTGGATGCAAAGGGGTCACTCTCACAGAACACGGATAGTCCAGTTGCCTTTCCCTGCACACATGCAATGAAATTTCATGTCTTCTTTTCTCTCTGCTACAGATACATCTGAGTCTTTGTTTCAATTACGTTATTTAAAATTAATTGCACTTTTGAACTTCCGTAGACATGAAGCAGAGGATATTCTGCAAACCCCATGAATGAAGATATTACTAAATTATTCTGCATAAATATGCCCCAACTTATGGTGAGGAGGAAAAGATATCTGATCAGAGGGTTTTCTTGGACTGGAAGAAGTGGTCCAGGCCTCTCAGCAGTGGAATGACAAGTGAGCACTTGGCTTCCACGTCTTTAGTTGTATCTCAGGAAAGAGGTGACAGAAGGTACTGTAGACTTGATAGCAAAGAGAGGCTGCTTTGGGTCACATCACCTCTTGTTTTAACTGGAGACCAGTTCTTCTCATTTGCCATTCAAAACTATGGTTTTATAATAAGTATCAGGACCTGTGGGTCAGCGGAGCGCTGAAAAGGCTGGCTGTCCCAGCTCAGTATTGCTGCCGCGAGTTCACCGGTGCGACTTTCGGGCAGCCTGGCTCACCTTGGCCATCAGCTCTTCAGCCAGCCGTGCAGTCGGGGCCTCAGACAGCGGAGGTGTGGAGGCAATTCCAGCTCGCGCTGGGTGCCTATGGTATATTGCCTGTGTTTTAGTCCAGACTGTTTCACGCTAAGGGCCCTCTTCTAAACACTGGATTAGGTGGACTCTTTCAAAACTTCATGGGTGATAGCTGTGGAAGTAGAAAGTCTTCATGACTCACTGAGTATTGTCTGTGAGGAATGATTGAAGCCATCTACTCACAATCCTGCTAATCCCCTGCCATGTCTCCGAGACGGGACATCAGAATTCCTCCGATGACTGTATCAAATGCCACGCTCAAGTCCTGCACGAGGAGTTATTTTTCAGAGTTATGATAAAGGGAAATGTAGGTTATTATGAGAAATGGATATAAATTTAATAACAAGGTCTGATATAAGCAGGAAGGCTTTTTACATTGTCTGTTCCACTAAGATTATGGACAGCCTCTATAATGTGATGTGCCAGCAAAGCAGAAAAATGTTTTATGTTATTACAGCCTGGTGTTGGGAGTGTGGATCTTCCCTTTTCAGTGATTCAAGTGTAGTGGAAAGAGATTTGTGTGCAAATAGCAGAAATGAACAAACAAACATAAATTCAACAGCTGAGAAAATCTTTGGAGTACTATGACTGTTTTCCCAGGAAAGCTAGTAAAGTGTGTGAAAGCCAATGCTCCAAAAATCTAACTGTCCTTTTAGAGTTAATTCAGGAATTTCACTGATTTAAATAGAAGGCTCTATAGATGGGACATGGCCTCTTAGTATAGGACTTGAGCAGTTTGCTACCTGATGCTTTGCAACCATTTGCAGCCTTGAGGAAGTTATTCACAGCAAGAGGAACAGATGCTGTTGGAGGGTTTGTACAACTGGGTGTTTTGAGGAAGAACTGCTGTTGAAGTAAGAGGGAGTAGCACTCCTTTTGTGAACAGGCTGATTTACATTTAAGTCAGTAACTGTTGCATTGACGATTGCTACGGAACATAGATGTAGCAGTTGTGCTTGCTGAGTGTAGAATTAATTAGCAAAAGCTTTCAAGGTTATGAGGTATCGGACCGATGTTTCTGGTTTGAATTCAATGGATTCTGCAGCAGAACGCAGCTGGGTTAAACGCAGGAATGAATCAACCCCAAGAACATCACAAAAAACAATGACCAGGTTTCAAGCAAAGAGATCAGCTGGGAGGCACTTGATAGATGCATAGAGAACCTTCCCTTGCTGTTGTAGAGTGAATTGGTTTTTATTGCTGTTTGAATGAAACAATGGCAGAACATTACGCAGTTTCACCACGAAACAACATCCCAGGGTATCTCAAAAGAACATGAATACAGCAAAGTGAAGTACCCACCACTCAGAGTTGGCAGCGCTGTTTCTTCAACTTGTTGTTTTTGATTATGTCATGGTCTCTTTCAGCAGAGCCCATTTTTTGGAGTGTGCAAGCGAGGGCACAGGTCACTGAATCAAGGAGTCTGGCCCACACGTTTATCCTCAGTGCTCAGGGTAAGGTCCCCATCTCATTTACTGAACACTAGTCGAATCTTGTTTCGAACAGAATGTTTTCCCTGCCTTGTGGAGGGATGCTTGTCACCATGGTGTCTGAGTGCCTGACGTATGTTGACAATTTTACCCTTTCCATGTCCCAGTGAGCGCAGGATGTGGTGTTAAGAGTATTTCATATATGAAGGCCACAGACATAGAGAACTGAAGTGATTTATGTGAGTCCATACAGGAAGTCTGCAGCAAAGTTGGAAAAAATACCGCCATGGCTGTGCTTACATTAGCACGCAGTGGTAAAAGGAGGGCTGTCACACTGAGAGGAGTGGTGCTGAAGATGTGACATCCACACTAAATTCGGTTTGGAGGCTTTACTTCAGACTGGGTCTGCTCTCATGCAGGGAAATGAACTCCTGTTGGCAGCTGGAGCACACTTGGAGCACATCCTGTGGTTTAATTTACGCCCCAAGGAGTCCAGTTTGCCTGCTCTGAGACCACTCATGGTATGAGCCTACGTGTCATGGTCAGGAGACTTGCTTCTAGTGCACAGTCCTGACCGGAGCTAAAGGACTGCTGTAGACAGTCACACCCTTTGTCTCCTTCCACACTCAATTCCTCTACAGTATTTAAGGTGAATCCCAGGAGGCACTTCCTACAGCGTCGCTGACATCACGTGTAAAACCAGGCAATTACTTGCAGATTATTGATACTGTCCTTGGCTCACTTTTCTCATTTAAAACCTTCCTCTCAGTGAGCTCGCTGCCTTACATGGCTTCAGCTATCTGCTTTGCATCAATGACTTACAAATCTACCTGTTCTCTCCTGACCTCCCTGCCTCTGTCAAGTCCAGCGGCTTGTTGTGTTTCTCTCTGAAATTTCCCTCTGAATGTCTTGCCCTCCATTTAAACTTCACATGGCAAAAACATCATAGCTCAGTGAGCTCCTTGAAGTCATTACAGCCGGAGCCCAGACAGCCATTAAACATAATAAAATTTTACATATGTCTTAGGTTAGTGGTAGAAAGAAAAATGTTTCAGCTAATTGAGCTAATTTTTTATTAGATATTTTATTTCAGTATTGTATTAAATAAGTGTACTTCAGTAACTGTACTTCAAGTGTTTTATAAATGATAGAACAAAATTTACCTGATAAAATGTTTAGTTGTGCTTTTGAAATAAATTTCTCAGGCATCACGAAAAGCAAACATCCATTCTCATACTTGTGGATCCCTCTGTCATGTTTGACACTGTTGGCCACAAGCTACATTTGCTTGTCTCAGGGAGGCCGTGAGCCCCAGGGTAATGAGCTTAAATGATGTGAGACCTGCTTTGAGGCATAATTGCAGCAGGCAGTGATAGGAAACAGCACTGCTGTCAGGACACCTCTCGCTGATACGATCCCGCACAGATTCCCCTCTCTCTGTAGTGTTATTCAATATATGAGTCAGTACAATTTAAGTGTCTCTGAATCTGGGATCTGGAATGGCTAAATCCTCATCTCTGCAATGCTGACAAGGGTTGCGTTGCCATAAAAAGGCTGCTCATACCTTTTCACCGGAGGGCAGGGCCATTAAATGACTCAAACGGGGCGTTACGTATCTTGATGGTGTCAATGGTAGGAGGCATGTCTGGGTCAATGAGAGCTGTTCTGTGACTCACGATGAGTCTGAAATGGAGAGTAGGAAGGAAGAAAGGATACAGAAGAAATAGCCCCATGTCCTAAGGCAGCAGCTGCACACAACCACCCAACTCTTCTGCTTCCCCGGGGAACCCTGCCAGAACCTCCCCAAACCACCTCCCTAGCTGCCTGTACTGGAAACCGTGCAGAAGACGTTGTGTTTGAGGAGTTAGTGATCTTGAACAGGCCTTGTCTGCTCTGTTGGCCATCGTATTTAGGGTTTGAGAAGCCCGTTTGTTTTTAATATAATCTGTAAGTTATAACATATATGGGAAAGGAAAACTCTACATGCATCAAGGGGTAGAATGTATTGATCTGGACTGAGAGACTGTTGCACGTTGAGGAGTTGGTGACCCACGTAGCAGTTAACCTGAGCAGCCTGTGCCGTGCTGCACTGTGCCACATGTCCAGCGTGGCCTTTAGGCTGTGTGGTGCTGCACAAACACCCCGGCCACAGGACAGCCTTGGCCAGCTCATTGTAAGAGCGATCCTGCAGGCAGCTCCCGCTTGGAGCTGCCTGCCTGGCCTTGCCAGGAGTGATGACACTGCCTGCCTGGCCTTGCCTTTATCTAAAGGAGCAGCAAGAAGTTGTCATGCAAACGTCCTTTGTGAATAGAGTTGTTTTCTTATAAGAAAATTATATATTGGCTTGAATGACCAAAAAGGAGATATTTCTCTCCATGGACAGGATCTGCTCTGTGCAGTATGTCGTGGGAAAATCCATCCGGGGTCCGTGCAATGCTGCACGAACATGGGGTGTCACTGTCTGACGGGATGTAAGGTTTACTTGCTATCTATATTTCTCTTCTTATTCTGACTTGTTAAAACAGTTACCAATCTGCCTTACCCAGCAGCTTGATCATCACAGAACTTTCACCCGCACTGTGCACTGGCAGGCTTTTTGGTTTTGGATGACTTCTGGAATGAAAGATTTCAGGCAATCTTCCCATGTTTCTGGGTAAAATGTCCCTAGACCCTCACAACATGGCCAATTAAAACCGAAGTTGAGGTTTCAGTTCACCTCATGAGGCAGCATGGGGTGCTGGTCTCCACCAGTCCCTGGGAGACTTGCCTTGCCCAACCATCCTGGGCGATGCATGTCTCTGGGTACTTCTGTTTGTCAGTCCCACAACTTACTGGTCTTTACCTCAGCAAGAGAATGTCTGCGGCGGTTAGTAAGGAGAAGAGTGGAGAAATCTCTGATTAGGCAGAAGTCCCTCTTGATTGATTTCCAGATCACAAAAGATAACCAGCTGCCAAGCCTCGGGAGCACTCCAAGTAAGCATTCACATAAGCAGACACCACACATTTGACAGATGCTAGTCACATTGCTTAATGCTCCACTGGATGCTACAGATGTGAGCGTGGTGTAAGAACCTACAGGGGAAAGAAAGGGATAGAAAAAAACCCACCAAATGACAATTTCCCTGAAGAGATCGTTTCCACACTTCCTTGTCTAGATTCTCAATGCAGGTTCTGTTGTATAATTAATAGCATATCACCTTTATTCCCATACCAGTCTTATGCCTTACAGGCTGTCATCTGAAAACACAGGCGCAGATTCTGTGCTGTGCCAGATTTCAGCTAGCAAAAGGTTATGGGAGAATGTTATAACAGAGTCAGTTATAGAATTTTAATTTCAGATTATTAACCTATGTGTATATATATATAGGCATAGGTTAAGTCGACCCATAGTCCTCTCTAACCTTTGCCTGATAGAGACCCCCGGAGTGCTTTCCCTAAGCTACATGTAGGAAGGTAGAGGACGGCAGGATCAGCACATATCTACTTTGGTTAGCAGGGTTATATGGCAAGAAGGCTCAGCTGCAGGGAATGGAGCTCTACTGGTATCCTGTTCTGGGATTTCTCTGAAGCTCCACACCACAATTTATATTTCTGAAGTCATGAGAAATAATGTCTTTCCTGGAACCAGCTCATTGCTTTCTCCAGTTGTACTTGCCATACTTCAAAACGTGCAGAAGCTGTGAACCCTACCATGCAGGACAGAGCTTTCAGCTGTTGATAGCCAGCCATCTCCTGCGTCCTGTTCCTTATGAGCTCAGAACAAGGCCTGTAACAACACAGCCTGAGATGTCTGGAAGAAAGGATGGCTGACATTGCATGCTCAGAAGATTAAAAGGTTTGGGAACATAAATTCAGTTGTACAGGTATTCCTTGGGGCTGGACAGATCCCTAAATTTTTTACCTCGTGCCATCTTTACAAGACACTGTGAAATCTCACTGTTAAATATTTTGTTCTGTTATCTGTGTTATGTAAGGCCCTGGAATAAAATCTCCAACAATTTAGCTTGCTTGTGTGTACTCAGAGCAGTAAACAGATACAAATTCAAAAGGAAAAGGAGAAAAAAATGCCCTCGAGAAAAGTATGAATGAGCTTGAAAAGGGCAAATAAAACAGCAGAGACATTTATATTGGTCTCTCCTACTGCTCTGAACAAAACAATTATGAGATAAGAGAGGCAAGAATGGGAGGAAAATCATTTTTCACGTTGGAAGTCCGAAGGATCCAATAGCCTGTTTATGAAGAGCAATAAAGAAGATACATGAACTCAGTAAAGATGTTGTTACAAATATATCAGCGTATTTGGAAAGGCCAGGAGTTTGGGTTTTGGGGGGGCTTTTTTGGGTTTTGGTAGTGTTGTTGCTTTTTGTATAGACCTATCAGCTAAGTTTTTAAGGGTGGGATTTTTTTTGTCAAGAGAGCAATAACTGAAAAGAACGGTTTGTTATAACTAGCAGAGAGGACTAATGCTTGTATTTAGGATTTGGAAATAGTGTGAGAAAGAGGCAGATGGCAACCTGAATTTAATGAAGCTTAAATAAGCAAATATAACATTGGCCAGCTTTTAAACAAACTTAAAACCAACTATTCCTTCTTCCTAATTTGAAGCTTTAAAAAGCAGAATGCATTTGCCTGATACAATGATGCTAAAAATGGTGGCTGATGTTCTGAAGGGAGATTTATCACTTTTTTCCTTTCTAGTCTGAAATGTGTGTTTTTTTGAAATGGTGCAGGGAAGCCCATCTTTCTGCCAGTTAAGGGATGATGTTCACAGCATTATGGCACTTAAAAAGCAATAAAATTAATGTACATATGTTTTTTTCTCGAATTTTCCCTCTCTTGTGTAAAGAAAACAAAATAACGTATTCCAGTACAGAAATGTGAATTTGTTACCAGCCTAGTAGTGACTGTATTATCCCGTGGAAGAAAATCCAGGCTTAGGAACAATTGTAAGGTCTCCACAACAATTCCACTGTCCCCCCTACCAAGAAACCTTTTTCTTAGCAAAATCCAGCAATATCTAAGTAATGTGCGTGCTGCAACAACTTTTACTAGTGCTCTATTCCCCTATCATAATTAGACATCAAAAAATGTTTAGACCAGAAATCTCTCCAAGTCAAGAAATCAAAAATTAAGTAATTCCATAATCTTTTAAAATTATTATTGGTGTAATAACCCACTCTGGGGATTAACTGCAGTAGCAAAGCCTGTGATTAAGGTTGCTCAGCCCTTATCATTGTTGAATTCTGTTTTCAGTGGTTTATAACTTTGCCAGACGGTAATAATTTGGATTAAAACTTTCCCAAAACTTGAAAAGCGTCTGCGTTTAGCTGAATATTTTAGGAAGCTTTCAAGAAAAATAAATCAGCATTTTTCAAAACTGGGTCAGGGAAAATATGTTTTTCTGCCAATATTAAAACAAAAACTGTACAGTTGTTTTATTAACAAGTTTTTGCCTCTTCTGCTTTTAACTGTTATTTCAGGCAAGGACTTGAAATTTGGCAGGTAGATTGTCTGTGTGTCAGGGAAGTGCTGTCCTTGCACACAGCTACCTCCCTTTTTAGTCAAACTGTTAGTCTCTGAAACATCTTTATATGCTTTTTTTTTGTCACCGGAGGGTTATTCTAGGTCCTAAAGGTTTCGAATGGAGTGAGCACAATGAGAAGGTGAGACAAGTTGGGGGCTGCTGCAACACGAATGGCTGGGACGTGAAGCAGAGCAGGAGGAGGAAAATGGACGTGGCCATTGTGGTTGGGATCAGGAGCTCAGAGGTGGGTTCGGAGGTGGAGGAGAAAAGTGGAGAAATCCTGGTAAAGAACTGGGGGGAAGATGTGTGAACAGTACCTGGAATCAGTAGAGGAGCCCTGGGGTTGGTATTTGTACAAGAACAGACTGTAGCTACGCCTGTATTAGTAAGGCAGTGCCAGGGCGCATGTCCCAGCGCTGGAGTACTATAGTTTATTTTGTTATATTTGTTGTTACAGTTTTGACCTGCATAAATCATCACACTCCTGGATGATGCTCAGGCATGGTCCTCGCATTAGCATGTGTCAAGGACTATTTGCAAGAGGCGGTTTAGGTGTAGGCTCCCTGTTTTGGCGTGCTGGGGAAGGCTAGATGTTTTGAAATGAACCGTCCCATTCCAGCTGGCTTTAGCTGTAAATCACATTGGGAATATATCCATTTATTCCCGCCATCCACACCCAGAGAATGACAAACAGTGACTACCATCAGCTACTCTCTTACCTCTGCTGGCAGGCTCTATAGAGCAGATCTAGAGGTTTCTGTCAGGCTGGGAGAGTGGACAGGAGGCAATGTGACGCTATGTTATTTTATAGTTCTTTTAAAGACTCAAGTTCATAAATGCTTCAGAAGTTACATATGAAAATAAAAAACCACCCCACAGCAAAAGAATATTTGGCCGCAAAAGGGAGGTGATGTGGCATGAGAGAATGGAAGGGGCTGTGCCATGCCGGACTGTTGGGTATGGCTCTGGCTCTTTTCCCTCTGCAGTTAAGTCACAGCTGCCCTAAGAGAGAAGAGTTAGGCCAATGCTTGGGTTTTTGCAAGCTGCAGACCTCAGGACATGTCCTGTTAGGGAGTGTCTGCCACCGACTCTTCGCTCCAAGAGCAGACCTGGGCCCAGACAGCGCCCTGGGCTGCAGGCTTTCTGTTGGGGTTGCTGGCATGGGCTCACAGCCTCCTGGCAGGGCTTAGTTCAGGCTCTGAGTGAATGGACTACAAAATGGATGGCCAAGAGAGAGAGTAAGAGAGTGGGTTGGTGCTTGGGTACTAACTGGCTTGGCATCTTCCTCTACAAAGCTCTTCCCCAGGCTTGACATAGATCTACAAATGATCGTGTACGTACATGTAAATAACATGGTTGGGAAGTGACCCAAAGAGTCGCTGCCCTCAGAGTCTCTTGGCTTATCATATGCCAACTCTGAGGAGAGAAATTATGTTTAAAATTCTCTGAGCAGTCCAAATGGATGTTCATCTAGTTTGAGGACAACTAGCTTTAAGTCCCAAAAAGGTGGTGGCCCAGGGTGGATGGGGTGGTGTGAATCAGTACTTTGTAAACGTTTGTAACTGCAAGGTGTTTGCACATAGAAGCCTGTGAAGCCAGAAATAGACTTTAGCTTTGCTTAAGGACAAGTTAGTTTTTTCTTTTCCCTTACAAAAATCCTGGCAGATACTCCAGTCCAGTCCTTAGATAATCTGTTCCTGGTATGTCCAAAGACAGAGCCTTTTCCACTTTGCTGTGTGGGTCTGTCTTGCAGATGGCTTATGACAAAATTTCTTGTGATCCCCAAGAACAGCGTACAATCAAATGAAAGCTGACACAGGAGATGAAACAAAGAGGAAGGAGCAGAGTCTTGACCTTGCTGCTTGCAGTGGTGGGTGGAACTGAAAGCATTTTGATAGCAGGTCTGTGCTCCAAGAGAAAAGACCTTACCTTTCCTACGTTTTCCTTAGGTGTTTGTGAGCGGGCTAACATTGTTGTAGGTAAGGCCAAAATATAAGCAAAGCAAAAGAAATACTTTTATTTCCTATGATGATTATATAGGTCTTCTTATTTCCAACAAAGCAGAAGAACATCAAAATAGATACAGAATGGTTTACGTATTAATAACACATGCATGCTACAAGTACTAGTATTGCCTCGGGTTGATTATACCTATATGTGGGGTTTACCTCTCCTCTGACAAAGCAGGAACAACAATGTCGTTCCCATCTGTTGTTTTATCTATTTGGATTTTTAATTATAAATTATTAACACAGTTATTGGCTGCTTCATGTGTGTGTGCATGTGCATGCATGTGTGAACACATCTGACCATCTTTTGCAACAAATCAGAAAACTTCTGTATTATTTATGATTAAAGTACAGTAGCAATATTTTTAAAAGTGTGGTTGTGCATAGAAAGGACCACAGTGCCAAAAGTGACAGCAGAAGAATTAATGCCTTCTCCAGGCCCTTTTTCTCTTAGAAATGATTGACAAAGTAATTTTCTTCTTGTACTTTAATAAAAGTGTATACATTATACACACCAATAAATCCTCACTGGGCCAATTACACATCATATGACTTATCTTGTCACAGCACCTAATATCCAAACAATAAATTAAAAGGTATGCTTTATATGCAGATTTGCATATGAGGATGTTTTCCAGTCCCCAGACTCAATTGTCTTATGAACACTACAACATACAGGAAAAAGAAAGAAGCTGGCTAGGATTTGTGCCTAATAAATCCTGCCTGGTGGAACAAACTACATCTGTATGACTTACAAGAGTGTGCTGTATAAGTAACATTTGTTTTACATATTGAAATTATATTGGGAGATGAAATACTGAACAAATATCGAAGCGCTTCCTTTCACACAAGATACTCTGCACACATGCAAAGACGTATTAGCTATACATATGCAACACAATATATTTGATTCCTGTTCATACCATTTTGCAATGTAAAGGGACCTTTCTATAAATAAGAATCTCACTTGTTTTTCATTTCCAAGTGAGGAATTTAACAGGAGGTGGAAATCCCAAGATTTGCTTGCATCCTGGTGGTACCTGCTAGGCTTTTGAAAAGCTTTGATTAGATCTGAATGCATGGTTTCTAAGAATGTTTCTGGTCTGAAGGTACAGGCATGGCTGTGGATTTTCCTCAGTGAGGGCTATCAGCCTGGTTTGTCCTAACCTAGTCTGTTTAATAGTGTGGAAGCAAAAAGGGGGGCATTCGTCTTTATTTCCACTGTCCTAAAGCACATTGATTCATAGCATCTAGTGCAACACGTGCAGCATTCCTCCCTTTTTCTGGTGTGGGGTGACCCATGCGTTGTAGAGAGCAGCTTCGCTGGAGGAGCGACCTCCCTGTGGACACGTGGAGGTGATGGGTTAGGTCACGGTTCTCCACCTCCAGCGGGCTTGGGTATTGCAAGTGCCTGAGGGGAAACAAACTGTTCAAAATAATGGAGCCGAGATAGCTGTGCTGGAGGGAAATGGGGAAAAGATTGGGGCATTTGAAACACGGTCCGTTTCTCACTCTGCTCCTGGGCAGTGAATCATCCTGCTGTCCCTTTCTTGGAGCTCCTGGCAAAGCCACAGTTTAGCCCTTTGTGAGTCTATAAATAGAATTACCCACTTTGTTGCACTCATGTTGGTCAGGATAGATCGCCTGAAAATCAATAAATTGTTGGCCAGGTTTTTAGCATATGCGGTATATCGTTATGGAAGTGTGCACACATTTGGTATTTGAGAGTGTCTAGACTTTGCCAAGGGAACTGAAATTGTATAGCATGTAGAAGCCCAGCTAGCACGACCCCCTCCATATACATCAATAATCACCCTAGAAGGCAGGCCACAACAAATTAGTCTTCTTATTCTTGCCCCTTTTATTGATACAGTCTGCTAGTTCAGACTCAAAATGTGTTTAAATTACTGTGCCTTTACATTGTTTTAGACTGGTAAGATATGCGTTTCTCAATCTAAATATTTTATTTAAACTACTGCTTTCACAGCAACAACATTAGTCCCTAAACATTTCTGTGCAGGAGGACCTAGCAATAATGAGTTAAAATTAATTGCTCTAGCTTCGGCTTTTAGTTGCCCAACATTTAGTTGTTTCACCCAAACTGCAACAGATACAGGCTGAGCCGGAGTGATGTGTATGAGACCTCACCTTTCATGGAGCACGGATCAGCATTGCTTGAGCTCCGTTTTCACAGAGCCAGCAAAGGGAACTGTGTCCAACTAATATACCTGCTCCATAGACTAGTGCAAGGGAATGTGTGATGTTGGTGTTCAGAGAATAAAATAAACAAATGAGGAGTTTTTGCTTTGTGTACTATTAAAAAGAAGAGGAAATGGAAAGGAAAAATGTTAACAAAACCCAGTCTTTTTGCAAGCATTTTAAAGGGTGGTGGTGTTTCTACCTAACTTGAGACACCAATTTTTGGAGCTTAAGTTAGGAGATGAGTATCATAAGCCTCTTTTGCTGATCAGTGGAGAGTTAGAAACTCCTTCAAAGGATGAATCAACACAGCAGCTGGTTTGAGATGCTCTTCAGAAGAGCCAGTCTTTCTCCAGCATCAATAGTGAGAGGCTAGGATGACCAGCCTTCTAGCTTGGGCACCTCCAGCAAGGTGTCTAACTTCGTACCAGGTGAATATCACCAAAGACTTCAAGTGTTTAAGGCCAAGCTTAAAGAGGAGCTACAAACCTGTGTTTCCCATTTGTAATGACAGCCACTGGATCACAGAACAATAATCCCTGTCAGATCACGCAGACACTAATTTATGACGTGTTAGCTTCCAACATCTAATTGAGGGTAGTGAACACTTAAGAGTGTTGCTAGCTCGGCAATGTGTCACTTTCTTACTGCACCATTGACTTCAACAAGCAGTCAGCACTTCACAGGCTGTTATGTGGTGGTGAAATCTCATTCCGTTGCACTTGGCAAAGATAATGTATTTTTGTTTATCATGGGAGCATTATAGAATTTATGATGTCTTTTGCTTGTCATTTTCTTGCTGTTAAGGTTTGATATTTTTAGCCAGGTTTCCTAAGGAAACAAGGCTTACACCATCAGGCTGTCCGTCAGCTCTGTCCTTATAACTTCTGAACCTGGGGGCCAATTTCAGCTCTATCTGACAGAGGAGTAAAGGTTTCAAAGATATTACATTCCCATAAGTTTTGTGAACGTTAATGGCTTGGTAGATGAGAGGATATATCATTGCTCCAGCTGAAGTCACATCAAGGACAGTTCAACCCTTACTTATTCTGTTTGGCAATGGCCACCCGGCCAGTCCCGTGCAGAGGTCGGTCAGCATTAAGTAGTGCTGAGGTAACTGCAGCCCAAGTCATCTTTCACCCGTTTAGCAAGCAAAGTGGAGAAAGAGCGTCTGGAATTGCCTTTGGGAAGTTGAGAGGGATTTTATGCCATAGGGAACGGTGGGGAGTTGGAATAGTGGTAGTGGTATGTTTCAGGAGACAGGGAGGAACTGCAAATATTCTGATGGAAGGGATTTTGGAAACGAGACACAATTAAATTCCTTATTTACCAAACAACTTCTCCTCCTGCTTCTGTCTTTTATTTTGTGTAATTAACTGAAGATATAATAAGTATCCTGATGGCTTAAAAATGGGGGTAGGAAGGACAACCACTGAAATAGAGTGAGATGCAAACACACCTCTGTGTAAAAAAAAGAAAGAAAAGGTCTTTAAGAGTGCATTGCAAACAAATTCATACAATGATCCAATGATCTACTGGTCTATCATCTTTTCTTTACCCATAGATGGAATTAATTAGCAAATGATCCATATGGAAAATATTTCCTATGAAGTTTTGCTTATTCTTTAGCCTCCAGTAATGGTCTTCAATAAGTTTTCTAACAGCGACATGTTAGCATCAGAGGAACAGCAGCACAGAACCTGTTAAATTATTAGTCTGTTCCAGTCTCCAGTCTCCAAAAGTCATCATAATGAGATACGTCTAGGGAGGGTGCAACTAATCTCCTAATGAATAACTGTAACAACCAGACCTTTGGGGAGATTTCTTCTTAACCCCAAACAGTCAGCGATATGCTTGTGCCCTGCAGCAAGAGGGCTTATGTCCATAATGAATCTATTTTTCAGTCATTTAGCTATGGACAGTCTTATTAATAATATAAATGCAATAACTCAGTGTTGGGGTTAAAAAAAAAAAAGGAGAAGAAAGTGTAGGAAAGAAACTTACTGCTCAGTGAGCACAAGGATGGAAAAATTGGAGTTTGCAGATGTGACAAAAACACCAGTGTCTAATAAAATTGCTTTTATTAGCTTAATTTGCCACATATAGTGCAAATATTTAACTTGAATGAGGCATGAATTAGTAAAAAAATATGCGCTGTACCATTTAAAGTGCTATACTTGAATAAAATAATGTATATCTTTTCATATGCAGTCCTTGAAGTCACACTACATACATCTTTAATTTCTTCAATTAAGAAAAAAAAGAACAAATGGAGTTAGTTTTTAATTATTCATAGTTCATTTGAGAAAAATCTTTGTAAATGAGAGGAAGGAGACTTGTGCTATCTATCACAACGGGAAAATGATTAGATAGAAAACCCACTCTATGAACTATTTGACAATACATAAGCTTCTGCCTTCATTAGGTACTGCAGGCTGATGTGTAAAGAAAGAAGCATTACGAGAAGAGCTATTTAGGAGGCCATATCATGGAAACTGCCCCCCAAAAAACAGCTGCTGGTCACAGTGCACATTTGATAGAGCCCTACTGAGGGATGTATCTACAGGCATGTCCTTGAAGCTTATTTCAAAAAAGACAGGAATATAAGGAACTGCCATATTGGATCAGACTTACGGTCCATTCAGGTCATCTTTGTCTTTGGCAAGGCCAAAGCCAGCTGAGTCAACGAACATGTGGGAACGTTGTAGATGTGTCCAAGGAACTCCATAATCACCAGAGTTTGACTTAAACCTGGGAATATTTATTCCTTCCAGCATACTTTTTTATGTTGTTGTTAAAAGGAAGGATATTTTTGTTGTCAATAAGAAAGTGAGTTCCTCTTTGGGTTTTACTAGAATATTGATCTCAAGACTGCTTTGCTGCAGTGAGTTCCATAGTCTTACTGTGTACTGGATGAAAAATGATTACTTTCTATCAGCTTTGAATTGATTATCTTTCATTTTCATTGAATGTCTCCTTGGCAAAGGAGAACAGAGCCAGCAATCTGCCTTTTTGAGCAATTCATTATTTTATACACTTTTATGTAGGCTTTCTAGTCTTCTAATTTGCAAAGTCAACAATCCCAGCCTTTTCATTCTGATTTTACGTAAGTCACCTCTGTGCTCTTAATGATTTTCAACCTGCCTCTGAACATGTAATTTTTATAACTTTTTTGAGATGACAGGGTCTGATTTGGATACAATATTATAATGGCACATCATTATTTCATCTACTGGCGTTACGATTTTTCTTGTTATTAAATTGCATTTTCTTTTTTAATTGCAATTGCAGTCTTTGTTACGTGGTCACAGTTGTAACCAATCTCTTTCCTAACATAGTTTAAAGCAGTGTGTGTTGTAAGCGTAACTCAATTTCTTTCGGTTTGATGCATATTACTTCCCATTTTTCAGCGGTGAACTTTATTTGCTATTGTGTTCATTAAGCTAAGATCTGTATAGGTTAAGTTTCTTTGAGAATCCTTGAAATGGTTCCAGGTCCTCAGTTATGTAAATAATATATTGTCATCTGTAAATTGAGATGCTTCACTGTTCATCTTCCTGTTCCAGGTAGGTTCCTGTAATAGGTATGTTAAATAATGCCAGTGACAATGTAAAATCTCAAGGCATCTGCCATTAAATTTTTAACTCAGCCATTAATTCTTACTTTGTTTTCTGTCTCTTAGCCATTTCTTAATTCCCACTGATACTTTGCCTCTCTGTGACTTTCTAAGTTCAGTAGTAATATGTTGTTACTGTCAAAAACTTTGTGTAATCAAAGGAACGTTTTCTCCTTTACCTGCTAATTTATCGACACATTCAAAGAACATTAACAGAGCAGTGAGGCATGGTTTCTTTTTGCAGAAGTTATGCTAATTAGATATTGTCTTTTCATGATTTATTAGGTAGCATGTTATTCTATATGTAAAGATTATTTAAAAAAAATTATCAAGTTAAGATATAACACTTTCCAGTGTATAAGCCAAGCCTTTTCTAAAGTTTAGGGACAGCGTCTGCAATCCCACAAAACTGTAATAGAATAGCTACCTTGAAAGAGAGGTTGTGTATTTTGCTATCAGCTCAGCTACTTTATTCTTAAAATCCTTGGAAGACTTGAACTATAACCTCTTTTGCCCAGAAAGTCAATCAGTACAAAGGAAGAATCAGCACGAAAAGGAGTTTACAACACTGGTTGCCAAACAGCAAAATGCACCTACAATAAAGCTGAGGTCTCGAGCAGAGCCCAAGATAATAAAATCTATTCCTGATGAGATAAATGTGATCATTTCTCTGATGCATCCTGTGCATCAGCCATCTTAAGAAGGGGCGATTGTAGCATCTCCTGCGGGAGCGCCTGGGGGTGAGAGCTCGTGCAAAATGCACAAGTCCACTTAGCAACCAACACCTTGAGCTGAGAGCACATACATCGCTGCCCTGCAGACTGCCGAGTCTGCCTACTAACTGCCGCGGAGAATTTAGAAAGCTGGTGGTAACAGCAGAGCACTAACCTGTTTCCTTGGGAGAATATTTTCTCCTCACCTTCTCTGAACCAGGGCAACCGAGGTTAGTGATGAAGTTCCATCCGGACTTCACCATCTGAGATGCGATGGAGCATCCTGCTGGCTGGTTTCTGTCAGAAATGCTCTGATCTCCTCTTTAGCTTGGATTTCTTAATCTGTTTGGCCTTCTACTTTGCTCTTTGTCCTGGAGAGGCCAAGGAGCTACATTTGTACTTGCTGTGAATGGTATTTTAGAGGAATGTTTTAAGATGACCTAACGGACCCAGATATTTGGTCTAATAAAAAAAACTTTTGTTGAATTACTTTTTAATCTTTCTTTCCGTATTTTAATTAATGTATATGGTGCCTAGAGCAAAGGAGGCCAGGCCCTTCCAATTAAATTGAAATTAATAGTAATAAAAAAAATACAGAAGAAGACAGGAAATAAATCAGGAGCATAAGGATCGAAATATATCACATTCTTCTTGGCTTTCTCTTACCATATGTAGGAGTGCTAAGTCCATGCCCAACTTAAAATATATTCTGGAACTCTGTCAATTTTCTACTAATGGAAAACTGCCGAACACCCCAACTCTGTGGTGCTCCCATGGCCACATTAAACTAGGTAATTACAGCTTCCTCCAGCTGAGCCTGCCACTAGAAGGAAGACACAGCTGTGTTTTAAGTTTGCCACATTATGTTTGTTTTCTTGGAGTTTTGTTTTGTTTCCCTGATGACCTTTTTTGACACAAATCATGCTGTTTTTAATCCAAAGGCCACCCTGACGTGTCTGAGAAGAGCCTCTCTGACATGAGTGGATCATCTTGTCTGAATAGGAACATCTACTACAAACACTTATTTGTCATATTGGATCCTAAATGCTATTGAAGCAACAGTTGTTCCTATTTTGAGGAGGAGACTTGAGGTAAAGTAGTGGGACAAAAGACTATATAAAAATAGAAAACCTTCTGTGTGAAGTGTGTGTGCCAGGGGATTATTGCTTCCTTTTACACAGACCTTGACTTGTACAGACATGCAAACACACAAATGATCACTCATAGTGTCATAGGCTACTGGCAATGGGATGCTGAAAAAGACACTAACAAAAATTAGTAACATCACAAAAAACAACATAAGGTTTTCAGAACAACATATTGTGAAAACTGTTTTGCAATAATGTAAATTGTGAGTCTTCATACCCCAAAGTAAAAGGATATTAAATCAGTGCAATAGAAGTTTTGAATATCTTAAGTAAAAGACAGTGGTGGTAGGAGTTACAAAACAGTAACTTATTTTAAAAATGTTCGTATCTCACTGCATGAAATGATCACATAAATCTGTTTGTAGGAATATAGGTGTAACTTGGTTTTCAAATTTGCTGAAAATACAACACACAGTGAAGTGTGTGTGTGTGTTCCCAAAAAGGTACAGCAGATCTGTGTCCTGGAAAACCGTATTCTTTGGTGAGGAACATAAATCTCAAATTACTACCTCTCAAAGCAATGTTCCTCTAGATTATTACACTGAGCCCTGCACGTACTGGAGCCTGAGAGGCTGAAGTTGGGGAATGCCTGGAGCAGAGGCAGATGGAGTAGGAGTCGTTTGCAGGTTCTCCATACTCTAACAGATATTGCAGCTATTGGTATTAGATTTATGTAACTCCATCACAGACTGAGAAAATATAATACAAAGATAATAACAAAATTTTAGTCTCTTTTATACATTGGATATGTGCACACTTCTGAATTTCTTCTGCCTTACTTATGTCCTCTTTCTTTCTTCACAGGCTTCTTAAACTCCTTTCATGCTGTCTTAGCAATACAAACATGAGATTTTCTGTCTCTGTAGCTCTTGTCATTTAGAGCATCCTTCCTATATCTCTTTGTCTTCTTGTTGCTTCATCTAATTGGAAAAACATGTATTTTCTCCAGGCTCAGAAAAACCTATTGTTCAGCCACCCAGGACAACTTAACAACCAGCCTGGACAAATGTAATTTAATTACTTCTTCCTCGGTGGCTAAGGTGCTGACCTGCGTTTAAAGATCCTGGGTGTTCTCCAACCTCATGCTGAAAAGAAAACTAGCTTCCACCTCAGTTTCTTTTAAGTGCTGCCTAACAGCAGGAAAAGAAGGGATGGCTTTCTTCAACCAACCATTTTCTCAGCTTCTACCTCTGTCTTGTTCGCCAAGTGTGTCTCCTTAGCAGAATAATGACAGTGCTGACGCACGTCGCAGAAGAACCAGGGAAGCTACAGTTCTTTGCCAGGAAGCAAATTTACAGATATTTTACTTGGGAAAATCACCTGAAAAGAACACACTTAGGTTTTAATTGATCTTTAACTCTCTTTCAAAATGCAGATTATTTTTGCAGCTTCATTTAAATCCAAAGTAGTTTTTAAAATATCAGTTCCTTCTGGCCCTCTCCCCCAGTGGTGACTGCTCAGGGACCTTGCCTAGAGTTTCAAAACCTAGTGGGAAGAAATCAGTGACCGTATTTCCTTGTCCTCGTCAGATCCACTAAGGACCCAGAGTCCTCTTCCAATTCCTGGCCTCTCTACAACTAAGGCAACAGTTACAGGATACTCATTCCTAAAATATGCACTCAGTTTGTCAGTTAATTGAGTAAAACCTGTTCCTGAAATGAGAAACCGCTTAATCTGTGGTGACCACTTTATTTCCAGAAGCTGCATGCCAACTTGTCTGGTCAATTATCTTTAAGATGGGAAGAGCGTATTTTGAAAACAAAACTCTGATTCTCTGATTCCCCCACCCAGGAGGGAAATTATATCTAAAAGGAAAAGTATCTTAGAGGTTGCAGGGTCTGCCTTGGACTTTTTGGAGGAGAAATGGTGTTCCCTGCCAGTAATGTCTTCTGTAGTCCTGGTCAGCCCCTTTGGCTTTGTCAACCCCACAGCTCATGCAGAAAATTGTACTCATACGGGCACAATTTGTAGCTATCGTGAGCAAGCTATTTTACATTACGAAGAGATCCGGCTGTAATTTAAGAGCACAGATCTGTCTCAGCCTGGGTTTATAGGTGTGTTTAAAATCAACCTCATTGAAATCAGCGGCATTTAGACTTCCAAATGACTTAGTCTCACTGTCTAGCTCCAAACAGTTGGAGAAATGTGCTCTGCAGTGCACCCTGCCATCCTGATCCTCCACTCCCCCCACATTTGGGATCTGGATAGGGTATGCCATAGCCCCTTCCAGCCTCCAGGCTGGGGTTTCCATTATGGTGGGGGAGTAGGGAGGATGGGACAGTGGCAATGGGACCATGCAGTGTACTTCCCAAGCTTCCAGCCTCCCCCAGTTCAGATGCGGGTCTCACTGACTGCTGTAAAAGGGGATGCTAACACCACCTTCTCAGTCTCACAGCTGTATGGGGAGGAAAAATCCATTAAAGTTTGTGATATGCTGATATGCTATGGTTCGGGGAGCCACAGAAGTACCTGAGATAGACAGCTAATTGTTACAATTTTGGCAGTACTTCCCATGATAAGGCACACTGCGAGCTCTGTGAAAACTCTTTTTTTAACAGATGATTTACTAAAGCTATTCAAAATATACAACTTTATTGTTTGGTGTATTCCAGAAGCCTAGAGGCCCAAATTGAGAGCGAGAGCCCGTTGAGCTTCATGCTGTCCAAAAAGATATTGAGAGATATGCACACACTGCCCTGATGAGCTGAGTATATGAGCTGAGAACTGAGGATGTTTTGTCATTGCAGTTTTATTGATGAGATGAGGCTCAGGAATATCAAGTCTAACTCCCAAGGTCACACAGCAAGACTCAGCACAGCTACGACCTGAATCCACTGCCATGCCAGGTCATGGCCAGGCACAAGACTATCCTCCCAGTACTCTTCTATTTTTTTTTAAATGCAAATAAATAAGTGCTGAATTCCAGTTTCTCCCAGCTGTTGTCAAAAGTATGCATAATTGATCACTGTTTTTCACTGCATTTTACTTGTTCTTTTGCTTGGAGTATCTGTAGCGTGTGATGTGCTAAAAAGCATTAGAGAAGCCTGTAGTCATGCCTTGGTGACTTGATGAAGTGGCTACATCTGGATGACAAACTAAACAGTGCTAAGGCCTTTGACTATGGATATGGCAACACACTACTGGTTCTCTAAAACAGGGTAGCTGCATCCGATGTGGCTCCTGGGAATGGACCATAGCCCATGCTAACTCCTAACCTGTGTCTGCAAGGTTTTTTGGGGGAGAAAACTAGTTAGCTTTGGGCAAAAGCATGCCACACACTGTTCAAACCATTTAACAGGACAGATAATTGGGTTCCAGGGCCCGGACCCCAGCACTGTTTAATTTAGAAGTACAGACATAGCCAATAGAGTAAGTTTAGATATCTTGAATGTAGAGTCTCTATGCAAATGCCATCCTCAGACAGCTTATGTTGGGTTTCTGTACTTTAGATCAAGATAATGGCTGAAGGAGTCAATGCTGAGATTCATCCATATTTTCCAGGTGGCTTTGAAAAGCCAACCCAATTCTTAGGACAGAAAAAACAATCTAAAGAGAAAGAATATGAGATAATTTTAGACCTTTGGCACTATGATTGCTTCAAGCGGTGCAAACTTGTAATGAAAAACTACGTTCTCTTGTGCTCACACACAGGCATAGATACATGCAGAGAAAGTTATGTAACCAATATAACAAGAAGCCTAGTGCTAGTTGGTAGAAAATGTCACATTTCATAGCTTTCACAAAATAGCCATCTTTTTTGAAACTGAAATACAACATCCAAATGTCAACCTACTCTGTGTATCTTCAAATCCCTTTCTGATTTTTTATATGTTATTGTTCAGTATATAGCATTTTTCATTTCCACTTGCTGTGATATCATGGCATTTGATTTCATTCTGGCCAAGAGGCCAAAAAGCTCAATTCAGTGTCAGGTGTCTCATTGGTCCATGGATTTGCCACTGGGACACGTGGATGATTGATGTAGCAAGTGTCCCACCTTGCATGCAATAGGAACCCATAACCCCCACTAGGAACTCATTCTCCACCTGGTTTGGGGCCAGGAGTACAAATCTCTTCTCATGCTGATGTCTTCTGACTCTGTGACCCAAAGCCTGACTACATCTTTCTTTGGGGTTTTTTGGGTTGGTTTGTGGGTTTTTTTCCCCTTAAAGTTTTAATGTCAGGGGACCTTTTTTAATATATTTCTTTCACAGATCAAAGCAATGAGCTCCTTATTTATTTTTATGAGAATGTATGTAGCTTTTTCAACTTCAGTTTTTTAGCTGTGTCTAGTACCTTTATATATAAAGCAGCATGGCACTCCTCTCCTTCTACCCTTCTTAATGGAAAAGTAAATGCTTATTCTTTCCTTCTGCCTGATGCATGCCTTCAGAATATTATAAAGATATGAACCCGATGGAGTTTCTAAATTATAAAGCAGGATTTCTTTTATATTACCGTGAATAACAACTGGAAATCTAGTTCTTTATAATAAGTTATTTATTCTCCATTTTGAGGTTTTATCCACACCCCAGGAGGTGGCCATGTATATTTCAACAGGTGCTGCATCAAGATTGCTATGATACTCTCAAACCATATTAGATTGTATCCAGTGGAAAGAAATGAATTTGAGAGCAAGACTTACAGGCTGATGAAAAACGAAAATCTTTTCTCTTGTTGAATGCAAAATTTTCTATTAGGTTCATAGCTGTTATCAGCATCAGCCTCATGTAAATACATATTTATGATCTAATACACAGCGCTGACAGTATGTCTGGGAGAACAAGTATCTATGTAGTGTGCTTTGGCCAGAAAATTTACAGAAGCTTTCCAAATCTTCTGAAAAATGTAACAATAGAGTTCAAAAGGGACTAAGGTGGTGGGCAGGAGGAGGCATTGCAGTAGGATCACCGCACGCCATGGTTATTTTCTTGCTTTTAAGGAAAAGTAAGCACACCTGTTTCTGATTCATGACAAGAAGGCATGAGGGACAGAGGCATGGAAAAGAAATAGTATGTGATCTTAAGGGGAGAGAGGGCATGTTATGTAGGAGGATATTTTTTTTCTAGAATGGGTGGTCCTCGATTTCCAGCAAATGCTATCTCTCTAAACCACAGCACTGTATTAAGAAAGAGGAAGTATGTTATTTTGAAACAGCCTCTAATGAGATGTGTGTTAAAGTTTCTGTGTATGGCTCATATAACCCACCTTGCCAAAGTACAAGAACACTTCATAATCTTCAATGCTCTTTTCCTTTCAAACCTGGGAAAAGCTTTTGTCCTCATCACTGCAGATGAAGCACACAGACAGAAGGGGCTACATCCACGCAGTGACTTCAGATGGGGCATCTGATGCTTCTTACCCTGTGTCCCTCATCAATGCTCCTCTCGAGGTCCCAGTTCTCTTCTTCTCATGAAGTGCTCTCTTTCTCATGTAGCCCTAACATGACCTGCAGAAGAGAATAACCTCTTAGAAGACAAGTCTTTTTTTTTTTTTTTTTTTAAATAAAGGTTCAGCCCAGCACCTTTAAACTTCTATCCAGAAAGGACATAGCAAAGTCTGCTTCTGAGGCTGTTGAAATTTGTTGCAGTAGACGTGTGGAAAGGACTACTGCAAAATGAGATTGCTGGGACCTTTCAGTCCTCCCACCAATACAGTAAGATTTTCTTCTCCTTTTATTGTTAGCTGCTTTTTATGCATACATATATCCACATACATATAAAATATGAAATATATAATCTAATTTTGATTTTAATTTGGTAAGTGCAGATGGCTCTGTTTCACAACAGCGAAGATCACAAGAATGATAATAGCAAAAGCCTTATGTCTCTGTCTGTTTGACAGAATACAGGAATCACTGTTTCTAGAGACCGTTTTCTCCAACTCCCTACCTCTTTCCCAACAAATTCTTCAGACTGTATTGGACAGTTGAGGCAGACTTCAAGTTTAAGAATCTGAATATGCACCTGTAGGCAGATGCCTATAGACACTGCGCCAACCTTTATAATCAGAGGAGAGGTAATCAATGCAGTCAGTGCAGCCCACAGAGCCATTCAGATGGCCAGCAGCTAGAATGATTCAGTTGTCCATGCAGTCATCCAGTGACATCCGAAATGGTCTAGGGTATTATAGGTGCATAGGAAGGCTATGAGACTGCCTTGGGTCCTGTGCCAGTCCAATGACGGTATCTTATATGGCATTAGATGCCAATACATAAGCCTGTTCAGCTGCCTAGGCATAGGTGTCTGGTGTCAACCCAGGTGTGGTGGGCTACGCTGAAGTCCTCTTCCCTGTCACCAGTCTTATGGTGGGAGGGTTCTGACCAACTCAGGTGAGGAGTCTGGGATTGCAAGGAGCTGTCTGAGAAAGCTCTGCTAAAAGGAACAGCAGCAGCAGCTCCCCACCCTTCTCTTGGGAGCTGCGTTTAAGTAGTCCCTGCTTGACCTATGTTGACCTATATAAGCATGAGCAGCCATGCCTGTGACTGGCCATGTAATCTGTTGATTCAGTCCCTGCCCCTGTCCTGGATCTACCTCATCACCGTGGTCTCGTCTGGGCTCTTGACTAACCCTGGTTACCATTGCTGGACCTGCTATGCTCACCTTGCTGGGGCACTGTGGGGCTGCCCCTTTGCTGGTGAGAACTTTGCCCTACCTGCCCTGCTGTCATCCTTGCTCCCAGCTCCCCCTCACTTGTGGGACAGCATCAGCCCTGGCTGCTCCCTGGTGCATGTAATGTGTTGAGCCCCTGGGACATCTCAGATAGATAACACTGTGTTTAGACAACCGAGTTGGACCTCCACCTACTTTAGGGTGTACTACATCACTCTCTAGGTGCCATTGTTTCTACTGACTAAAGAGGAATTTGCGTGCCTTTCTGAATCTGCAGCTGGAGATATTAAACCCTAGGGCATCTCAAATGGGAGTGGAGACTGGTTATGGGCAATTGAAAAAGTCTACAGTGCCAAGACCAGGAAGAGCTGGAGTTATTCCCGGTTGTATCAAAAAGTGGGCAGGCAAGATCAAATGTAGAGAATGACTGAAACGTGACAGACAGCAGAAGCTTAGAAGTGCACTCTCTCAGACTAAACTGAGTGAACATTTTTGAGAGGCCTTTAAAATTAATTACAATCTTTTCTTCTCTTGCAACAAATCTAGGAGTTATGCTGAAACTTTACATAAATTACAGGCAGAATTAATTTTTTCTTTGGGTCAAGGAATATTTTTCCCTACTCATCTGAAATGTGCAAGGTAATAAAATATAGGATTAATGTGTCTTAATGAAATTTCAGGCATACATATTTACGCATAGATTTTACCATAATGATATACAAAAGAAAATTTCCAGTGAAATAATGAAAAACTATAAGCTAATCTTTGCATTGTTTTTCTTTCCATTTCTTTCTTTTCTCTTACTTTTGATCTGTAACATGAGGCACTTATCCAGCAATTATTTAAGCGTCATGCCTGTTAATGTCATTGGGGCTACTCATATGAATAAAATTTAGTGAATACCTAAGTGCTGTTCAGGACTGAGTCTTCTATAGCCAGAAACCCAATATGCATGAATATTTGTTTTGATTCTGAGCATCTGCTCTTCTTGGCCACAGTATCACCCATAGCATTTGTGGGAAAGGGATTTGCTTTGCTAAAATGCTTGAGGAAAAATAATACTTTTTGAAGGGCTGAGAATCCATTTTGGTTTTGATAACTGACCAGGTTTCCCAAATACCCCTTGAGTGGCCATAAGCATGGCGTGTGCCTGGTTAAGAACGCTGGGCTTGTTGCAGCTTAAACTTGGGGCAAACATGTTTGAGGCAATAATGTACATCTGCCTTACTGTGTATTGCAGCTTCCCCAAGCACCACTCCAAAAGAGACTGAAGGGAAGGTATATAAAATATGCCTGGGGGTTCCTGAATACTAACCCTATAGGAAAGTGGCAAGGTGATAATGTGGAAATCCCACCGTCCTTTATAGTGTCTGAAACCTGGCACTACCCTCTTCTCTTTCCCTACTAGGAATTGTGGAGACCTCCAAAATGCTGTTCTGTTACAGGTCCTAAAGATCCTGTCCTGCTTTGTACCCCTGTACCCCAAGTCCTATGGGGGGGGGGTGGGGTGGGGTGGTGGTGTTTGTGAACTCTCCTGTGCCTTTTTGGATGCTAGAAAGGTATGAAGAAGAAGAAGCCACAAAAGAGATCCACTGTGCAATGTGCAAAACCCCACCAAAATCAAGAAGGACCACCGAACAGTGTAATATAGACAAGATTTCTAGGTCTGTCTCGGAAAGCAGCAAAGGGAGAAGGAAGAAAGCAGAAGATATGAATTGGAGGTGAGCACTTGTGACGAACAGTGCAATGGACAGGTTAAGATCAAAGCCAAATTCGGTTAGGGCTTGGCAATTCCCCATTCTTCCTTTATGTAAATACCCAGATCCACATGCAAAGAAAGATAATCACATAGAAAGATATCTGCTATTCATTAGTGGTTGTTTTTTGTTGGCCTAATTAAATTTTTAAAAAAGTTCAAGGCATCCAGTCAGGAAACAGTGTCAAATGACATAAATGCCCTTCAAATCCTTTGAGAAAAGAATTGCAAATAATGAAGGAGCTAAATCAGCTTCCCCCATCTTGGGGAATTTTTTTCACAGAGAAGACTTAGAGAATATTTGCCAGTAATGGATATGTTTGTAGGAATCAGGGCTCATTTGCCTGCTGTTAGGAACGATGCTTGTGAAGCACAAGAGTCACTAAGTCGTAAAGATCCTGTTCTTTGTGGGCAAAGCTGTCTACCACGCACTCTGTGAGGTCATAAAACTCTGAAAGACTGTTCACGTCTAATCTGACCTCCGTCACACAGACAGTCCATAGAATTTTATTCAGCAATTTCTGCTTCTAGTCCATAACTTCACAAGTAAGTGGGGTATAGTGGCCTCTTGTTAGTTTTAGGTTGATCACAGAGGTCAATAAGCTGCCTGAGGCTGAGGAAGAGCTGTCAGGGAGGAACTAGTTAGAGGTATGGATTAAATGTACTTAATGTCCTTCACAGCAAGGGAATGGTTAGACTGAAGTCTACTCCAGCTGCTGGCTTCTTTAATGTAGAGCCATGGTTATAATTTAATTTAGAGACACATATCAAATCTCAACACTTCATTTCAAGACCAAGAATAGAACCAAGTCTTTGCTTGGATCCCATTTATTGTAATGATGGATTGAGGTTTCTGAGCATCAAATCTGCCTGAACTACTTCTGACATGACCTAGAAGAGACGACAAGGGAAGAGAGGCAATAGCAAGCAACACGTAGCTAGAGTTTATCCAAGACAGGACACATCTGTAAGGATGAGCACGCTCTGGCTGTGCTTTAGTTGCGTGGGTGCAAGGTGGGTGTACCTGGGAGCTGGTGCTGTAACTGAACTTGTATATCCTTGGAGCTTTAGGGTTAGCTCTGTGCTGCAGCAACAAAACTGAGTACATGGCTTTCATATGGGGTGTATCTTCCAAGCCACAGGGCCAAATTCTGTTCTAGAAAACTCCTCTAGCTCCACATATTTAACTGATGTTACTGCTTCGGGTTAACAGTGCTGTAATTTAGTCTAAATTAAATATCTGACCAAAATTCTATGTTTAGAGAAAGAAAATGCTGACATTTGTCTCTAAGGCTGGACCACTCTATTTAACTGTGCAAAGTTTTATCTAGGCATGTTTGATATTATGCATGAATTTCAGCTATTAGCACTGTGGAGTTCAGATGATCCTTAAAGAAGGAAGCACAGGGCTTTTTTCTGCTTGCTCACCACAGTTCATCGGCATCTCCTGACACATAGGCAAGTGTACCTCGAAGTTAACAACGACGAGGGGATTGTGACCTGAATCCCTAGGCTTCTCAGGTGAATGATTGACCAGATGAGTCCAAGAGATAATTCTGAAAACCAGTGAAAGGTTTTTCAGGGGTGTTGCTTTGCATCGTATCCAAAGCTCTTTTCACAAGAAAGTACAGTGATAGACTTAGCTGTGCTGTTACACTAGGGCTGTCAGGGTTTAAGCATCGCTATAATGTATCATGAGGAACGCTGTACTACTTGCATTGGAAATGTGTCAAAGCTCTTTCTTTCTCTCTCTTTTTTTCCCCTTGAGCAGCAGAAGACAGGAGCATTTGTAAGCCATGAAGCACAAAAGGCAAAACAAAAGCATTTTTATTACTATAATTGAGAATTTGGAAGAGGGGAGTTAAGTGCTTGTACCTAATTGTACTGCAATTACCCTGTTTAATCCAGCAACAGGCTTCTTCCAAGTCTCATCACTATACCTGTGTAGAAGAATCTCATTTCACCACTTATGAAAGACTTGTCACTTTGGATATTAAGCACAATAAAGCTTCTCATTTCCTCTGCCTCAATTTTCCATACATCTGGGATAATCAGAAAGATAAAGACAGACAATGCAGAATGTGGCCTCATTAATGAGATTGTACCAAGAATGAATGGGACTCAATGCCTACAGTATTTACAAACAAGTAAGACATGAGTTATTAGTGTCTGATTGCTTACTTTACCTTCATTGCTCATATGTTCTTTGCTACTGTTGTAAGCAAACTCTTCGTCATCTTTAATCTTCTTACAACCCAGGCACAGTGAGGTGCTGCTATCCCTGTTTTATAGATGGAGAAATGAAGTTTGAAAAGATATGTCTGGTCTTTCCAGGATATTAACTTCTATTTAAATCAGCAGGAACAAGGTGCCTATGTTGCTCTGAGGGTCTGAGCGACTTGCCCACATCACGTGCAAACTGAGCAGGATGGGACCTGAGTTCCTTTAATGACTGGTCTGACCCTCCTAGGTATTACTTATACAAGGTCTGATTTTGTTTTCACTCTCTGCCTGAACAGCACAGCCCTCCTCACTCCCTTTTGTACTACATCTAATTAGGAGTACATATGATCTGTCCTTTCATCCCTTGCTTCTGCATGTGAAGAATATAAGCATGCCTGTGTTAACGGTTCCCCTGATGCCCTAGTCATGTGCTAGCACCCTCTTCCCTGTGCTGTGCAATGTCCTCACTCACCCCCCAACAGCTGCTAGAAAGGACTCTGGAATACTTTGCTATTTGTATCACGATGCAGGCTGCTGTCTGTCTCATTTCTAATGGTTCAAATTATATTCTGGCTTCTGAAGATCGTGGCGCAACTTGAGGTATACATAGGCTTTTCTACTACTCCACTTGAGTGGTTCAAACCTTTCCTCTCTGCTTGTGCTTGGTTTTTCCTGTTAGATAATGCTCTGTTTGAGCATGATGAGATAAACTGTGGTGTTCCTCAGCACTCTACACTGGCTCCTACCCTCTTTAGCATTTATGTGCTGGGATCCCACTTCCCTCCGTTATAGAAGTTTGATATAACCTAAGTGCTTCTCCCAGCTCAGAAGGCAGTTAGGTCCTTTATGTTTTTTCTATGCTACCATATCCAGGCAGTGTCATCTTTACACCTCTTCGATGTATGATGGACATTTGAGGCTGTACATTTGAAAACTGTCTCAAGCTCAGCTTCTATAAAATGGGCTTTCTGCTAATTGACAAACAGGCAAACTCCCAGCCTGTTCGTTATTTCTGCATTGTAATGGTAACTCAGTTAATCATTTTAATGATAATACAGAACCTTGCATTTTTATAATGTCTTGTTTTCCAAAAGATACTAAAGCACTTTGCAAACTCAGTCTAATCTATCTCTCCCCCATCATTGAACTGCAGATTCCTTTGGAGTGGAAAAAGTGGCTAAGAACACAGAATAATGTTACTGAAGAATTTGGGATGGAAATTCTATACAAACGGAAGGAATTACCATATACTCATTGTTATCTTTTGATGGGAAGTGGGGTGCAAAGCCACCCAGAGAAGCAGCTGATATTTGGCCGCTATTGATGCTGATAACCCAGTTATTGCTGCAGGAGTAAGAAAGAGGAGAGAGTAGCCTAGGAGGAGGAGAGGTGACAAGGAGGCAATGCTGCTATGCTGAAGCAATGGGAGGTAGAGGCTAATCCTGTGAAGCGCCAAATATTGCCCGTTTTCTGAAGTGGTGCTTGGTTACGGTAAGATATACTGGACTAGAGTAATTGGGAATAATTAATTGGGACACTCATTCTCCAGCTTACAAACAAAGTCCATTTTTGTTCAAATTGACTCCAATCCAGTAATTTCCCTCTTTCCTGGGGGAAATGTAAACTGCTGTCATTTTATTTTCTTGTCTCTGATCTTTTCCACTGCCAGATACTAACCATACTCAGACTGTGTGGGCCTAACCTCACCTCTATCAATATGCTGTATTTTTACAAAGAAGACCCATATTTCAGAATTTGGGTAAACAATGATCCCGTGTTGATGGACGAGTGATAAAGGCACAACATGGTTGGATTGAATTTCACTCTGTAGTTTGCAAACAGTTTATTTCCCACCACTGCTCCTTGGAGGTCAAGTAAGTTGATTATTGCACATTAGCTCTTAATATCTGTGGCTTATGCCTGCCATATAAAAGGGGTTAATGCATCAGTGAATGATGTTCCGAACATATGTTTAGAATGTCATTTAACGTAGCTATAGTTATCTGCTGAAGAAAGTATCAACAAACAAGACAGGTAATCACTATTCATCTTCATTATTGTAATAACACATCCAATATTCAGGAATAGTCTGACTGCACTGTCCTGTATTTATTTTATTACTGACAGTGACAGAAATCTTTAAAGTTGTGTGATTAACTAATGCTTTTACCAATAACTTCAGTATGTCTGCTGCTGGAAAGGGAATTTCTGACACTGAGTTTTCAATCACTTTTAGCTTCTGGGATATTCTCATTTCCCTTTTTTTTTTAACACAGAAAAGATTTCTGACTTCTATAAAAACTACCTTCTCCATGTTGGCATTAAGGAAGAGTCTGTGGTCTGAGGCCTAGAAACCCCTTGGCATCTTTTATTGAGCCACAAAATGGGCAATGAGGAATTCTAGTGTAGAAGCAGGAGGTGCTAATGCTTCCCTCCTTCTCAAGGCTGGCTGTAAGGTCCAGAGTCCATGAAGATGTGGGGCTGCTAAGCAGGTTTAGAAGGAGCCCTGGGTAGTCCAGGCAGTCATGGGACTGTTTTAGATTGCACTTGAGATCATTCACATCCCCTTTTGTCTCCCTTCACTCTAGGTGGTATAAATGTAGCAAGACACCATCTTTGCTCTTTCTCTCTCATCAGGTCCCATAGCATACAGTCTACAGATCTGCAGCCCACCCTACATACACAGTGCATTTTAGTGACAATTATCTAACTTTGTCTTTTCAGACACACTCTCAGCGCCTCCTTTGATGCTCTCTGTTGACTGTGTATGCTGGTATGTGCACCATTTTCTGGCCTGGCAGCCAGGTAGCTCAGAACAGACCATGGTTGCACTATCAAACTTTCTAACCACCCAAAATAAGGTCGCTGTGTCCAAACAGCCTGCCAGGAGTGGTTCCTGGATCATGCTAATGCCTTCACTGTGCCTAGGAGTTACTTGAGCTTGTTAGCCGAAGCCAAAACCGTGCCAACAACTAGTGTAACGATTTAAAAGTACAGATTTAGTAGCATAGGTAATTATTGTAGACATATTTATAAAGTACACAGAGACAATGGTCAAGATTTATTAGTATAAATCACTCCATTTCTTCAAACACAGTTTATAACAAGGAACTTGGATCAGAATCATCTTCTCTGTATTGCAAAGGAGGTGAAATATGCAGGAAACAAAACTGAGTTGCGTAAGGATAGTTTGGTTCAAAATATGATATTAGCAAATCAGAAAAAAGTACAGAGGGTGGTGGGAAATGTCAGGGGGCATATGGTCATTCTTACTGCCATCCAATAAGAGTATGGGTAAAATTAATTTCTAGTACAGACTGAGACAAACTGAAGGGATTATCAGTGAAATTAGTTTTTGGAAAGAGGGGTTATTTTGTATTAAAGTCTTGTTTTACCTGAAATGCTGAGCTTCGTGAGACGGCATAGATAAATGCTTTCAGTCTGGACACGTCCTTCAATGCTGGTTGATAGCCCCACAGGAAGGGAAAGTAAAGTATCAATGCAGAACAGAAAATGGCACTCATTAGTTTGTAATTAATGACAAGTGAGATAGGATAGCAAATGGAAGTGTTGGAGTGCTCAAGGGAATCCTTCTACATCTCTTCCAAAACTATCATTTAAGTCTTTATGTTTCTGAATTATAGTAAAGCAATTGCATTGGTTAAATCACCAAATTTACCATGATGTTGATGATTCATCATTGGCTATATTGAAAGAATGACCAGGAACCTCAATTAAAATTTGTTCCCAGTGTGCTTGGTCTTGTGTGTAGCAAAAGGCAAGGTCAGCAGAAGAGGAAGAGAAAGCATTTATTTCCCAATTTTACACATGCACAGGAGGACTAATGTGGTTTTTCCAAGGTCAGGCTGGAAGTCTGTGGAAGTGTTTGAGAGAGACTTTCTCTCTGGGGACTAATTCAGTCCCTTACTTGTAAGACCATCCTTCTTTCCTACACTAACGGTTGAACACCATAACCTGTGTTTTCAGTGTCACGCTAAGAAACACTGACCCACTTAAGTGAAAAAAAAAGGTGCCTCAGAATGATTGAAGCTGAGTATTATCTTTGTCTCGATCAAGGACGAAATGTAAATCTTCACTGAAGGTGTGAATTCATAGCAACAAACACTCACAGTGAGAAAAGCATTCAGGAGATAAATGGAATTTATCTGACAGTGTAAGTTCAAACTAAAATCTAAAGTAATGCAGTGAACAATGTTTAACAAGATTTCGGTGACTCCTGGTGCCTTTATAATCTGCCTAGTCTTTTGAAAATGTTTCCTTTATAAATGTTTATCCCAGCTGTCTAGTGAGATTAAGAGCTTTTCTCCTTGAGCGCCATGTTTGCCAACAGTCCAGGATTTATTTGCATTGGCAGTTCCTCTGGCATCAAAGGTGTGGTCATTGCTCCAAACTGTCATCTTCAAGGGGTCATCCAGCTACTTCCCGTAGGAACAGCCATGTCTTATCTCTTCATTTTGGGAGAGCTAAGTCTTAATGCCCTTGAAAGCGCACACTTGGTCAGTGGTCAGTCAGGCCTGTTGCCCTTTACAGTTTGTTCACACATTGTACTTGAATCTAGACCTATGGATCTGGTTGCCTTGCATGAGGTGCCTTAATGCCATCTGAGATGCCCTACAGCATCCTGGCTACTGCACAGGCTGGCAGATGTGATGCAATCTATAGGAAACCTGTGTCTTTCTGGAGTGGCAAGTGGACCCTGGGGAGGGCACTTGACAGTGCCTGAAATAGCATAAGACGTTTATGTTTGAGTGGCCCAGGGCTGGGCATTTAAACGGCTCTTTAAACCTCACTGACTGCACTGAGTAGCAGCTTGATTCAGGTATCTAACCAGGACATATAATAACACTTTGAGAGACCATAGCATGTTCTGCCTGGTTTCCAGCTGCTGCTTCTGAAAAAGGGGGCTCTTGTAGGTCATGTGAAAGCAGAATCAATTCTGAAATTTCCTTTTTACAAACTACTGTCATGGGACTCCAAAGTGGGACTTAAACATGGAATTTCAACACCTGCACAGGACACTGGGAATTGAATAAATATCTCTATAAAATTCAGTCTCAGCTTATTCTCTATTGTCCTCCTTACTGTGGCTGGAGAGCTATTATTCAAGAATAAAATACTGTACGCCAGAGTTGCATATTATCACTGGAAGATCATAGAATCATAGAATGATTTGGGTTGGAAGGGACCTTTTAAAAATCATCTAGTCCATGCCCCCCCTCCGCCCCCCCCCAGCCATGGGCAGGGACATCTTTCGCTACATGAGGTTGCTCAAAGCCCCATCCAACCTGACCTTGAACAGTTCCCATGGCGGGGCATCCACAACTTCTCTGGGCAGCCTGTTCCAGTGTATCACCAACCTCATCGTAAATAGTGTCTTCCTTATATCCAGTCTAAATCTACTGTCTTGATGCTGTTGGGGATAAGAAGCTTTCTTGTCCATGATATCCGGAAGTTAGGACCAACTCTTGACTGGATGGATCTCTTTCTGAAGTATATCCTTGGTTCAGGCATGAGTTATTGGGTTGGATGCTGGACTTGCAGGTTAAAATGCTGTACAGTATCTTAAGTGGGATGTTGGACTAGATTATTGCAATCATCTGCTCTAGCTTTGATAGTTCTTCAAGGGTAGAACTGAGGCTAATATAGAGGGTTTTAGCATTGTAGGTTGAAAGTTACCATGTAAAAGAAAAATAGAATCATCACCATTTTAATCATGTGCTTAAATAGAATCATCAGCATTTTAATCATGTGCTTATGTGAAGACAGACACTGTTAAATATCAAGGAATGATGTTACCAAGGTGGGCAGCAAGTCTACCCATAAATATTGTAGCAAAAATGGAATTTTATCTCCCAACAACAATAGTTAAAGAAAGACTTTTTGATAATGCCAACAACTTGGTAACTTAGAGCATAAATTGATTTATAACCTACATAAGAAGGGAATTCACTGGGGCAGGTTATTGCATCAAAACTATTAAAAGATTTCTTATTCTTCCTCCAAAACAGGTGATGTTGTTTACTGTCATTGGGGATCCAGGATTAGATGGCCCTCTAACTAGATCAGGAGAGCAATTCTTCTATCAAATATTCAAGATGGAGAAATTTTCCTTAGGTTTTGTACAGAATCCACTGCTGTGTCTGAGCAATGATTAAATTGAAAACATACTTCTTCTATGTTATGAGTTAGGAATTGGCTGATATCTTCAGAAATAAGCCACTGTTGCATTAATCAATTCTACCTTGCCAGTGGCATTTACAGGGTTAATGTTTTCTGAATACTCCACCTGGTAAATTACTGCTCCCACACTCGGTTCAAACTCAGTTCTGTTCCTTCAAGGTTTCAGTAATCGTATTGCTAAGCAATAGCTGAGCTCAAGTTTCCTTTGAATCTGAAATTGTATAATTGAACTTTTGAACTGAAGTCCACCCATCACTTTCTAGCCACACTCCTTGGTGACAGAGATATTTTTCTTTAGTTTGATGATAGCCAATTACCAAATCATTGGTTTTTTTCTTTACTTTTAATGCACCACGCTGTATATATTTTTGTGATTTTACCTCAATCAAAAAAAATCTATTATCATTGGTACTACTCCTTGCATTTATAACCTACTTTTCACTCCAGGCTTTCTAAGCACTTCAGAAGCATTAAGCTCCATAAGAGGTCTATATTGAAGATAAACAATTTTAAGCTCTGGGGCAGAGACTGTAATTTTCGGTATCTTACCAAAGCACAATGGGATCCTGAGCTGGTTGGCCTCTAGGCACTATTGCTATATAAGAAACAAAAATGTGCCAACATATTATAGATGAGGAAACTGAGGTACCAAGAGCTACCACAGAAATTTTCAGAATCTGGACCTTCACAAATCCTAAAGATTAAGTACAACACATGTAAGGAGAAGAAGCAGTATTTGACATATATAGGTACACTTTCTCTGCCACAGTAGTAGAGTATATTATAACTGGACTCTCTTAACCTGGGACATTACCCTACTTTCAAAACATCTTTACAGTGTTATTGTATCTGTTATCTCATTTTTATTTTAATTCATCAGTGTCCCTTGCCCTTCATTAGGAAGATCAGATACCCTTGGAAATGGAATAATCTTTTTGTAATAGGTACATTATATTAAAACCCAGCTTTTGGTTTCCAGTTGTGTTAGGCACTGTACATAAGAAGAGATGTTTTCCTATCTAGATAGGCCATCGAGATGTCTACTTACACATGCAGGTTCAGATTCCCAGGCAGGGAGCAGAGAGAAGGTTGCCTGACTCACAGTCCAGTGCCTAGCCTGGTCCATGCAATTACTTACACAGGCCAATATCAGAGAAGCTTCCTCATGCTGCTTTGCAAATGCATTTCATTCTTAAGGTAGAAGAAAGACACAGATCATTGGGATTTTGAGGTTGGAATCCAGGTGTACTCTCTGGCGGAGGCGCTCAGTGCTAATAAATAATATACTTTTTTGTTGGTTACAAAAATCTTTTGAGCTTTTTTGTTTCAAAGACTTTTCAAAAGAAATCTTCAGCTGTCGCATGGTTTGCTTGGTTTTTCTCCTGGGTTATACCTGATATAGCACACTGATCACAGAAGGCAGCTGAAAAATGCTGATGATTTCAGCTGCTGCTCAGGGTGTTTTTTTAACCCTGCCTGAGTACCATACATCCAAAAATGTTTTTTTTACAACACAGCAATTATTAAAATGCCTCATCAACAAAGGTTTTGCGTATACATAAGGGAGCACGATCTCATTGGCCAGGTGATTGTGAAGTTAAGGAAGCTATTACAGCTACAGGACAGACAGATGACTCCAAGTAACCCATTTATATTTCTAATTGTGTTCACAGAGCTCTTAGCTACAAATAGGCAGTAATGGAATGTCAGGGTGAAGGAATCCACAGGCCTCTTCAGAGGAAAAACACATACTCTATGGTGGGAAACACACTCAAAACCAACAGCAAAAGCGTTGGCTCATCAACATGATGTTGCAAATTAAGCTAGCAATGCTTCCCCTAGGTTGTTATTTGGATCTACAGCTGTCTTGACTCACCATCTTTAGATGATACAGTCATCCTAGACTATGTGGGACTCAATGAGAAGGGTGAGCTTTAACCAGCCTCCTCTGAGTTAGTCATGGGTTTGATGAAGATGGCTCATAGACAAGCGTTTTCTTTTGCTTCTTCAAATTTACTTGAGCCAGATGAAGACCATGGAATCATATAAATGAAGAGGAACTCCGCTGATTTCCCAGTGATGCTAGCTTTGAATTTATACAGGTGCACTTAAAATTGTTACCTGGCTTCCTGCTGGCATTGGGGAACACCAGGTAATAAGAGTTAAAAAACAAATAAACAAACAAATATTCAAACCAAAAACACACCCCAAAAAACCCCCACTACCTAAGGAATGCAGCAGGTCAGGTTTTATTAGCCTTCTTAGGCCTCTGACTAATTTTCAGATAGTATTTTCAAACGATCTCTTAAGGACATGGAATGGCCCATAAAGGCCCACTGTAGGGACTTAATTTGGCTGCTCAAGTCATTCAACAAGTCTCCCAGGACTTTCTCTGTGGTCAGTGGAGAGAAACAGACTGCAGAGCATGACTGAACACGTTCTCAATCTCTCTTGGGAGAAAGACATTCTAAGCTCTTGGTCTTTGTGCCATTTGTTTGTGTGTAGCACAATAAAAAAAGAGCCTCGTTCCACTTGGAGTTCTTACATACTTCTGTAGAAGGAGTAGCTAATCCCAATGATCCAGTGCAAATCATGTGCACACTCACATTAAAATATTTGGATGTGCAAATAAAGTGGGGTGTCTTACTAAGGTTTCAAAAATGGGCTTGGGTGTCTGTACAGACAGCAGCCTTTGGGAGATACTGTTCTGTTGAAGCATCATTCTGGCACTCCAACAGCTTAAAAAAATCCTCCTTTCCTTTCTCATTATTATTAAATAGCACACTTTCCTCCCTTGATCAGGGAATAGCCCTCTACATCTGACTCCATCACCTTTCCGACTTCTGCACTATTGAAGGGCAGAACGGCAAGTTAACCATCTGTATTGGGAATTTTTCTTGCAATTCATTGTGTCCATATTCTGTTCTTTTAGGAATATAAATGCCACAGAGTATCTGGGTCAATGATGTCTAAAGTTCTTTTTCTCGCATCTTTAATTGACTAAACTTAAAACAGGCCCTTTTGTGAACTTCTTTGGGCTGTATTGACAGCAATTTCTTTTAAAGAAAATGTCAGGGAATATTGCCTTCAGGAATGAAATCATCCTATGTCTTATATGTTTCTCAAACTCTTTTAATGGAATGGGGCTTGAAATGCACTCACACTGCTCAATGTTTGAATGTTTGGATCTGTAGTCCACTTGTTCCTCCTTGTCTGTATTTTTTAACTTTTGTGAGAAGAACAATTTTATGCCCTCTCTCTGGTGCCATTTGAATTCATTTATAGACTGCTAGGATCTCACAGAGATTTACAATACTAATTAATTAACTCTCACATTTCCCTTGGGTTATAGGTAAAGATTATTATCCCCATCTTACAGGTGTCACCAGTGTTCTCCTCTTATTCAAGCTGGTGTAAATCAGCAGTACCTCCACTAAAATCAATAGCGTTATCCTGCAGTAGAATTGATACGAGTCAGAGAGGAAGCCGGTCCAGAAAACGTACAGCCTGAGCTTAACTGTGCTTAGATGTGTGTTTCCTTCCATGGGGCTTTGAGAGATGAAAAGGGGTGAGGGTTTCATGGGGGATGTCTTGGACAAGCCCATACGATTGGGGCCTGAGGGACTGCCAGCTCCTACAGCATTCCTGGTCACGCTCACAGTCATACTTAGCAGAGAGATGCTCCAACCAACCCTCTGCATACAGCTTGGGCACTTGGAAGCTCTCAAAGGGGCCAGGAGCTGGGATAGGAGACCCACAGGCTGAATGCAGAGAGGCAGAAGCGAAGCTGGCAGAGGGATTCTGTAGAACCCTGGTCCCCTTCCAGGATTTCAGTGCTGTGCGTGCAGATGAGACCTGAGTGTGATCAGCCGGTGCCTACCCACACTGATGGTGTGATTCACAGCCAGTGCAAATACAGCTTTGAGAACAGATGCCATCCTTACAATTCGTAACAGAGTACTTTGGCAGGCTCTGTCCTGGGGTGAGAAGCATCTTCTCCGTGCCTGCAAGAAACAACACTGTTGGCAAGGCATGTTTCTAAAGGCTTTGTTAGTTCAGGAACAGACTGGTCGGTACTTTTCAGGTCTGAGCCCAGAATAACTTCTCCAAGGTCAGACATCAGAACAAGAAATAAATACCAGCTCCCATATGTCTGCTCTTACTTTTGGATTCCTTCCCCAACTAAGTCTTTCATTTAATGCACTCGGTTTTGAACTGTGCATGGTGGTGGTTTGTTTCTGATCTATCCATAGCAGCTGTATTTATGGTGGCTCCACAGGCACCTCTTGATCTGTCTCTCCCAGTGGAATTGTCTATCAGCACTTTTTATGAGCTTCTTGATTTAGAATATGTATTATGAACTTTGGGAGCACTCTCTGGACAATGACTTGTTTATGGTCCTCACGTCATTCTTAGTTCAGAGTGTTTATTAGCCCAAGTCTCCCTGTCACTATATTACTTTGGAATAATATAGAACTTTATCTTCTGTGTCCTTTGATTTTTCTAGCCATGCAGGAGACATACCAAGTCTCCAAGTTTTAACAATTGTCTCATTAAGATATTTTGCACTTTTCTTCACTAAATCTGGCAAGTACAATAAAGCAATTCCTTCAATTTACATGCTGGACATGCATCTGGACACTTTATCTACTCCTTCCATTAAATTACTGTTGCTTTTGCCAGATTATATTGGTGCTATCTCTGACTGCTTGAAAGATAAGACTGGCAAATAAGATTAAAAATAAACACAATTATTTTTAAAAGCCTTTTGTGCATACATATTTTTTGAAATCTTGGTACAATTAAGCCCTCTTTTTCCTCAGAGAATTCCATCTAGGGCATATTATCTTTATTGTTTGAACTTTGCTGAGGGCTATTCTTGCAATTGGTGGTCCCATGATGCGAGGTGCTGTATGAAGAAAGGAGAAAAGACATGTCTCGAATAGACAGAGGATGTGTTTTTATCCCTATTTTACAGATAGGAAATTGAGGTAGGGATGTGCCGCAGATTGCCAGGAGAGCTGAGGCAAGATAGGAATCAGTTGTGTTCTCCTAAGTCCCAGTCTAGCACCTCAACCATTTGGCCAGGCTCCCTCTGAAAAATGGTGTACGAAATCCCAACAGCCTTGTTGGCCAGTCCAGCAACCACAGGACGCTGCCTGCAGTGGGCAATGGGCGATAAGGGCTTTTGTGGGCATTGTGCATGCTACATCCTTGCAGTTGGTATAGCAGATGCTGCCATTTGTTTTATTGATGTAAGTGTTTTGAAAGAATGGGGGACCTGAGCAAACTGCCCTCGTGAAGGATAATGGTGGAAAATAAAACTGGCAAAACCAGGAGAGGATGTAGGAATATTTTCTACTGCTTTCTCCCTATGACCGTAGTTTCCTCACTGTCTCCCCTTTGGCCTCTGTCAGCCAGCCTTGCTGGAGCGGTCCCTGTCACTGTGCCACCTGCACCCCCGGTGGGTTTCTCCGCCAGTGGTGATGGACTGGTGCAGCCTCAGCAATGTTTCACTGTGCAGGAATCAGCCTCCCAGCCGAGCCCGGCTGGATCTTGCTGTGCAGTCAAAGACACTGCTACCCCCATAGCAAAGGCGGTATGGGACATTCATGTCCTCGGCTCAAATGTGACAGTTCACGGCCCCGTTGAGGTGAAGGTTGTTTTGGTGTAAGATGCCACCACAAACTGCAGCAGCAGGACGTCATCGGACACGTGTGCTGTCTTGCTGGGCAGCCCTGGCAGCGCTGGCAGGGGATGCGCGCACCCCCCCACCCCCACCAGCAAGATTTAGCACAGCTTATTGCCCAAGCCCACAGTCAGGAACCCAAGTGCAGGCTGAGGAGGCACAGAGAGGCTGGAGAGGGCTGGAGGAGAGGTTACAGATCCCACAGTCCTTTTTCATGCAAGGTTCTCTGATACACCTCTGCTCATACAAACACTGCGTGCCCACTGTGCTCAGTAACAGCGTGTATGAGTCAGATACCTACCTGCACGTCAGTCACAGTTTGAACTCTGAATTTTTTTTTCTCTTCTGTTTTATCCCATCCTGTTCTTTTCACTTCTATGACAGCTGTGCTCCAGCCCCGAAAGAACTGCCATGCTGCAATGTCCATATGATATTGGGCTAACGTTAAATCAGAAATCAGTTGTGTGAAATCTCCTTCCTTTTTTTCTTTTTAAACACTGTTGTTCTCCCTGATCTCCTTGTAGCTCATGAATTCACCAAATGCCTTTCTCATTGCTTGGCCACGCACTCTGTGGGTCTCCTTGCAATCCTTCCTTCTTGCTTCCTTATAGAGGGATACATCTTACAGTCCTTACCCCACTGTTGCTTTGCAGCCCTGTACTGTACTGATATAAATATCTCTGAAAGAAATCTCACTTCTCTATGATTATTTCCTAATTGACATTCCTGGCCTCTTTGCTCATCACTTATATTTTGATCTCTTTTTCAGAAGGCTCCTGTATCTCTTGCCTTAATCTCTCATTGCTTGCTCCTTCTACTTTCTTCTGTTCTTAGTATTTCTGCTCACAGATCACTCTGTTTGAGTAGAAACTAAGTTAAGGAGACACCAGTCACTGCTGAGAAGCCTGAGGGAGGAATGGCTGCAGGGGTGCAGGAGGGATCGTGCTGAAATACGCCATTCCAATGGGAAAAGGCTGTTCTCAAGGTAGCGGGAGCAACGCAGGCACCTGCTCTTCAGAGGCAGTGGCTGTAATCTTTCTGTGAGAAAACCTGCATCTCTAGGACCTACTGAGTATCCCATAGCTTTTCAGGTTGGTTAAAAGTTGTTTCTTATTGTATCTTCCCCACTGACCCTCTTTTTTCTTAACTAATTTTCCAATGTTTGGATCTCCCTTACTGCTCCCACTGATGCACGCCAACAAAGCTACTTTCCTGTACAGTAAAAACCTCAGGCAACCCTGGGAGGAAGGGAGGAGAGATGGTATTCTCCAAAATTCAGAGGATTAAATGATGACTCTTCTGTCCAGATATCTTTGGACAGTGCCCAGCACCATGGTGTCGTAATCTGCCATTTTGGCTCCTACACAGTAGGTCTGTGGCTCATTTTGTCTTCCTTTCAGTACCTAAAAACTGGCCAGTGAAGTATGACTTAATCATCCCAGGCTTCCTTCATAGCCAAAAGAGAAAGACGGGGCAAGTCTTCTTCACAGAATCGCTAAGGTTGGAAAAGACCTGTAAGGTCAAGTCCAACCATCAACTAACACCACCATGCCCATTAACCCATGTCCCACAATGCCATGTCCACACGTTCCTTGAATACCTCCAGGGACGGTGACTCCACCACCTCCCTGGGCAGCCTCTTCCAATGCTTCACCACTCTCTCAGGAAAGAAATTTTTCCTGACATCAAGTCTAAACCTCCTCTGGTGCAACTTGAGGCCATTTCCTCTTGTCCTGTCACTCGTCACTTGGGAGAAGAGACCAACACCCACCTCTCTGCAACCCCCTTTCAGGTAGTTGTAGAGAGCGATAAGGTCTCCCATCAGCCTCCTCTTCTCCAGACTGAACAACCCCAGCTCCCTCAGCCGCTCCTCATAAGACTTGTGTTCCAGACCCCTCACCAGCTTCGTCGCCCTTCTCTGGACACGCTCCAGCACCTCAATGTCCTTATCTGCTTTAGAAACCTGTCTCCTCTTGGGATGAACCATCATCTAGGTCCTCCCCATTTTTGTCTGTTGATGGATATGGCTTTATGACTTCTTGGGCAATTTTCTCAGACGTAGACTTTTTGAAGTCTGCAATGTGCAAGGCATCAAGGTAGAGCAGGATCTAGGACAGCAACAATAACAACAAAAATGATGATGTTAGAGATTGGAATAAATCTTTTGAAACTAGAAATAACAGACCCTCAAGAAAAATAATAGGAATCACTTTAAAAAAATGAAAACAAAACAAAAACCTTAAAATGTCGAGCAGAATAAAGCTCAAAATGTGGAGCAGAATCAGTGGGGAACACTAGTGAGGTGTTTCACTGCACACTCCCATTTAGTAAATGGTCATGGTTTGATAGTGCTCTGCTCACCAGGACCCCCCTAAGTGTTAAAAGGTGCTGTTTTGGGTAAATCATTCAGCTGACGAGACTGCTGGGTGCATTATTAATGGTGTATCCTGTGTGGTTCACGAAAAGCTAGCCCCATGTTATGGAGTGGGAGATAACAGAACTGTTATATAATTGAAAATTTTTATGATATTTACAAAATATGGCAAAATCGAGAGAAGGTTTTACAGTGTATATTAAGCTGTCTGGTAAAAAGAATGGCACTGCTAAAGCTGTAGTTAAATTAGCTTTTACTTTGGAAAAAAGCAAGGAAGAGTGAGAAGAGTGGAGCAAGTGGAGCACTCCTAACACAGTGCTGCTGACACCACCCTGCCCAAGTGCTGGCAGCTTCGCTCACCGAGGGCAAGGAAAGGCCCATTTCCAGTAGGAAAGTGCTGGACACCAGTCGTGTATGTTTGTTAAAAGGATGTAAACCTTGGAAGCTGTATTCCTGTTCGATAACAACCAAAGAACCTGTCTGGAAATATAGAGCAGAAAGAAGAGAGATGAAGCAATGAATCTCGCAATAAAATGAAATTGCAGGGGAAGATGTGAGCAGGGACACAGGGACAGCTTAGAAGAAACCTTCATTTCTTTGCTTAAGCTTGCTTCCAATTTTACGAAGAGCTTTATATTCTGCTTTCCAAGAATAAATAATAAGCTGCGTGTATACTAGTTATCCCAAAAGTGCCAGAGCCTCGAGGCTAACTGTCCTCTGAGACGTACTGGCAAGGTTTGGCCATGTCTATACCATTCCTGGCCTCCGGAAACTGTCTCATCCCCAGAATAGGAAGTCTGCCTGCGCAGAGCCTGCGTTGTTTGGGGATTTCACAAACAACATTTTTTAACAACACAGAAAGTCTGGCTGTAGCTCCCATGCACGATTGAGTTGTAAGGTGTAGCAAAAGTGATCCCACTCAAATGTTTGCGTTGTGCTGGAAAAGCAAATCCAAGTGGACAGGGGAGTCTTCCTTGAAGTACTAAATTAAAATATATAGTGGTGGTTGAGCAACTCTTGGGACATCTGAAGTCCGTGATGAATTTAAGAAATGCAAGAATAGCGCCTGTAAAGCAGAAGGATCGGTGAGGCCAATTCTGCCAAGTTCTGCCTTGGAATGGATTTCTTATTATCAAATCAGGGGCCACTTTGGAGAAAACCAGTTGAGGTTTCAGATAACCAGAAGCGCTCATACGGTTCTAGGCAAATCCCAAATTTGTTTGTGTGAAGGGGCAAAGAGGAACCCAGGAGGGAGAATAGGGAAGAGCCAGAGTCACCCTGGGAAATATTTGCACCAAGGACCTGGGGAGAAAAAAAAAAGGAAAAGAAAAATCGGTGTTTTGGGCAGAGTCTAGAAAAGTATTTGGAACTGTGAGCAGCAGAGTTGTTCAGGGAAATGGTATGTTGGGTGTTGCTTTGGGAAAAAAAACCCAGCCCAAAATATGAGTGCATAAATGGTATGTGATTCACTGTAATTTTTCATCTCAAGGGATCAGCCCACATGCCCTGAAATGTGAACTGCTTGGATACAAAATAATATTCCCTGTTCCCTTGACGCAAAACCTTGACAGAATCTGGTTCCTTCTGTTCCTGGCATGATCAAAAGGAGAAGTGAAGGAAACAGTGTGGCAACAGATAATTAATGATATCCCAGGTCTTGGCAATTTTTTTTTTTTTTTTTTGCCAGGCTTAGAGAACATATCACCTAAAATTCACCTCTTGCATCATCCTCACGGAAAATATGACTGCTGCACTCCCTAAACACTCCCCTGAGTTTTATCTGGTGTGATCACATCCCATTCTCAGCAAAACCATCCCAGCTTCACCAAGCAGTGGGTGCTGGATGTGCACGGAGAAGCAAAAGCTTCTGTCTTCACAGCAGACATCCCTACTGGTCCCGGAGCTGAGTGTTCTGCAGACTTTGTCAGTGGAGAGGCGGACTGGAGGAGGAGAAAGGAGATGCACAACTGCGTGTTTCACACGTGACATAGGAGCACGTACCTGGCAGGCTGGGGCTGTTTGAAGTTAAATTCATATCCTTTTAATTGTGCCTGATGCAATAAACCTGCAGCTCTTTGCAAACACAGCAAACTGGCCACAAGCAGAGCTGCTGGCCTGGTGAGATGAACATACAGAAACATCAGGGACTGCTCGCGATCCTATGAACCCACGACCTTGTTAGTCTGCTCTGAATATTGCTCTTCTACCAGACTCTCAAGCCTATGAGGACTGAAATCTCAATTCATTACTTCATGGTGTCATTTACACCTTTGCATAGTGGGTTCAGTATGGGTGAAAACTGTTATGTTTACTCATTTTAAGCTAATTTTCACATATGTAAATGAGCACACATGGGAGAAACCTGGGTAGTGGGAAATTGAGGCTCAGCACTGTGTGTCGTAAAGCAGATTTAGTAATAATAATAAAAGAAGAATTGATCCACTTGTGTTGCAAGATTTGGTGGTTTATGTATGTGCAGAGATTTAAGGATATAAATGTTGAACACTGTTGTTATTTAACAATGAATTCCAACAGGTTTAATAAAAATTTTTTTTGTCAGTTTATGACAAAATTGCTTTTAATAATGCACAGTGAAAAGCCTTGCACTTCAGGGATATAAAACATTTTAGTGTTGTTACATTTGGAAAACTCCACACAAACTTGTCTTTAAAATCCCTGCATTTCCAATCTGGCCTCTGTTCTCAGTGGGGACAAATGCCTCTGTCAAGTTTGAAGAAATCGGGAGAGAAGAAATCATGAGAAAGACACAAAGAGAGGAAGCTCCTAACAAGCTGCGTAAGATGAACTGGCTGGGGACGTTACTTTGCCTTTGCTTTCTGTGAGCACAGGTGTATAAGGAAATATGTTCACTTTTAGCTAAGTTCAATATGTAATAAAAAAGAATTTGGTTTTGAATAACCTGAATGAAAAATGCATCTTTCACTGTTAAAGGACAAACATATTTTCCTACCGTAGCGTAACTGAAATACAATTCATCTACCTGCCTGCCCCCCAGTATTTCACCCTTGTGCTATGTCAAAGCAATGAGAAAATCAAGCCCTATAGGAATGTTTTTTTTTAAAAAGTTATGAAGGATAAAAATAGAGGTCTGAAGAGGATTAGCTTTATGGTTAAGGCATTGGTGTGAGAATTGGGAAATTTGTCTTCAGTTCTGAGCTCTGCCACCTCAGGCAAGTGAGTTACTCTCTCTTTGCCTCAGTTCCCCATCCTCAGGGTCCCTCTTTGCTCACTCTTTGATATCTTCTCTATTTAGGCTGAGGCCAGGTTATTTCTTTTTACTATACATGTGTATACTCAGGAGTTATGGCTGTCTTCTGGGTGCTACTTTAATATACCTGGGTGTTACTTTAATATACCTAGAATTTTTAATAATTGTGATAATAGCAATAATGGAGGAAATCTTCTGCAAGCATTCATTCAGGGCTGCCATTCACACTGTTGTTTCCTTGGCAGAGGAACCCCCCACCTGAAGGTAACCGGAAATTTATGATAGCCTCCAATTTTTTTGACATGTCAGGGAAGTTTACTGCAAGCTTCTGAAAAGTAGGGCGTAAAAGTTTTTAAACCAGGTGCATGCAATTTTTGCAGACTTGCACTTTTGCAGGCATCGCAAGCCTCACAGCTCTTTACAGACTGCGGTGGAATCAGATGCGCTCTGTAATGAGCTCCTCACCTGCTTAAAAGGACTAAGAAATGGCAAGATCTTTCTGACAGTTTTAGTCTGTGAAGAACTCCAAGAATGGCTAGCATGGCTTTTGGGATATATTTTTCTTCTGACTCCCAAAGAGTATTAAGGAACAAAGATGACCAGGGAGCAAGGCTTTATTCTATGTGCAGAATTCCCACCAACTTCAATAAGGTCCACAGGTTAAACCTCAAGAGTTCAGTGCCGCAAAATAATTTGACATTACAATGGAAATAATAATTTTGGAAAAAAAATCGCCAAAGGTTGTTTTGATCTTATAGTAGCTCTCTGTAGTTTTGTAACTTCTCAACTTTTCCAGGCCTCATTGTCCTTTATAAAAATTAAGTCAATAAAAATTTAACTAATTTATTGAATAAAAAAGAAAATAAAATGTTCTTTAATAAAGCACAAATCTAGTCCTGAAATGAATGGAGAGGATTCCTTTGACTTCAGTGATGTTAAACTTAGTTGTAAGAATTTGTCAAGTGTTTAAAAGGTGAATACATCCATTTTGTTGTTAAAAATGAAGTTGTAGGAAAAAGATCCTATATGGGACCCAACTTTGTTTACTGTAAAAGCTGAATGTTCACTTCTGAATTAACATATAAAAGGTGTGCCATCTTTTAAAATATTTCCGCTAGATCTCCTTTGTCAAAGCAGCCACAGGCTATCTGCCCATGTCGCTCATGCTCATCCTTATGCCACCTTGGTCTTTCTATTAGTGTAGGTATTTCTAAAACCATTTTGAATTGTCCCTTTATGCTGCTCCTCAATCTCTACTTGATGAATTTTCAAGTATATTCATCCTTTTTCCCGTTACCTTCCTCATGGTAATGGAAGCTCCATGGAAATATACCCAAAATTATCAGATCACCTGCTTTCAAACTCCTCTTTAAAATAGTCTGTTATGTCATGCCCTCAAAAAAGGGGTTGATGGTTTGTCTGTATGTTCATTAACTCCATTTCCATTCCTATTGACCGACTTTTGCCTCATCATTTCCCTGTGTCCTTCCATCAGAATACACCCATCTGCTGTATCCTGTTTTATATTCTGATTATAACCTCTTTAACATAGGAGGTATTGCTTTCTCACTTCTTTTAAATTATCCACTACAATTTCGTTCTTGTCTGTGACTAAGACTTGTGTATTGTGGAAAGAAAATATAGTTATTAAGATAGTTTAATTTTAAAAATAAAATAATTATTAAGTAGGTATCTATTTTGAGTGTGTTTCAACTTTGGCTTAGGATCAAACAAGTTATTATTACGTGTGAACTTACTATAAGGATATTGAAAAGGTCTCTAAAAACCTTTTATTTAGAAGACCTGTAATCTGATAGAAATGTCCAGGTAACTAAGGTGGCCTTGCAAGTCTTGGGCTGAGTCACCAGCATTCCTAAAATAGTTGACATTACTTCTGCCTTTTCTCTCCAGGATTTCTCTAATTCTATTCTTTAAGTGGTTATTCAGAGAGCTTTTATTCTAGTTTTTTTCCCACCAGCTGTTTTGCCTAAATATAAATTCCTAGTGCCATGTGAGAAGCCCAGTATATCAGTGCTCATCTCCAGCTGATGGTCTGGAAGAGTTCTTAGTCTGGTCTCCCATAGGTCTTAGTCTTAACTAACATGAAGTACCTCACGTAGCACTAGTTGTCTCAGCAATTGAGCTGTGCTCTCAGTGGCCCAGTGGCTCTGTTAATAACTTGTGGTTGCAGCCATGTTCACGTAGTCTTACGAAATATCAGCCTTTGTGTTCTTCTGGCAGAGTCTGCTTCATGCTGCAAGGTGATGCCATAAAAATCTTCTTTTTGTAATTATCAGTGTTCAAGAAGCGTTTGGACAACATAGATATATGGTTTAACTTTTAGGCTGCCCTCAAGGAGTCAGGATTTGGACTTGATGATCTGCGTGGGTCCCTTCCATGATTCTAAGACTATTTATTACCAGCTGAGATCTCTGCTCCCACCATTTCTGTTCCCTAAGGAGAAAACCTACTGGCCAGGCAGGTCCCACCTGATTACACCTTCCCTTGCCTCCTCTCTGTGCCAGCACCAAACATCCATCCATCCACTGATGATGTAACGTTGGAGTCTTTCCAAGTGCTTTACATCTTCTGTATTCCCCTATGACTTCAATTTTCAAAAAAATATATCCTCCTAACCATGCTGTGTGAGAAGCTTCATTCTGAGCAGCTGTGATGGGGCGCTCAGCTGGCTGCCGTGAGCCAGTTGTCTCCAGCCACTTGGGAGAATTGCCATCAGAGTTCTTAAGAAATTTTGCTCATTTTCCACATGAGAATTCTGCCTCCCATTTCTAAAACAGGTGTGCGCTTTTTCCTCATATCTTCAAAACCAGGTGTTTTATTTTCTTTGAAATATTTAGTCAAGGGACATTGTTTCCTAAACACAAGAACGTCAGTACTTTTCTACTCCCTTCTTTTCTGCATTAGCCTGGCAGCATCTGCTTCTGCAAGCAGACCTTAGTGTACAGTGAGCTGCTTCTTCCTCACCAGCCTGTCTCATTTCTTAGAGAGTGGGGTCCATGATATTGGAAGTGGAAACCAGGACAGGGGTAGTATTTTTATTAACTCAGCTGGAGGGGTTATTTGCATAAATTTTGGAATTCAGCAAATAGTAGAGGCAAAGTAGAATGCAAATTTCTTGAAAAGTTGGTTTCCTGCTCGTTTTTCATGTTACTCCTAATAATGGCTGGTATTCTTATAACATCTGTGATTGATTGGGCTACTAACTATTTTATGAACACTAAACGTCTCAGAAACCAGATGGGATTATGTTCTGTTTTATTTATAGGAAACTTGTGGTAAAAATATAAGCAACTGAACCAAGATCGCATGGGAAATAAGTGACAGAACTAAGACAATTGTTGAAATCCCCTTTTATCATTTCTGGATTAAGGTCTCTTTTTCCTTCCTTTCTTAATAGCTATTTCTTGGTTCTTGGTCACCAGTACTTCAGGATTTGGTCCTGATAGGTGGAGTTTGAGAGAGTATTTAAAATTTAACCTCAACCTAATTTGCTCGTTTTCAATTTCATTTTTATTTGATTTATGATTCTTATTGGATGAACAGACGATTAGACATACTGTATTTCAGGAAAAGGATGAGTACACAGTCTGTATGTAGCCTGAATATCTGAAGCCTTTAAAAAAAATGCAAGTTTTTTTGGGGGGGCTTGGGATTTCATGCTCCTTAGCATGGAGTGTGTGATCTAAGCAACTGTCTCATGGTGTCCCTCTGAGGGAACTAGCAAAGTTCAACTATTTATAGTCTGAAATAAAACACACCTTTACTAACTGTCATTTACAGTAAATGGACTTTCATAAGCACAGGGATATGAAAGAAGATCCATTTTGAAACACCTTTACTTATTATTTTCAACATAATAAATAACCTTTTAGAGATATATGTGCATTTCATTTGCATTCCTAGCAGGGATAAATCTCAGGGCTAAACTCTGTTCTTGTCTTTGCTTGCTTTTACTGTAATTTTTACAATAATGGATGTGAGCTACTAAAGCAACATAAAACATCCCATCAATGACCCTGAAGACACTTTTGTGTTTTGTGAATTTCTCTAATTCTCCTTTGCCAAGCCAGAACTTGATAGGGAACCTGAGGAACTTGAACAGTGAATCTTTAATTGTCCAGGCTCAATTTTCCCCTGCTGAGTCCTCTGATAATTTACAGTCTTTCAAAGAGATGTCAAGGTGGGTGTGAAACATTGACATTTGGTTTAATCATCTTTTTGATCTAATTTGTTGTCATTTTATCTGGTTGCAAATGCATGGACAAGGTACATGACAAAAGAGAATTGGAATCATAAACACTTTCTTTTTAATCAGCCTAGTCATGGGATTATCACATTCGGAAAAAAAAAAAAAAAGGGGTTTACGTACCCCAGATTTGGCAGCACCATGGCAGAAAAATGGCGAGTGACTGACCTGAGCGTTAGCTTGGAAGAAGAGCTGGGAATCAGACTGCATTAGAGCAATATAACTGAGCGCTTTACTGGAGGGGAAATATGGCTGGGAGCAGTTTGTCTCTGGCTGGGTCCACACTGCAAACACCAGACAGTGTGACCTTTTGTTACGGGTCTGCCTGACAATTTACAGCACTGAAATCAAAATGGGGTGCAGGAAGAGACAGTAGACCAGACTACTAGGCTAGAAAAGATGCTTGGGCTGCGGAAAGAATATTACATTGGCACAAAATTCTCTGGATTTGAACAGGAGGAGGTGACAGGTACAGGAGTCTGTGTAATGCGTGCTGGGGTATGTGTGTGTGCGCGTGCGTGCCCAGTTGTTTTGAGGTATTATCGTTTTGAGGAAAGGGGCAATATTTTAGTAAGCTTTGGTCCTTCTGGCACTTAATTCAATCTGAAATTGCCTTTTAGACACACTTTTTGCCCGAGAGTTGAGATTTCCAATTTATCTTATTTATTTTATGTAAATTTTGTACATTACTTTTAAGACACATACATTGATGTTTATGAGAGCTCCAAGATTTTTCTCTCATAAACCAGCCAAAAATGTCTTATATAAATTCTGTGCTGTAGATTGGCTATTACAATTGCAAGATCAAAATTATTCTTGGAGGTGATAGCTAACACAGCAGCCAAAGACCTTTTTCTGTTCTGTTTTTTTTTCTTACCAATTATAATACTTAATAGAGGAAGTCAACATGTTCCTACCACTGCAGAAAATGGATTAGTGCAAAAATTCACAGCTTTGGTATGTTTAGGGATTTGAGCTTAGAAGCATGAGTTCTTGTAGTTTTTCTTTGAGCCTTTTTTTTTTTTTTAATTTAAATAAAACTCTTCAAACTCCTACAATACCATGTAATTGTAAAATAGAGTCTGATCCTGCAGAACGTTTCAGATGGAATTCATTTCATCTGAGTTTAGCTGTCCAGTGAGTCATCTACAGTCAACAGAAATATAGGTGGGTGGTTCCTTTCATGAGATAAGTGTCTAGGATAAACAAGATGGATTAGATTCTGGAGATGCCCTGGGGTGCATCTAACCTGCACAGGTTTCTCTCCAGGGGAAGCTAGATGATGAAGGGGGAAAATCACAAGTTTCAGTGAGGACATGGCTGCGGCCAGTGTCCAGCCCTGAGACTGTGAAGAACTTGTAGGTCCTACAGTTTAGGTACAGCTGCTGTCTCTCCATTATCTATAGAGGGTATATAAATATAGTCCATTGAGAGACTAAGTGTCTGAATGCTGAAGCTGGCTGTGATGCGTATGTTTTGCTAACTTGCAGCAGCAGTGCTGTGTAAGCGCTATTTCCTTCCCTACTCTGGTGGTTCTTACCTTGCAGTTTATTGCACGTTCCTAGTCCAACGCAGCGAAGCTCCATGTGAAGCGGTATGGGGTCTTCTCAATGAATGACCATGTACGCTCAGCCTCATCCTATATGATGGGAGCATGTGTACGTTTATGTCTGCCCGTTCTATGTGCTGTATTTACATGTGTTAGGGGCAAGTAAATGTACCCTTGACAAGCAAAGATGACAGAGATATTTGGCAATGATTTAATTGGCTCCAAACATACCTTCAGGGAAAAAGAAATATGAAGGTTTTACAAGTCTTCATATGAATCTAAGGAATTTCTAGGGTTAAGCGTGGGAAAGCCAAAAATATCCTCTTAGATGGGGCCAAATATCTACAGCTTGACAGCATGCTCAGGGGAGTCTAAATAATGTAAATTGAATGGCCAAGAGCTTTGGGTAAGCCTGCAGGGAAATTCAAGTCCTGTGGTAGGGACCTAGCCTTACTTTTTGTATTTTCCCCCTCCCTATTAATAGCACTTTCCTTCATAGCTGCCTCATTGCAATTTATCAACCCCAGAGCGTCTGGAGATTAGGCTGGCTGTTGGACTGTGGAGTAGACCCCCAGAGCTCTGGTAATAAAAGTGTGTTAACCTCCTACCTGTGTGTTGTGCCTGGATTTACTACTACAAGACAATACACCTATCAGGCTATTAAGGCCTTCTTTGGTCCTTCCTTCATGGCAGCACAGACAAAACAAGATTTACCTCTACCCCAGCCTACTTTGTCCTCATTGTTTCTCCTGACGAAAGCAAAAAAGGTTTCAGCTTTTTCTTTGCAAAAGAGAAGGTCTCAGCATGCCTCTAGCTGTAGCTCTGAGAGTTCCTTCAAACTGCCATGAGGTCTTTCACAACATATGTTTGGAAAAAATTAAATAACCTCAGGAGATGTTTTTTTCTTTCTTTTTCAAGTAGGCACAGGGCTAAGCTTGCTTTGTGTCAATGACATTGCAAAGCAGTCTGTACTTCATAAAGCTAATAGTTAATGCAGATGCTAGTAGTAGGAGACTGCTTTTGCAAACACGACTTTCAAACAATGCATCCTGCTGAACACAGGCTTTAATAATAGAGTGCTTGGATGGCCAGCTGTCTGTCAAATCTCTCTCTCTGCATGCTGTAATAAACTCATTCTCTTTGGTGACAAGCCAGGGAAGTTAGGGTTGTGCTCTGCATCTGTACCTGGCCTGAGTTGCAGTGGGACAGTTTCTTAAAAGATGTACTTTTTCTAAGTCTTGAGCTGCGTTAGGAGAGAAGGGTTCTTAAAATCCTTATGAAATTAAAAAAAGGTGCCATACATTTTTCTGGAGGGATTAGAGCTGTAGCTATACACAGTCTTCTTGCAATTTTATTTTTAGCTTTGGTCATGGCCCACTGGTCTGATTTCACTTGAACGTCCCAGTCAGTAAACAGGATGCTTGCAAAATTTGGCATCAGAGTACAAGCTGGAAATTTTTTTCCAGGAGTTCTTACTTTCAACAGCTTGCCTGGACCACAGTCACATGGACTCTCCCTGTTACTCAGCTCTAGGGGAAAAAAATACCCAGGAATGTCTGCTTTTATTTCAGAATGCAGGATTTTTCATACGGATTTAGCAGCAGTCCAAAGCAGCTGCTTTACATGGTGCACAAATAAAACCCAGCTACCTTCTCTTTTCACCGTTGTTACAGGCTACTTCAGAAACCAATTAAAAGGTATTTTTAAATACACACCTAAATTATCAAAACTCACCCATAATCGTCAACCAAAATAATCAGCGAGTATGGAGAGATAGTAGGGGACTAAGGAACCCAGCATGAACCCACTGAGATACAGGAATGGTTTCAGGCTCCCAGCTGCTCTCTCTTCTTACAGGGGCAAGTGAGGAGCAGAAGCTGGTAGTAACCCCGGTCCGGCATCTCTCAAGCAGTTGCTCTGCTCTTGGGCTAATACAAAAGGTGATCTTATTGCCACCTGGGAGTTTGTCACACCTGCGCGCTTGCCAATAAGCTGGCATGAAGTCTGTTTTGCACTGCTGGAGTTGCACAAAGCAGATTTAAGAGCTTGGTCAGTCAAAACCTTCCACCTGTAATGCTGGGGACCTGCACCTGGTGAATTCAGCATGGGCAGGATGCTGCTCTAGTAACCTCTGCTTGGTAAAGGTACAGCGTAGGAAGAGGCTGCAGCTCATATGCTGCCTGAACATCAGCCTCAGCCCTGTTTGGGAGAGGCTGTCTGCATCTGGCAAGGTGCCCCACTGGTGTATTTTACGTTCAGTGCTGTAATGATACACAGTCATTCCATCTATCATACATTTTATACCAATGACCTTAACTGCTGTACATATTGTGTCTCCCATAAATACATTTCTATAATTTTAGTGGAGACCTTCACACTTAAATGGTGTAACATTTTTTACAGTTAATCAGCGAGCATAAACAACCAATGCAGTAGTCTGCACATGTAATGAATACAAAGCTCAGTCTCACATGTGAACCACCCCCCCCCCCCGAAATTTAGTAATTCAAAACTCTCCAGATATAATAATCAAAATGCCTGTTCTGTTCCTACCTGCCACATCCTCAAGTGCTTCCCTTGCTACATTTCCTCAGTATGTTGCATAGACATGACAGAAAATTGATCTAGGCAACCATTTATCGATTTACCTTCTGGTATGAAAAATTATGTATTAACCTGAACTGAACTGGTTCGTCCTTCCCTTCCTTCTTGCTCTGACATTCCAGGGAGAGGAAAGCTCTCTCTTGGGAAGAGAGACCCCTAAATCACCACCGTACGTCATTTATTTGTCATTCTTTATCCTGATTTTCTATTGTGTTTGCGTGAAAATGCTGACCAGTGTCAAGCCTGATTATGGAGTGGTGGGAATTTCGAAACAGATAGGACTCGATTAGAGTCTGAATAATGGAAAGGCTCTAGAGTCACTACAGTCCAGACACGGGAGAAGCCACACAGAAGAATATCTTCTGCATTCCAAAACAGGACAAAGATCTTAGCTGGAACATACAGTTTATTACACATCAGGAGCTACAGCCGTAAGACATGATTCCTTAAGGAATTAAGGTTTTATTAGTTTTAGTGTTCATAATATTAATAACTAACATTAAAGACAATTGTTAATTATTAAATTAGATTATTAAATAATAAATAATCTCATGAAATGGTGTTTCTTGGAAGATGTAGATTCTGTAGCCTGAGGGAACTATTTGTCAAAGTCACACATATGGATAAAAATGGGAAAAAGTTGAAACAAATTGGGTTTTGACCATTTTTTTGAGATGACCCTTTAATTGAAAATAACATATAAGCAATTAACCTTAGGAGCATGGAAGATTTAACTGATGTGAAACCCACATAACATTAAACTTTCTGGTACTTTTTTGGCTGCTCTTTATGCTCCTGACTGCAATCAGTCTGTATTAACGCTATGACAGATTTTAATAGTTCTGAGAATAGTTCAGACCTTGGCCATTTTAAGATGACTCAAAGCGGCCAGGGAGGTGTGTTGAGAGACACGAGGAAGGTTCTCGTTGACACAGGACACCCCTTGGGTGGTGCAGGTAGGATCACCCACTCTAGGCCACCTTGTAACCTCAATGGAGAGGCATGTGTTGCAAGACAAGGTGGAGCCTATAGCTTTGCTGCTTTGGACAGTGTGACTTAAAAGAGCTTTCAGGTTGTTTTAAATGTACACCTCGTGCCCTTTCAGTAGACCTTGGGCTTGGAGGAGAGAAAAATACATGAGTCACTGTTGCCCATTTTTCTCCTTAGCTGTGTGGAGCACAGGCAGCTGCATCATGCTCAAACCCACCACCTTACTCTTCAGTGCTGTGCTGGTAGATGTCCAAGAGAGAACTTCCTCTCTGTGGTTCCCCCTGAAGAATAATGAGTTTCACAGATATGAAACCATAATAGATGAGTCTTTCTGTTTTATCACCATGGGTGCTTAAAATAACTCAGTCTCTAAAAGGTAGAGGAAAACAAAAGCTTGATTCTCATCTGATGTAAATTGACGCAACCCCATGGAAATAAATGGAGCTCTGCCCAGCTCTACAAAAGGACAATATTGTCTAAGCTCTATGCATATTCCAACCTGCTTGCAAATGTACAAAGAAAGAGAAAAAGAACACTTACGTGTCCTTTAAAAGAAAAGCTACTTAAAAATATTAAAGGAACCTCATGAAACCAGGGGAATTGTAAATCTAGGTTAGTTTATAACCACAAAATGTTAATTTCCTTAAAGTATTAGGGATTTCTTACTATAACTATTATTCTCTACATGGCACATAATATAATTATGTATATTACAGTAATTATTATTAGCTATTATGCTGTACATAGTATTATAATAATTTCCAAAAGGAAAAGACTTGCGTGGAATGGGTCTGGAAACAGAGGCACTGAGCTGGCATAACCAGCCCAAGAACACAGAGCAGATCATTGACAGAGTTGGGAGTAGGAAAGTGTCCCCTGGCTGCTGGGCTAGTGATGCTTCATACAGAAGTGTTACTGTAATAATAATAAATAGAGGTGGGATATACACCTTTGGCTTTGGGAGAGGATTATTTTCCTTGGAAAGGTGAACATCACCTTTAATACAGTAACTTTTTCAGGAGGCAAATGTATCTAATTAAGTTAAGTGATCGTCAAGTGTATTTTAACTTTAACAAAGCTCACATCATATTTTATTTCCCTTTTACATTCTGTACAGTAATTGTGTAAAGTGCATGATTTACTGTGGCAGCATTATTCAAACTTAATTACAGTGTTAAGAAGCAACCATAACTTGAAAGAAAATAGCTACACTGCTGTGGGGATCCACATGGCAGCTCTTTTTTAAAAAAACACCTTTTTCTTTTGTAAAAAGTAGATTGTGTAGAAAAATTTTTGGCTCCTGAAATCACATTTAAGATAAACTTTCAGTAGGCTTCTTAAAGGATTGAAACAGCTACTTTGTCAAGGGATTTTAGATCTTTCTTTCTTTATATCCATCTTGTGATTCATCCCTATATATACACCAGATGTTGTCCCGTCCTTAGAGGTATATTCTCTTATATGTAGGACTGAATCCTAAGAAGGAAATAAAAGGATTTAAAATATTATTATATAGCAATAGCAAGATGTCTCTGGTGGATCAATATGTCTGCTACCTAGAATACATAGCAGAGTCCATTCATTCAAAGTACCACTTTTATACCAATGAGGGAGATAGCCAAGGAATTTTTACCCACATATTTTTTTCTCTTAATAAATGAATTAGCTGTTTATTTATGGCATTTTAGGACTCCTTCTCTCATTTGTATTTTGCAGGGTAGACATTAAAGGGGAGACCAAGACATGGTTCTTGCTCCAGACCCAGAACTGAATTTTCAGTCTTTAACCTTTTTGGCACTTAAAATCAATGTAGCAGCAGCAAACTTTGAATTTTTGTGGAAATGAGAGGTTCCTTGTGATTTCAAAAGACAATTTATTTTCCAGATATACTGAGCAATGCACCGAGATACTTATGGCTGAGATAAAGTGTAGGCTGCAGAGCCATCTACAGTTTACAGGCACTGATCCTACAAAAGTCAGGACCTTTGTTGCACCTTTCAGATTGCCATCTGCAGGTGTCATATTATTAAATCTTCCATGACACAGAGGTGTAGATGACTTCCTTAATGAAGCTTCTGCTGATAATTAGTGGCAATGAGATCTTGGTAGCAGGATACAGTTACTAATGCTTCCTCTTCATTTCATTTTGTTGGGATCCAGGGTGCTGGAAAAGTATTCTGGGGTGAATATCCTTTTTGCCTGTTATTAGATGAGGGTAGGGAGTGCATTCAGCTGAACTCAAACTCAGAAGAGTGTGCTTTAAATTGGACTGCCACATTTAAGAAAATGGGAAGTGCTACATCTTAAATTAATGTAGTTAATACTAAGGCTTAAGTACATTCATATGATTTCTCATTCCAGGATCAGGTTTCACTTTTGAGCTGTCCCTGTTCCATCTGATAAGGGATAGCTTTCTGCTTTGGGCTCTGCTTGTAAGTTATAGTCACTCTCATCTTCTCTGGAGAATGATGACAATATGGAAACTCGTCAAACCCCAGTTTAGGTCAGAGTCATATATCTGCAAAAGGCCATAAAAATCACTTTTTGACCGGGGCTGTGTTCATCTCCCACAGTTTTCTACCTGCCTGTTTCTGTGAACAGACAAAAAATCTATACTAGTGCATATACAGTGCATTACACGCACTTTCTTGATATAATTAGTTGAGTTTCTTTTGGCTTGAGAGAACTTTTTCCCTTGAACAAAATTGATTTTTTAAGTTATCTGATTTGTATATAATAGTGTATTCAAATCTCTTCCTCCAGAATCCATAGACCATCTTGCCTGACCTACATCAACAATGAATTGCTCAGAATACATTAATCAAGTACAGTTTCCTTGAATTTCGTGCATTTTTCTCCTTCATTTCAAAAACGAATGACATTTGGTCTATTTTTCCATTCAGCTGAAAGTCAAGTTCTCAATTTCTCTGTTAGCTTAAAAGCTGAAAGTACAGCATAATAGCATTATATTGGGAGCAGTTCAATATGCATATACCAATGTGTACCTTTTATGTGTGGGTGCGTCATCACACCTGTAGTCTAATTATGGTGGTAAGACAAACATTAAAGTGAAATCCATAGGTGTTTTCTTGCAGAACTGAAGGTCATTTGTATACTTGGCAAAGACACTTATATTCAAAAATCCACAAGGGAGTCTCCACTGCCAGGATTCAGCAACCACAGGCTCCTGCTGACGTTTCGAAATATTTCATTTAAAATGAAGGTTAATGCTTTTTTTACCCCCCAAACAATACTTTTTTTCCCCACCAGTGCTCATGTAAAATGCATAGGACTCAGATCCTCAGCTGCTGCTGCCTGGAAAAATGCCACTGGGTTCAGAGGAGTTGGATGTGGATATATCATTTGAAAATCAGTATCTGCAGTGGAGACAGTGATAGCAACTACCACATGACCATTGAAGAAGGGCTTCCGTTCCAGACCTCTGTTTTTGATGGCTCTTTCCCATGGTGTTCCCAAAACGTGGTTGGGATTCCAGTCACAGTATCACAGAATCACAGAATCACTAAGGTTGGAAAAGACCTTTAAGATCATCAAGTCCAACCATCAACCCAACACCACCATGCCCATTAACCCATGTCCCACAATGCCACGTCCACACATTCCTTGAACACCTCCAGGGATGGTGACTCCACCACCTCCCTGGGCAGCCTCTTCCAGTGTTTCACCACTCTCTCAGTAAAGAAATTTTTCCTAATATCCAGCCTAAACCTCCCCTGGTGCGACTTGAGGCCATTTCTTCTCATTCTATCACTAGTTACATGGGAGAAGAGACCAACACTCACCTCTCTGCAACCCCCTTTCAGGTAAACGTAGAGAGCGATGAGGTCTCCCCTCAGCCTCCTCTTCTCCAGACTGAACAACCCCAGCTCCCTCAGCCGTTCCTCATCAGACTTGTGCTCCAGACCCCTCACCAGCTTCGTTGCCCTTCTCTGGACACGCTCCAGCACCTCAATGTCCTTCTTGGAGTGAGGGGCCCAAACCTGAACACAGCATTCGAGGTGCGGCCTCACCAGCGCCGAGTACAGGGGCACCATCACTTCCCTACTCCTGCTGGCCACACTCTTTCTGATCCAGGCCAGGATGCCGTTGGCCTTCTTGGCCACCTGGGCACACTGCTGGCTCATCTTCAGTCAGCTGTCAATCAACACCCCCAGGTCCTTTTCTGCAGGGCAGCTTTCCAGCCACTCATCCCCAAGCCCGTGTCGTTGCATGGGGTTGTTGTGACCCAAGTGCAGGACCCGGCACTTGGCCTTGTTGAACCTCATACAGTTGGCCTCAGCCCATCGATCCAGCCTGTCCAGATCCCTCTGCAGAGCCTTCCGACCCTCAAGCAAATCAACACTCCCGCCCAACTTGGTGTCATCTCCAAACCTGCTGAGGGAGCACTCAATCCCTTCATCCAGATCATTGATAAAGATAATAAACAAAATTTGCCCAAAAACTGAGCCCTGGGGGACTCCGCTTGTGACCGGCTGCCAACTGGATTTCTCTCCATTCACCACAACTCTCTGGGCTCGGCCGTCCAGCCAGTTTTTTACCCAGTGAAGAGTGCACCTGTCTAAGCCAGGAGCTGCCAGCTTCTCCAGGAGAATACTGTGGGGAACAGTGTCGAAGGCTTTACTAAACTTCAGGTAGCCAATAAACAATTCAGGACGTAGTCGGCAGGATTCGAACCTGCGCGGGGAGACCCCAATGGATTTCTAGTCCATCGCCTTAACCACTCGGCCACGACTACACAGATGACACCAAGTCCCTAACCTTTAGCTGTCCAAAGCCTAGGAGTTAAGTCCAAGTTGGTTGTCCTGCTTACTCATGGAGTCACTGAGGAGAGGCAGGGACTTTCAGAGGGTGGAGGACAAGCAGACATTTGAAAGAAGTGAGATGAACTGCCTTCTGGTATTGGCTGTTGAGCAACACAGAGTAATAGTTTGAACAGGATCTCCAAATCTTTAGGCAACTTAAGTGAGATGAATCCCATTCTCTGTATCGCCCTCATTTATCTTCTAGCATTTACAGATGAAATATTTGCATGTAAAAAGCATTTTCATGTAAAGATGATTCAATTAGGATTAAAAATCCACGGAATCACAGAATAAAGCTCTTTAACCTAATAGTTTTTCCCTGTATGCTCAAGACCCTGTTCCTCTGACCTCTGCAGGTTATTTGGACCAGCAATGTAGTGGTTTTAGCTGGGATACAGTTGAATTTCTTCATAGTAGCTTTTAAGGTGTGATGTTTTGGATTTGTGATGAAAACAGTGTTGATAAAGCAGGGATGTTTTAGTAATTGCTGAGCAGTGCTTGCACATCATCAAGGTCTTCTCTGCTTCTCACGCTGCCCCACCAGTGAGTAGGCTGGGGGTGTACAAGGAGTTGGGAGGGGACACAGCCGGGACAGCTGACCCCAACTGACCAAAGGGATATTCCATACCATACGACGTTGTGCTCAGCAGTAAAACTGGTGTGGGGGCGTGTGTGTGTGTGTGTGTGTGCGCGTGTGAAGGTTGGCTGGGGCTGCTATTGTTCGGGGACTTGTTGGGCATCAGCTGGTTGGTGGTGAGCAATGGTTTTTTTTTTCATCACTTGTTTTTCTTGGTTTTGCTTCTTTTCTTCTGTATTTGTTTGTTTGATTGTTTTTAATTATTAAACTGCCTTTATCTCAACCCATGAGATTTCTCACTTCTACCCTTCTGATTCTGTCCCCCATCTCACTGTGGGGGAGTGAGCAAGCAGCTGTGTGGTGCTTAGCTGCCTACTGGGGTTAAACCAGAACAAGCAACAAACCCCTCTCCTTCTTCCTTGTATTTCTCTGATGGATCTAGAGATTCCAGAGTTGGATTCTTACTAAAGTATTTCAAAAATAAGTGTGTGAAACCCTCAGAAACCATTAGACCCTATGCACACATTCATGTAAACCTCCACACAAGTATTCTGAATTTCAGGAGCACTGAGTAATTTGTACTGTCATGAACTGGATGTTGTGTGGTTGGCCAAGCTGTATTGGCTTCATAATGGTACATACTAGCTGTTCTCCACTGGAGGAGATGTGGACCTCTGTGGAAGTAACCCTGGAAAGGCAGTCCCAAGAGAAGTTGAAGACTGCTTTTCATTAGCTACTAGCACGTTCTTCGGAGTGGCTTAGAGGAAAGTAACTTCTTAACCAACTGAGAGGTGCAGAGAGGGAACAATGTTAAAGCTTTTTCAAACAAAGAGATTGCAGTGCCTCCTCTTTTCATCCTTGAAGTGCAGAGAAGGCATCAAACTCCCAGCATCCACATTGTGCTCGTGTAAAAGGGGACAGAGAAAATGCCCTAGATCATCTGCAGGGGAAAGCTAAAGGCAAATGAAACTGACAACGTTATTCACTTAATATGCAAGGTAATTCAGCGGGTGTTGAATTCATTTGAATAGATATGATGCAGTGTAGACACCTGCTGCAACTGCACCTTGCATCCTTGTTACATGAGTGATTTCTCCCAGTGAGAGCCAAGAACATGCTTCAAAACCCTCTGCTTTGAAGTAGCAGTGATATGAGGCTCCAATATGCAAGTATTGCTTGTTGAGGAAGTATCTTAACATATTTAAAATGCTTTGATGAGTAAAAGAGAAGCTTAGAGTGTTGTCATTGTCATGTGCAGGGCTGACATTTACATTGGAGGTAATGGGTTTCCATTCCTTGTCATGGGGTGCATGTGCAGGATTCAGGATTAACTCGGTTTACATTTTACTTCTTTGTGTCAGATCAGGTTATCAAGCTGGTTTCTCTTCTTGCTTTTTGTCTCTGTTTACTATTAAGTGGCACTGGAGTGGGCAGATAACTTTGAGATACCATTTGTATTGCTTCTTTGTCATTCATTCTTTTTGAGGTGGAGTTATGGCACTTCTGTTTTACAGAGGTTCAGAGGAGACAACCTGGCTGCCTGAGAGCATCCATCATCTATTAGATTAGACAATGCAGCCAGTCAGTGGAGAAGAGCATTATGTGGCATATACCTCCTCTTCGTGAACCTTCAAGGAGAATGAGCTGCAAAGCAGGATATGCCAGATACAATTGGTTCACTTTTCTTGGAAATGATACTGCAAAAAACACTCTCCCATTTTTAGAGTTTGTTAGAGAATCTGAAAAATTTGTTCATCAGTGTAGGCCTTCTCTCAAAAAGGAAAATTTCACCTACATTGTAGCATCTATCAAGTTTTGCTGCCAAAATGAAGTCTATTTATATTTACATTCTTGAAGATATCTTTTTCAAAAGAATTTTGAATTAAGTTTTTCAAGAACTCAGTATTTGCTGTGAGTCCAGAACTCTGATATCTAAATCAATTTAAAAAAAAAAATTCTAATACAGTTGTCTGAGATGGTTACAGTGAAGACACATATCTCTCATCATTGACTATATAAGAAGGCTGGAAAATTAGCTACCTAAGTTGCCTAACTTCAGCTATTTAAATTATGATTCTGACATTTAAATTTGGAAATTCTATTCCCACTCAAAGCCAAGTTCAAATGTGCACACAGTAAACCATAGAAATCACTTTTGTCCTTATATGAAATTCTTTAGCAGTATGAGAATATTGGGGTGGTGCAGATATATTTTATTCCTGTTGTTGCTGGTCAATTGTCTTAGCATTAGATAAAATAGTTTTCTTACCAGTATTTACGGAAGAGACTGTGCCTTTGTATCTATTTATCTCAGACATACACTGCATGGAAGTGTTCCACAATTACCAAAGCATTACTAGCTATCATTTCTCCTACAGTTCACCTGGAAGACGTTTCAAGAAGTCATGGAGGAGGGAAGAAACACTTATCCATACAGTTTGTGGCTGCCAGGTTTATATGAGAAAGATGTCTTTTGTAGTCCCTGTTATAAATAGGTAATAACAGGAAAATTTCGGGAGGGATTCAGTTTCAGTTCTTGATCCTTACACAGGCAACATTTCTGCCAAAATAGGAGTGTCAGCTGACAGAGGATTGGGAGGATGAGAAACAAAATAGTAAAGGGCAGTTGAGGATAATGAGAAATACACGTCTCTCCAGCTGACTTCTGCTTTATCTTCCTTTCTTTCTCAGGTTGGGATGAGATAATGAGAAACCCTTCCTTTGAAATCTGGACCCTCTGCTGCATAAAATAAAGTGTCATGGGAGGAAATATGGCTAACAAAACCACTGAAAGATGTGTTTTTCTTTGAGTCACTTGGTTCTTGGCACTCTGAAATACATTCTTTTTTTCTCTTTTTTTTTTTTTGTTCTTAAGGTATGGTGGCTTGTAGGATTACTGTGTTCAGCAAAGTGTGACTGAGCCAACCAACAGGAATGCAGAAAGACAAAATGGTTTTGTGTATTCATCGAACTTCGTACACCCATCCTCGTTGTAATTGAAGCGAGAGGCAGCGTAGTCTGATGGATGAAGTGTGCAGCAGAGCTACTAGGGTCTAATTAGAGCTGGGGGCAGACTGCATCTGGGCAACTGTTGTCCCATTTTTGTTCTTTTTTCTGTTCATGGATTTTCCAATATTTTCATTATTCATAATTTATGGCATGGGTGAATCAAAGGTCTTGGTCAGAACTGGAATCCCACCGTGCCTGGTGCTAATTAGACCTGCGTGCGTGTGTGTTTGTGTGTGTGTGTATGTAAGCACATGCACATATGGAAGCAGCCCTCAGTGGAGGAGCCTGGGTCAGAAAGACACAGGAGTAACTGAACAGTAGGGAAGCAGGGAAATGACGTGGGACTTAATCATCAGGCACTGATTAACACACTTACTTAGTTGTATCATGTTTGGTTGTTTGTATTGATATATCTACAACCAGATGGTGATGTTTAAACATTTGTTTCATATTTAAAAATGTTCCACAATGTTTTGCACAGACAAATGTTGATACCACTCGTTCTGGGTGTATTGAGTAAACAGGGAGTCTATGGTGACCGACTTAGACGTAGAAGAGAAACTTTCAGTACCTAATCCCAGTGAAATGGATTTTGACCTGAATGTAGAGCCCTGTTCCTGTTCCTGGGTTGCTCAGAATTTGCTCCACAGGGATCAGACTCCCAGCTGGACCCCCTCTGCTTCTACCAACAACCGACGTTTTGAAGAGCTTTTATTAGACTAGATGTCTGATGTAGGTTGGAGCTTATCCTAAGACACTTACAAAGGTTTCCACAGCAAAGCTATGGAATATCGAGGTTTAAGAACACTCAATTCAAAAGCATTTAAGTCCCTAGCTAGTGCTTTAAGGACTAGAACTGGCTACTTTGTGCATGCAGTAGATATGGTTGTGTTACCTGTTACACAGACTAAATCAGACTTCTTTCCTGCACTGGATGGTGTCATCTTGGCACCATCTATACTTTGAGGGGCATTGCTAACTCCTGCTTGCCTCAGGGAATAAGCAGCTGAGAAATGGGAAGGGATTTTTTTTTCTTGGTCTGCCTTTGGGTATTGCACTGGGTAAGTTAAAGATTGATACAGGTTGTTCTTACGGCCCTAGAAGGGATGTAATCTGCTGATAGATGTCTTTAGTACAAATGTGCATTGTCCATTGTACGGACAGCAAAGCAAGATAAGTCACAGAAGATGAGCCTAGCCAGTCCTACAGGGCTGAAGTGCCAGCAAAGAGTGTCTGCAAACTTGAAACTGGGGGCTTAAAAATGGGGGCTTAAAAATGAATCAATATGTTAAGTCTTTTATTGCAATATACAGTATTATAAAAGGGCAAAAAAAAAAAAATGCTGCAGAAACAAATGCACAGCATCGTATGTGTGCAGAGAAGTATTTCAGAAAAACTAATGTGTTATTGAAACATTATTGCTGGAATAACAACATCCTTCCCCGCCCTTTAGAGTGTCAAACCCGTTATCTGTTTCCCAGGACAGAAGACCACTGGGTCAGCCTGGGATGTCCCAGAGAATTGTTTTGCACCATCATATTAAGCCGTGTCTCACTGTTATTCTTCACTGAATTGTCACATGGAGAGTTGAATCTGAGTTCATTTGTCTTAGATTAAGGACAGTTTCAACTTTGGAGATTTATAGGGCTTTCTCCAAATTTATTGCAACTTTTTTTCTACAGTGCTAGTGCACTGACATTGGATCACACGGATACCATAATCTTTCATCTGCCTGAGCGGTTGCAAAGCTGAATATCCGGTTTCCTTCTACTTTTCAGCTCTGTTTAGTGCACGTGGATAACACTAGTGGCTCCCTCTTCACATACTTCAAGTCATTTTCAAATACTGTTGCACTCCACATTGACCACAGTATAGCATATGGCATACGTCCTCACCACTTAATAGTACTGAGACCGTGCTCAAACTGTGGTCAGAAATCACGCTGCTTAAAACAGTGCTTCTGCAGTCAGCTTTTGCTGTGGCTGCCAGTTGGTGTTATATTACTGTTCTTTTAGATACATAGTGGCTACGTAAGTCTCTGGTGGGACTATGTCATTATGGAAAGTGAAAGCTTGGAGATTGTGATCGTCACAACGAGTAGGAACTACCATGCCGGGCAGTGCCACGTTGTGACAGATGCTGTGCACGTGGAATAAAGCTGTGTTTGCTACTATGAAACAGGACTAAAAAAGATGAATAAAATAGTTCTTCTGTTTCATATGGGCTGGAAACATGTTAGGAACAAATGCCAGAAAGTGGATCTGGGTTAACGTTTGGAAACTGCATACACGTCTAGGGGGTGGTTTAAGCAGTTCTATTTTTGCTTTGAAAGGGAGCAGGAGCACTCTTTCAGTCCATTCTCAGCTGACAGAATCACAACTGTTAGCAGGGGCAATGAATACTAAGGTTTAGTAGCTTATTAAATTGCTCCGGTTATTTCACAAGCACTTGTTTGAATATGGCAGAAAGCTGAACTGAAGTAATTTATATGCCTTTGAAAACTTGGTTTTGTGGCTTCAGGTTTTAGGGCAGCTTTCCTGGGGTGATTTATCCTTCAGAGAGGAGAGAGATATTTCAGATAGATACTGATTTACAGTTTGCCATAGGTAGGCTGTTATCTCCTCACCCTATAATGCAGTGTTGGGTACAAATTAGGAAGTTTGCTAGTAGCCAGCTATCAGCTGTGGATTACAGCAGCATTAGATCCCAGCTGACAATCTTTGCATCTAAGTAAGTTCTGCAGAATTTACAAAAATGGTGCTGTCAGCTGAAGATGCAGGTAGGACTTTGTCTTATATTTGTGTGAGCTGTGTACTACTTAGCTTTCCTTTCAAAAAATTCAAGCATGAGAAGTGTGTTGAGATTACAGAAACAACTGGGTATTTCAGATGGGCAGAAAACAGAGATGCTCTGCTCCCTTTGGGTGAACGTCAAAACTAGTAGGTCAGCAGTGGGTATGAACAGGGACAAGCAAATCCAACATCTCACTAAGTGAGAGACATTTGTTCCTTGTTTAATTGAACACAGTGATTTTTCTACCTACAAACTGATGGCTTTGAAGCCATTTAGTTTTCTTTGAAAATAGTAATTCTGGTGGTAATAAAGCTGGTGGATTTTTATCATAGTTATATCATAGGTGTATCACTTTTCTAATCTTAGTTCATGGACAATATCTTTCATGTGGCTGGACTTCACGATATAATAAACAGTGTTTCTAACTATCCTTGTCTGGCTATCTGTAGCGACTGAGGTATTAGAGAGCAAGAAGCTTACGTAATTTTTTTTTGTGAGCAGTCATCCAAAATGGGGTGAAGAATGTCTTTCCAATGAATTAATTTCTTTTGCATTCCTATTAGATACAAGCTGTTGACTACTCCTTCTCAGCTATAAAGGTAAGATACTTGAATGGCTCTGTGAAATCTATTTTTAATCGTATAAGTACAAAGCACCTGATTTAGATCTTGCTGACATTGGTTTAAATTAGAAGGATCTCTGTTAAAGTCATTAAAACCTAGGATGATTCGGGTTAAAACCTAAAATATAATGAAACTAGGCTAAAGTCAAAATAGAACAGACTTATGTAAGTGCAGACATAATTGTTCCACTGACTTTCCTAAGTTGTGAAATAAGCTACTGTCTGAAGTTTTTCTATAGAAAGGTATCAATATCGTTTATTATCTGCAACACATCTATTTTTAGAGGGCCATAGCCTTTTTCATTTCTTTGACATAGTGGAAAATCTTGAAGTCTGGATCAATCTATCTTAAAATCAGGGTACTGAGCCCAGTCCTAAACTCTTTCACTTTTATTAGGCCAAATAATCCTCCTTCTTCTCTGAGTACAAATTTACTTATCTGGTTTTACATCCATTCATCCATCCATGTACTAATAAAACCCTTGTCAGTGCAGAATCTCAGGGCTCCATTGAACATTCCTACTAGTTTTTAAAGACAAGAACTTTTGTAACCCCATTTACTGTAATTTCAGCGCTGCAACTGAACTACCTTCAGCTCCATGTTTTCTGCAGAAATCTGATCACATCTGGATAAGGGTAATTTGCAGGTACTTTCTCCCCCCTTTGCCACCCCTACTTATCTGATACTGTTAAACACTCAGCTTTGTTCTCTCTCATAGTACTTTGTGACTTTGTGGCTGTAATGGCAAATCACATTATATTTCACCTTCTCCTTTGGTGTAGCTTTCTGAAGGTTTGCATTTTTCAGAGCTCCTTGTTTTGATCTTTCATAATGCCATGTGACTGAAGGGGAAAACGATAAGCCAAGAGACTCTCTTTAAACTGTCTCACTCAAGAATTTCTACCCATCTACTTTGAAATACACGATAGTGCTGAATGCCACTTTGCCTAGAACTGCTTTACCTAGGGTTTTTTACTAATGTATTTTTATCTATGGGAAGATAACGTTGATGTAAAGATGGAGCAATAGATGTAGAGATAACGTTAATTATTAATTATTTTTATTCTTATGTAAAGCCACAGAAAGGAAACACGGTGCTTTCTCACCATATAAAAGATGGATTTTTGCTTTCTTTGTCAAAAGTTGCAGACTCTCACCAGTATTTTCGGAGCTGTATGGACATCTAATGGTGTAGCCAAGGACTGGTGTGTGAGTTTTTCAGCAATATTCCCTTGCCTTTTTGAAAATACCAGTGGATTCTTACCTGTATTTTCAATAGACTACCTCCCTCTCCAAATATAGCCCTAGGCACCTAATCCAGTACTCACTGAAGAAATCAATGCAAAGATTGACCAGATGGGATTCAACTGCCTGAACACAGGTGTGTGTTTAGATGACCAAGGATTTCTTATCTGGCCTGTAGCTGTTTCTCTGCCAGGTTGTCCTGTTGGTCCTAAAAGGCTCTGCCTTTGGTCCTGTTGCATTTCTGTCGCCCTGCCAGAGTCCCTCAGATGCCCTAGGGCATCTGTGATTAGGCACCTGAATTACTGACAGAGTTTGCTCTGAATTGCCCTGTGGCAATTTCTCAAAGCCAGGATCAGATTCTAGGGAGTTTGAGGAATTTTTAACACCAACTTTCATGGTGGAAGAGATCCACAGTTAGGATGAAAAGCACAGTTCTTAGTCCTTCAGACTGATGATGCAGGTTAAGTGTGTGGGCATCTTTGTGGTCACAGTGACTACATACTGTACTCTGGGTGAAAATTTTATGCAAGGAGTTGCTGACATTTTGATTATAAATATAAGATAATATAAAGGAGAACTAAACTCTCCCTTTTGAAGTGAAGTCAATACCAGGCTACAGGTATGTAGGCTCTGATGTGCCGTCCTCTGCTGCTGAGTAGAAAGTTTAAACAGCCATATGACTCATGATTTCAAGGCAGAGACTCATCTGCTACTAACCAGATTTCCACTCTAACATCACAGTACAGAACAGCCTCTTAAACAGAATGGAAATCCCTCCTCTGGCATGAATGGCCTCTGCAGTTTAGGCCCTTTATTTCAATACCTTTCCCTGTAGGTTACTCTATATACAGGGCATAAAGGTCTTTTTGAAAGCTGTCTACAGTCTGAGGAGCCATTTAGGGTTTGGTCCCAGGGGTCTGGAGGCTTTTCCAGCCTAAAATCTCTCATAACGTTGCTGTCTGTTCTATGAGAGAAGGTAAATCGGCTCTAACACATTGCCCCAGTGGGACAAAGCAAAGGTCACCACCGGGCGTCTGCCCCTTCCCTTGGACAATCCAGTTTTGGTTTGCCTGAAATGCACGCTTGTGAGGGTGAAGCATGCACTGCTATCCAGTGCTGTGCTGGTGTTCTGTTTCACGTGCACACTGACACCGTTCTTGGGTGCTGATGATGCTCAAGAACTGTAATTAAGTCCTTCAAATGCAACTGTTCCAGGAAAACGACTCTTTGGAAATATCATAGAGCTCAAAGTTTATCCTGCCTGCCTCCTTTCTGCTAGGAACCACGTCTGCATATTCTGCTTGAGTTTTCAGAGCAAAGCTGATTTCTTTGTTTCTTGAGCATCATCAAAAGAAATAGCAGTTCTGGAGGACACATCATATAATAATAACAACACAATGCACTCAGCACTGCCTTAAATGTTACGTAGTCATTTATACCTGTGTGAAAAGTGGCTGTAAACTGGCTGTGAAACGCTCCTCTGACCTGGGCATATGAGTGGGGAATTCTGCCTTGGGAGCTTTTTATACATAATTTTCATGGAGTGGAGGAAAAGTGCAAGGCAGTTGACTTCTCTTCCTCCACAGTGTTAGTTTTGCATTTAATCACGCAACTCTGTTGTCTTAAAAGCACGAGGAACTCTGTAAACAAATGTATTGATGATGCACAAGCACTAAGAGATTCATTCACATTCTTTTTACTGTGCTGGCTGTGCAAAGCTAAAAGGAGTGAAAAGCAGCAACTTATTTTTGCCAACAAGTAAATGCATAATCCCTGAATGCACTAGGAAAGCTATCCATTGAGGAAAAAAGCAATGTGTTTGCAGACTCCATTTTTACGCCTCAATTTGTTCTTCCTAGCAGGTCACACACAATTATCAGGTGATTTGTTAAACCCGACACTGCATACAAATCTGCTACCAGCCTCCTTGAGGATGGTAGATTTTTGCAATAGTTGACTGGAGACTTTATTCTATCTGAATGACTGGAGAGATGTGCTTTTTTCGTGTTTTTTTAATTTTGCCTGAAGTATGCCAAAAGGCAAAATACAGGGCAGTTAAATTGTGGGAGAAAAGAGCCTTAAGACTCCATCCCTTTACTTTCCTAAATAATTTTCTAGTTCATTTTTAGAAATATGACTCTATTATTGAGTAAAGTAGACTACAATATACAGCCCTTACCTTACAAAAGAAAATGCAGATCACTCATCCTTTCTTCTGTTAATTCTTGAAGCTGCTGGAATTTGGAGTCTGTAATGCTATACACAGAAAAAGATCTATATTCATCTGTGTACATTACATTATGTTTTTCAGCATCAGTAGCCTAGTAAAGATAGGAAATCATTTACATATACACTCTTTTTCAGCCAAGCACCTTAAAACAACTTGCTAAACATAAATTAAGCTTCACAGCTTCCTGGTGAGTGAGGGAAAGGTTGTTATCCAGATATCACATGTGGGATAACTGAGGAACATAGACGATGTGAAGCTTGCTAAGTCCACAAAGAAAGTCTTGTGGAAATGGGGATGGAATGCAGATGATTGGGCTCCCTGTCCTCTTCATTAAACAGAAAACATCTGCCCAGAGCATGACTTTTAATAGATGCTCTGAGGCTGGTATTGAAGAGAATATGAATCATAGTTATATTGTGAAGAAGGTGGATATGGCTAAAATATTGGTCAACAGTTGCTTCATTTCTCAACAGAAAAAACAAAACAAAACAAAAAACGTCAATGCATTAAGGACTTGTGGCTGCTCTGTGTAGTTGTGTGACGTGACTTTTGTGGTCATCATCTGTAGGGTGTTTCTAAGTGCTTTTGACAACACAGGTTGTGTTCCCTTCTGATCTGTGTTGACATGAGAAATCTGGGGAGGATTTCCTGTTGATGTCAGAATAGCTCCAGTCAGAATAGCTTGAATAGAGGGATGTCAATGTGCACGATATTTGTAGGGTATTTTCAGCACGTTTTCTCATCCCACATTTTGTTTCCTGATGCCAACAATTGGTGTTAGATTTCTAAATATTTTTTAGAAAGCAGTTTCATTTTTGTATTTTCTTTGAGACTATTTTTAAAGAAGGTTGGCAGCCTGATTGAAAATTCATTAAAAAGGAGAAAAGAAAAAGGGAATGTGTTCTTTTAACAAGTTAGAGGGCTAAGAGTCTCCAGAATAATACACAATTTATTGGTTTCTCTGATATAATTCACTGGACCACCTGCTGCCCAAGGACATCTGCTAAGCTACTAACTTTGATCATGCAAAAGAGAGATTGGACTGTGCACTTTCCTCCAGTGACTGGAAAATGGTTACCAAGTTGGGGGGCGGAATTGGCACATATGATCTCTTTCTACTGTGCTGCTTGACTAGGTACTGATAATTCAGCAAGCTGACAGGCTATGACTTGGGAGAACAGCACAGTCATCTTAGATTATCTCTTTTAGCCTAAAATGCAACAAAAGGAAATATAAGAAGTTGTGACTGAAGTAAAAATAAAATAAAATAAATAAAAGCATAAATGATATCACTCTTCTAAAATGAAAGGCTCTCATCTTTTCATTGTATTCAATTTGTGAAGCATGAGATGAGAAATCTGAAACTGCCAAGTTAGTTCAGGGAAGAAGTGGAAAAATGAATTGAAAATCTCAGAAACTTTTTTTCTTGTAGTGTAAAATGACATTTAAAAAAACAACAACAACCAAAGCCTCATTTTATGACATGTGCACCTATTGCCTGGACTGGAACTGGGATGTGAATTATTTTGATTCATTGCTCTCAGGGTACTGGGGAGCCCTATTGGAACACTGTGGAGGACAGTGCAAAAGCTAAGGCAGTATTATCCTAGCTGACAAATCACACTTTGAAAAGACAAACTGTTCTTCATAGCACAAAGGTCATTCATTTGTACTGAGTGATCATTGCAGAGGCAGGAGACAGCTGGTGGCAATGGGAAATAATGAACCAATTCCTTTAACAACTGGCTGCTGTGTGTTTAGTTTGGCATGCATATATATACATGTAAGTATAGGCTGCAGTATTTTTAAATGTATGTATGTATGTCTCTGTGTGTCTGTGCTTATTACTGTCATCTTGTGCAATCAGTCCTTTCATGAAATAATTAAAGGTTTTAGGCATTTTTGCCAACTGACTGACATTACAGGTGTTCTGGATGATATTCCTGTTTCACTTGGTTTTATAAACTGACAGAAGGTGAATCCTGGCGTTATCCATGTGCTTTCACACTGTGGTTATGTGGGAAATAATGTCTCTAGCCACTTCTTACTATTCAGGGAATTAATAAACAACAGCAGTGATACAAAGCAAAAGAGCAGTCATGCATTTTTCAGTCCTTTGGAAATTCCCTAGCCGTGGGACAACATGCCCTTTTGTTGACTCTCCTTCTGGGAACTTTCTTACACTCAAAATTTCTCCGAGTAGGTTGTCTCTTGTAAATGTCTGTATTCTTCGTAGGTTATTTCTTTCAATTTGTTCGTTGAAGTGTGAAGGAGAAACTGTTGTTCTTCCGGTGGGAGCTCCCACACAGCACCAAAATCATACTTATATCCAGAGGTGCTTCAGGAAATTAGTGGGTTAATTTTCAGTTTCAGATAATCAGAACACATTAGGATTCAGATATTCCAGGAAGGGCTGGCACTTGAGTGTGCCAGCACTTCTGCTGTTCTGGTGTTGGCTGCGGTGGAGCAGGGTGCTAGAAATTGGTCCAAAGTCAGCAATTTGGGAGAGGGTAAGATTGACCTGGAGAAAACCAGCTCACTCTCTCCCTTCCAGGCATGCAGCAGGGTTTCACGGCACATCTGGAGCTGCTCTTATGACTCTATTTCTTGTCCATAATAAATTAAAAAAAAAAATAATTAAAAGAATCATAAGGCCAGAAAGTCTCAGCAATCTTCACTAATGTTGGTGGACCTGTCACTGGATCTGCACCTGTTTTCTTTCCACTCCTACTGCAAATGGATCTTTCCTCAGTTTGGCAGGCTGTGGGTACTCTGCACTCTTCAGATCGTTCGCAGCTGGGGTTGCTCCCCTGGACCATGGTCTCCACGTGAAGGTGCTCATCGATGGAGTCCAGCGCACCATTTGTTGCTCTCACAGGTTATTCTTTCACGCGCTTCTGACATGGAGCCTTTCCTCGGCAGGTAAGAATGGGTTGCAAATCCTAGCACTAGCAAGGGTTAAACTGTCAGATTATCACTGAAGGGGGAATGCCTTCAGCAAACCTCTATAGCAGCATTGAGGGTGGAAGCTGACTGCAGTGATCTACGCAAACCAGGGCACTAGCAGGAGGTCACTCTGGTCCCAGGGTAACTACTGTGAGTAGTGCTTGTTTGATGCACATAGGCAGGACTCAGATTTCCTCCCATGGCTGTAGGGATCCCAGCATTACATCATTGGAGAAGCTTGTGATGTCTCATTTGATAGAAAGAGCCAAGCAAACTAAAAGGGTGAATGCTGAATCATGAATACAGAGATGGACAAGAAATAAATGATAAGGAAAATTTACTTTCTCTTTGGTATTGTCTAGCCATGTATGTGTTCAGTTCCCATCCTCCTTCCCCTCCTCTCTGAGCCCCTGTAATCTGTTTTAGGGTGGTTTTTGAAAGCATTTATTTGCAAAAATGAAAAAAAAAAAAAATCACTTTCTGAAATAGTATCAATTTTGAAAATAAATGTTAGCTCTGGGATGTGTATTCCTATGTAGCTTTAGGTACAAATACGAGTATATAATTTTAAAAATAAATGTAACAGAAACATTGTTTCACTTGTCCCATGATCCAAGAGAAACGAGGCTTAGGCATTTCCCACAATGTCTATCTAGAATATCTGGCAATTTTCTGAAATAACTGAAAATTTTAGTCACATCTGAGATTGAAGCAGTCATTTCATGAAATGACTGAATGTTTAAGACATTTTGTGCAAAGACTGGTTTACTCTGTGGCTACAACATACACACATGCAGATTTATCAAGGAAAGAAGGGTGATCGATTGTTTCAGCCCTATGACTACTCCATTTTCTTCTCCCCATCCTCCCCAGCCCGCTGTGGTATCAGCGGCCAGCACCACTCTTCAGTGCTGTGCTTTACTGGACTTTGGTTCTTGGAACAAGGAAAAGCTGCCACTGATTGTGAATCTTGGGACAAGTCTCTGTGTCACATCTCCCCTGACATGGGGACTGGGGTCCACATCTTTTTTGCAGCTTGCTGTTTGTGTGGAGCACAAACGTGTACCTCACTTTTACTTCTTATGTATGTCAGACCTACCTCTATGTCTCCTCTTTGCAGCTATTTCTGCAGAATGTGCTACATATAGATTATTGGTAAGTAAAAGTATAGAGATTACTATATTGAAACAAATGAACAGATTGTGGGATTTGCATATGGCCCAGTAAAAATTGTTTCGAAATACTCTGTTGCAAACTACAGCCGGATGATATAAGTTTGAAATACAGACTTAGTAAGTCTTTTGATTGTATTGATTTTTGCATGAATTTGAAATGCAAACTCAATGTCTTTCTGGTCCAAATAACAGAAGTCATGATTCTACTTAATGTACTGCAGAAAGGAAGTAGGAATGACAGTTGGCATCTAGAAAAGATAATGTATTCCAGGTAATCAATTCATGCTTCATTGGCTCTTTCCAGCCAGTTAATGAATAAAGGTGCCCATTTGCAAGTCTTTCTCTGAAGCTGATTAATTGATCTCCACAAAATTTACTTTATTCATGTAGTGATCACATGATGTTAAACAAATCCCTAAGTATTCAACATACTTGTTCATTAAGAAGAGAGGTAATATCCACCCATCCATCCATCCACCCATTTCTAAAAAGTTCTGGTATTAATATTGGCAATATTTGGGCTAAATGTAATTAATCTTGTATTCCAAAGCGATATGAAACTGAGGAAAAAAAAAGAAAAAAATTTCACCAAAATAAGGTAAGATCAGATCAGTTAGATAGTAGCTAATAATCTCTATACGTTGTTACCTTCGTGTCTGATTCCTGATACATCACTGTAACTACGTGAGACCAGATCTACAAAGTCATGTAGGTTTGTAACTGGTATTGATTTCAGTGGAAGTAGGAAAATCTGAATAACTTTCTGGATGGAAACTTTGGACCTTAAAATATTTTGAGTAGGGATAATCCTTCCTGTGTCTGGTATAAAAATGGGGTCCAGATCCATCCACTCACTGCAAGCTGTTGATGATACCTGGCCTGATGGTCACCCTTGTCTTGTTTCAGGAGAATGGATGCTGTACAGTCTTAATATCTTGGAGAGAAGATTAACACAAAAGACTATAACCAGACCAAAGCATGCTTCCCAAATCAAACAAACCAAAAAGACTGCTCCATTTAACCCAAACAAATATTTTCCTGACATCCATTCATAAAAAAAGAGATTACGGTTCATTATGGCCAAAGGAGTGCATTGATATTATTACCAGCAAAGTTCTATCTATAATTTGTTCTTTTTAGTCATGATGCATGAAGAAAATTTAAAGGACAAGCTGTGGAAAAGGACTTGTGGTTCTAAAAAGCCTTAGGCATTTTTGGAAGACTTCTACCAGTTATTAATTTGGCTGCCAACATTTTTGCTGTGTTTATATTATCTGGTTTGTCCTTATTACATCCAGCTCTTATAGACCTTTCTTGTGCAAATTATCAGTTAAAGTTTCAGCGGCTTTTGAAGTCTGAAAGAATCTTGCAGGTAGGGTGTGTGAGCTTAAACGGACGTAGCTGAGTAAAACTCCAGAAGAGGAACCACTGAGTCTTAGTTTTATTTGAATGCAGTTGATGCAGACATTAAAAGAATGCATCCTGCTCGAGGGTGGGAAGGCTTTGCAGAGGGACAGGCGGGATCAATGGGCTGAGGCCAACTGTATGAGGTTCAACAAGGCCAAGTGCCAGGTCCTGCACTTGGGTCACAACAACCCCATGCAACGCCACGGGCTTGGGGACGAGTGGCTGGAAAGCTCCCCCGCAGAAAAGGACCTGGGGGTGTTGGTCGACAGCCGGCTGAAGATGAGCCAGCAGTGTGCCCAGGTGGCCAAGAAGGCCAACGGCATCCTGGCCTGTATCAGAAAGAGTGTGGCCAGCAGGAGCAGGGAGGGGATCGTGCCCCTGTGCTCGGCGCTGGTGAGGCCGCACCTTGAATGCTGTGTTCAGGTTTGGGCCCCTCACTGCAAGAAGGACATTGAGGTGCTGGAGCATGTCCAGAGAAGGGCGACGAAGCTGGTGAGGGGTCTGGAGCACAAGTCTGATGAGGAGCGGCTGAGGGAGCTGGGGTTGTTCAGTCTGGAGAAGAGGAGGCTGAGGGGAGACCTTATCGCTCTCTACTACTCCCTGGAAGGGCGTTGTGGTAAGGTGGGTGTTGGTCTTTTCTCCCATGTAACTAACGACAGAACGAGAGGAAATGGCCTCAAGCTGCGCCAAGGGAGGTTTAGGCTGGATATTAGGAAAAATTTCTTTACTGAGAGAGTGGTGAGACACTGGAATAAGCTGCCCAGGGAAGTGGTGGAGTCACCATCCCTGGAGGTGTTCAAGGAACGTGTGGACATGGCATTGTGGGACATGGTTTAGTGGGCATGGTGGTGTTGGGTTGATGGTTGGACTTGATGATCTTACAGGTCTTTTCCAACCTTAGTGATTCTGTGATTCTGTGGTTCTGTGATCCTTTGGCTACATCTGCAAAGATGCTCATGCTGAACATACAAATCTTACTGCAATTTCAGGAATAGAAATCTAAAATCTCATGTTTGTTCCCTCATCTTTAGAACTTGTCCCACTATGAATACCCTTTTACTTGGTAAGGCTGTTTCCAGGAAGGGAACTATAACCTCACGAAGGAGGAGCAGAAGGCTGTTTGTCCCTGTGTAAGCCATGAAGAGAGGCAGGGAACACACCTAGGTCAGTAAAAATTGCCTGGTAGAAATGTTTGTGTTCCTCTGGTAGCTGTGACACTGCTGTGCTGACACAGATACCTAACGTTAAATTAGGCGAGATGCATCTGTGCTCCTTTCTGAGCCATCCAGTATACAGAGATCCAGATTCCTCCTATCTAACCTTTGATGACTTTTTAGGAACCCTACTAGGCCATCTTAAGTTTTGGTATAGTCAATGGAAACACTATCGGGCTGATCCTGCCCATCAGATATTCAAATTGGACTTGGAAGTTGCTGTGGACTACAGAGGGATCCTGAGGGGAATGCCTCAGCTGAGGGTCAGAAGTTTGGAAGGATGAGTCTGGCCTGAATTACGATTTGTGTAATCAGCTAATGGCTAACACATCTATCTAGAGAGGTAGTTAAATCCCCACCTAAGCCAACAACAGTGCAAAATTCTGATCAGCTTCCCAGAAGAATGTGATCCTTATTATAACGTTATTAAAATGTTTTTTGATAACATATTTCTATGCTAACACATCTTACATTGATGGCTTACACATACATGATAGAATGTCTGAGAATGTGACTCTTTGTGGGACTCAGATTACACGTATATATTTCTATTAAAAGTCACAATCTGGGCTGTGGTAATGGTGAGTTTTTAGTCAGGTAAGGAAATGGAGGTGGGTGTAAAATGCACTCTCTCTACCTTGTGCAGAAATACAAAACCAATGAAGTAATCATAATTTAAATTTTTCTGAGTTTTGGCATATGTCTTATAGATACTAATATGTTAATAGAAACTGCTACTGAGTACTTAGCTCTCCTGGTAAAATCCAAAGACGACATTCAGGCCTCATTGAAATTACCAATAATATTCTCAGTGACCTAAGATTTTGCACTGTGGGGTTTCCAGATGCTCAGCACCACTCAGCTTATGGCCTTCAGCCTTTGCATTGAGTTGTCATGGTACTAGATTAAGGCATACTCTCCCAAACATATTCATTGTGTCTTTCAAGTGAGAGAAGTTTTTAATTTAAATAAAAATATTTTCCTTTGAATTTGAAATAAGGACCATTGATTTTTCTTCTGTTAGGCTTTGACAAAGAAAAATCAGTAGACGAAGTTTGTGTACCATTAACTACAAGTGAAGGGCTGGTTGACCTCAGCTGAGCCATTGATGAGGGTGAGGCTAATGGGAAAAAAATTGATCTTTTCATAATTTGTCGAGTGAAGTGTGGTTAGCTAAAAAAAACCTCATTATCAACCCAGTTCTTGGGAATAATAAAAAATATCTGTTTAGTCGATTTTATTAAGCTCTGCCTAGGTATAGCAGAAGTCTCAGTTGTCAGTCACTATATAACCCAATGTCGCTGGCATGTAGATGTCACACAAAGTGATTGGTGATGCTGTTCTCAGGTTCCTTCAAAGGAATAACTAAATCAATTTTCTCAAAATAAAGAGATGTAATTTAATAGAGGGTATTAAGAATTGCTCTTCAAGGGAAATCTATGAATTAGTTTGGGAACTCACATGTTCTTTGGCCTCTTTGGAAAGTACAATGGGCTTTTACTTTCTCTTTTGGCCATAAAACATTTATCATAGGACTCATTAAAAATCCTATTAAATTACCTTTCTGTGAGTTGTGTCCCTCATGCACTTGGGAAAAGTGTGAAATGTCCTTTCAATTGAAGGCATTTTTCGTTTATATGTGTAATACTTTCTTGCCTGGGGAAACAAATGATGTCTCCATAGGGTGCCTAACTCAGCACGGAAGCACGATCTCTATGTAACCCTGGTATCTAGGTCATCACTGGAGTGTGTGCCTTGGATATCAAATGCAAAAGACAGAACCTCTGTTGCTTGAGCTGAAGGACTAAGCCTCCTGGAGGCAGCTATAGTGAAAATATTCTCTGTGGATCAAATGGAAACAAATAACAGCTCTTGGATGGAGGATAACATACAGAAATGAGGCAGAACGGGATGGCTGGAGGCTGAGTTCAAGGCTAGAACTCATGGCGATGTAGCGTGGCCCTATCGATTATTTCTTTACTATCTAATTAAGCACTGTCAGGCACAAAACTAAGCACTACACTTGGTTATCCATGCTGTTAAATGGTCCTTGGCAGCCCACTTTCGGCCTGGACCAACTATTGCTTTTGCTAACAATTATGTGGTCACAGTTTCTAGAATAGGGCAAGTAATATTCCCCTCATAGTATGGTTTTTGCTGTCATGTTTTGGAAAGTAAGAGAGTTTAATGGCATGGGGATAGCCAGACTTTATTAGATAGCCTCCAGGACCTGTTTTAGTTTACTGTAGTAGTAACATATACAGCCATTTCAACAGAAATATTGTTGCCCATATCATTTGGGGCTAGAAGTTCACCTATAAGGTCTGAATTCTCATCCTAACTCAGTTTCTGCTTTTTGGCTGTGGCCACATCACTTCAACTGTCTTTATCAGTTGACTTCCTCTGCAAATTTTTCATAACTGAAGCTAACATATTTCACAGGTATATGTGAAATATATACATACATATATACAAATGCACATATGCATACAGGTATATGTAATTAGGTATGACACTTGGAATATACTGTCATTGTACATACATGCTCAGTGTAATTATTGTTTTCTCCAATTATTTATTTCAAGCAATAACTCTCTTCTGTGTTACATACAGACGTGCCCATGGAGCAGATCCAAACACCATTCACGCTTACCTGGCTCGAACTGTTCTCAGGAAGTAATTCATTGTATGAGTTTAGTCTTTTAATTCTTATCTTTGAACATCTTTTTATTAACTGAAAATATTTAGTGAAGGTTTCATGTGAACATAGGTGAACCTATAGATTTACTTCTGATCTGTTAGCTTTAGATATTTGACTTCTTTAACTTGGATAGTCTGGTCACTTATGTAACATGGCTTTATTTCTACTTTGTATTTGCATGAGTTAAATAAAAAGGAAACGGAAGGTGCCATTTGTGGCACAGGGAGGTTTGCAGTACTTACAGTGTGGTAAATTGTGTTCTATATGTATTTTACAAGTATTCATGTTACTCTCACTATGCCAATATTATTTTAAAGAACATCTGGAAAGCAAATACAATCTTGTTAAGCTAAATCAATGATTATTCAAGAGAACTTTCACAAACACCTTTTTTTCACTGCTCTAATGAGTGAAGGAAAGTCATGAGAATTCCTGCAGAAAAGATGGTATCGCTTCTTGTTCTGTTCACAAACTGTCCTCCAATATTCCTTAAGGGGAATGGTAAATTTGCTTAAACTCTCTCAAATGGCAATAAAGGGGATCACACTTTTAAAACATAGCCTAGGGAAATACAACAGCACATAAATTCCTTTGGAAATTGCTTGTCAGATTCATTTGGAATGGTAAAAGCCAGAATGTGCTTCCAGCTAATAATTATTTCTGAGTGGGAGTGTTGTCTGAGGTCTGGGGAGAAACAAAAGATTTGAGAGCAAGTAGTGAATTTGTTTCTGGAATGCTTTGCAAACCAGAAGATTTGTGATGTTTTTTCTCCACCCACACTTTTAAAGTCTCCTGCAGCACTGGTTGAAATCACAGGGGACTTTACAGTTGAATTTGCAGGCTACTGGATCAGGCCCATAGTCTCCTCACAGACAACAATGGAAAAAATATTCGGTATTTCAATAGGAAAAGTGTGTTATCTCTTATGACGGGCTGTTTAAGTATTATACCTGTGCAAATCCCGTTAAGAAGTAATGCTACATAATTATCAATATGCAAGACCTATTGACCTGGTATTAAAAGCAAAACAAAATAAATAGAGTTACGAGCTAAATGCTTCCTTAACGGCGACTGATTCTCTTTTGGTGCCCAGCGAATTCAGTGGACAGTCACAGTGATTTCACTGAGCTTTGGCTCAGCTTTGGAGGGTGGGATTCATCAGTCTAAATGTAGATGTCTGCATCGGTGCTATGACTTACCCTAGCTTTATAGTTGGGGAGCGGGGGGGAAGCAGCTTGTTTTTATGGTTGGGGGAAGAAAGCAACTTGTTTTAGGATACAGTTCATCTCATCCTAATGTAGATGTTTGAAAGAGATTTTGTAAATTCTGTCTTAAAACTACCCATTTATCTCCATTGACTATAAATGGAGCTAGAGTGACCAGCTGAGATGGAGATGAATCCCCCTCTCGCTGAGTGAAAAAGTCAGCATCTGCTGTTTACACAAACTGCTCTTTGAGTTACGGCATAACCCCACCAGCTTGAGACTCTTCTTCTCTCTCAGTGCTTGCACAAAGTGCCTCTTAGTGCCCCTGCAGTGTATATAAGGCAAACTAATGCAAATGGACAATTTTCTTCTGTCAAAATTGTGCCATTCTATAGTAAATGATGTTTGGATCACACAGAAGTATTTGCAAACTTAAGTTCAGCTGAAAAACTAAAGCAATTCTTGAAAGAGTAAAAATATTTCAATACTGAAAAAAAATTGTGATTTTCCCTTTCAAAGTGACATTTCAGTTGGAAAAGTAGCAAACTTTGATCATTTAAATTTACTTCAAGTCAAAGAGTAAAGCACCAACCCAAACCAAAGGGTATACTTTAGCTGAAATATAATTTTTTTTAATTTTTTTTTAAACGTTATGTTTTTATGACATGACATTTTGTATTTCATGGGGGTTTTTTACTTTATTTTACTCTTAAAACAAACAAATCAGATCTTCTATTTCCTCACTGCACAGCAATGTGTGTTAAACCCTAACAGGTTGCTTTTTCCAAAGCTGATGTAAAGCCTATGATGTGTTTTCTGTATCTCCGTATTTCAACACTTGTGTATTCTTTGCCTAGGGGTAGGTTTTCATCAAAATTTCTTGAACTGCCGTAGCAAGTGACTACAGCCACAAATGGCTTTTAGCATTATTGTCCTCAGCAGGCTGGTGTAGAGCTGGCACAAACCTACATAAGTCAACGAGCCATCTGAACTTGAACTTGTGTAGCAGTTTGGGGTATAAGGTATGGGGATTTGCAAATACCCACTTGGTTCAAGTGGGGACATTAAACAGCAGCATATCCACCGCTGTTAACAGAGTCACAGGCTGGTAACACTTCGTACTTTTCACTTAGCGAAAGGACAATTTAGCCCTTTCAACTATTCATGGCAGGGCCTCCCCCTGATCACGGTATTGGCAGTCAGGGGAGGCTCCTTATTCTGGGGAGAGGATGAGCTCTCGCCTGTTTGCTTTCTGCTCAGTGGTGCTCTGTGGTGCATGCAATGATTCTAATGTATTCACTTAAGCAAACTTCCTAGGGAAGCCCATACAGCCTTGAAGTCGAGGACTGTTATGGTTTTTTTTCTTTTTTTTTCTTTTTTTTTCTCTCTTTTCCTTTCTAGAAATAGATTCATTCTCTGGTGGGCTGAGAGCAGCCATTGACTGCGTTCCTGTGCTGTTGAAAAATTACTGTCAGAAGTGTTTGCTGACATCTAATCAAGGCAGAGATGAGGGATTTCTTAAAACCAGTACTTCTGATGCATGTCAGGTTGCTTTGCTTGGTCAGTTGTTGTCACCAGAGCTCTAAAGAATTTTAATTACCATAGCTGTTATGAACACATTCCCTTAGGGAAATATCATTTTCTTATATTTGAATTAATTTGGGTGAGTGCAGTTTACCTTCTCCTTAAAGTGGCTTGTCTCATGGTTTGAAATCAGAACTATCCAAACTTTCTGAATTTGTGAGCAGATGCTACTGCGGGGACTCCCCTGTGTGCCAGTCTTTTTTCTCCCCAGAACAACGTGGGCACACAGGCATGTTGTGGGCACGCAGCCGTGCAGGAGGAGGCTGGATCCAGCCGCAGGAGTGGGCAGCTGGGCAGCTCCAATTCAGCCAGAAGTTACTGAGTTGTCATCCTTGCTCTTAGACAAACCCTAGTGACCCTAGGGCACCTGCTTCATGTTAGAAATTTTGGAGTGGAAGTTTCACTAAAAATACATAAAATGCAATCTCCTGTTTGCCTGAATTCCTACTGAAAATGGGAATTTCATCTCCAAGTTCTCTTTGGCACTTCTGAACAGTTTTTGAAAGCTGCTCCCATCACAGCTATGTTTGGAGTAAATCAGAATTGTGTCCCTGGGGGAGTTACATCAAGTTGTATTGGTGGAAAGCTAATGTAAGTGTGCTTTGATTTAAGCATTTGGATATTATCCTAACACTTCAAGGCATTTGGCAATAGTGTTTACTTGGATCCAGAAAGAATGAAAACTTGCCTGATACGGGAATGTGATTTTTCATTCTAAACGCCTTTCTCTCTTCTGCAGCTGCCTCAGATCTAAGTAGCAGATAGCTGTCCTCAAAGGATGCTTTTCCAACAACTTCATGTTCTTTATCTGTAGAAGTTGCAGTAGCTCTTTGCTTCTTAAGCCAATGACAATAATGGACTGATTAATTTCTCTTCTGTCATCCTCTACATTACGCCTCCCATAATGCTTCTATTACCATGATCAGTATTATCATCTCAAGGGACAGATGAATTTCTGATATTTATGACTGTTTACTCTGCATGGCTATTTTTTCAGAGCACAGTGAACTGCATTTCCAGTTTATTCACTTTCTCATACCTTCAAAGCTGTAAGCCATGTTCTATCAACCATAAATGCACTTTATTCCTTGGAGTACATGCTCTGAATTTACAACAGTTTGGTATAGAAAAGCCTTTTGAGACATTAATTTTGTAACTCAGTTTATTCTACTTGAATTATGAGCCAAGTAATAAATCTACATTATTTATCTGCACTAGTGATTCCCAGCCAATTGTGTAGGTTATTCTTTGAGGAAGTTGTCTTCAACACTGTTCCTATTAAAAGACATTACAAAGTTTTTCCTTTCCCTGTTTGCAGGGTTTATGTTCCTTGAGAGGTCTTGTTCAGCCTTTCAATTGTATGTATTCCTATAGTGACTTCAAAGTTCTCTAAGTGACTTTTCCATATACAAGCAGCATGTATCTTCTCAAGACGGATTAAAATCTCATTGGAGGTTTGGCTTTTTGAGACCTGACCCTTCTGCAGAAGGGCAGAACAGAGTAAGCATTGGTTTGCCAGTGGATAGGCACAGATAATAGCAGATCTTAATATAAAGACTTAGGACTTTGTGCAGGTTTTGCATCAGTCTCCATTACGAAGATTAAATGTGATCAGGTGCCTGGAAAATGGCCACAGCAGATAAGGGGAAGAACTTGTGTGGGAATGGAAAAGGACAGTTTAGAGACCACTGAAGTCAGATGTTTCCAGGTCAGCTGTTCTTGCTGAAATCTTCTGCATAAGACCTAATGAAGTGGCTGTAACAACCTCTGACCTCCAAGAGCTGCTGGAGGGTGGGTGGATTATAAGCCAGTCAGATCATCACCCATTACCATAAATGTGCTGGTGCAACTAATAAAGCCGGGAATCTAAGATATAACAAAGTGATAAGCACCAGGTCAGTATAACTTGAGAAGATCGAATTATGTCAGTCAAAACTAGTTTACACCTATAATGAGGAAAAAAAACAGTGACCAGGAAAGGAGAAGGTGTCGTATAACTTGACTCACATAAAATACTGACCTTGTCTAGTAGGACATTCTTATTATCAAGCTGGGTTTATAAACCTATCATAAGGTGAGTGCAAAACTACTGGGGAAAAAAATCATGAAGGGATTAAGGGCCCATTCCAAAGAGAAAGGGGGAGTGCTTGCTGTAGGGATTCTACTGGCTTGGAGAGTATGTAATATTTTCATTAATCATCTTGGAAGGTGAAAGAGGGAGTATGGTTGTAATATCTGCATACAATAGCAACCTGGAAGGGGATTGCAAGCTTCTGGGAGGAAAAATCTGAAAGGCTGAAAACAAGATTAAGTAAGATTCATGGTTGTCTTGACAAGCTGAAGAAAAGATCTGGGGGAAAAATAGGAGGCAACTCAATGAGGAAAGGTGCACAACACTACTCTGAGGAATAATTAATTGCATACATATAAGAAAGAGAACACTTTTGGCAAAGCAGAAGTTAAACAGAAGCCACTGAATCACTGACTGAATGTAAGTGAAGAATCCCACGCTGTGAAAAGTAAACCACATACTAGGGTATATGGCAGAAGTGCTGTAAGATTTACTCCTCCTGCTTTACTCAGCATTCATAAGACCTTGTCCTGTTCCCAGTTTTGGGCAGTGCACTGTAACAGATGGGCCAACTGGAGGGAGTCCAGCAGAGAGAGTGCAGATAATCCACAGATGTAGAAAACATGACCTTTAAGGTAAGATTGGAAGAATTTGTTTTGCTTAGCCTGAAGATGAGAAGACTGAGGAAGGACATGGTAACAGTGCTGTAAAGGATTGCCAGAAAAAGGAAAGAAATAATCAGTTCCCTGTGTCCGCAGACATGACACAAAATAACAGCTTAAAATGCAGCATGGGTTATTTAGGTAAGACATTAGAGAAAAGCATGTCACTGTAATGATAGAACAAGTCTGTGTCTGGAATGATTTAGATATAGCAGATCCTGACTTTGGGCCAATGCTGGATAAGACAAAATTCTCAGCCAGAGATATGTTCCTTTCTGGTGAAAGCGTTACTGCAGCAAATGAGGCATGAAGCACCTTGCTGTCCCAGAAGTCACACACTTGAAATGAGGCACGAAATAAAATGTGGGCTAAAAAAGTTGAAAGGCACTGGACCAGTTGATGGCAAGGTTCCCTTCAAAGCCCTCTTTCTCTGACTTTAGAGCATGTCTTTAAATAACTTATTTGGGGGTATCTCAGAAAGTGCCACCTAAAATAAATTCAGGAACACTAATGGTCATAGACTATGCAGACATGCTTTAGTTTTTGGGTGCACGTTCTCTTTTGCTGAGAAAAAGAGGGGCTGGACTAGAATATTTGTTCCTTCCCTCACATTTAGGCTGTGTTAATTAGGCTCTTCTAGGTGTTCTAGAAACGTTAATTTTGCTAACCAGATTCAAGCCCCAATGATTAGACTCTGAGAATTTTGATATTTTTCTTTTCAGAGTATGATTATAGATACGTTGTTTCTGAGACTTGTGCTTTTCAGAAATCATAGAGTGGCTCTGTTCAAAACACTCCCACTTTGCACACAACTAAATCCTGCCTGTTTGAGCCCAAGCATGAGAAATTAAATCCCCAGAATTTTATAAGAAAGGATAATTTAGGTTATCTGCAAGGAAAGTTTAGAGAGAATGCCCACTAACATAATGTTATTGTTAGGTTATAGCTATTATGATGATATAAAACTTCTGTGCCTAATGCAAATTTTGGTAATTTTCTCAGCTTTTGTTTAAAGAAAATTAATTTATTTAGTCTTCTAAATATATTGATTTTTATAGGGTTGTGTTGGAGGAGTACATAAACTATAGCAAATACTTTAAGGTTGTGTATAATGAAGAAACAATAAACTACCTTTTCCTGTTTGCTAAAACATTACTTTATGCTAGGCAGCATAGGTGAGCATAAGGACTGATGGATGATTCTCCCTTATGAAAATAGAACATATTTTAATAGAATAATTATTTGTAAATATGTTTGCATAAGGGCAGAATGGTACACACACAAGCAGAGTGCAATAAAACTGCTCTTGGAAATGCATGGAAATCCAAAGCTAGTTCTGATAATGAGCAAGAATCTGGCCTAAGAAGAGATCAGGTAACAGTGACTCATCAGCAAGTCAAATATTTTCTTTAAGTTCATGATATTTTCTGCTTGCATGTGTCTTTCCATGCCCCCATCCCTCTCCTGTTCCCCAGACATGGCCTAGGTGATATAAAGTTCATACGAAAAAGAACTTGATCCTATATTCATATAAATCAAACTTAATAGACTTTCTAATGCTTTAAATAAATCGCTGGTAATCTGTTTGTAGTGACTTATATTGGTGTAACATGGGCCTGTAACTGTTCAGCTTGTTCCTACATCTGTTTCAGCAATTTAGGGAGAACATCTTCTTGTACTGTATGTGAAAGTAATTTCCTATAAACAGAATGAGCCTTGAGCTCTCTATTAAGGGACATTTGTTTGGAGAAGGAAGGGGAAACATTATAATGGCTATTAGCTTGTTTCATGGTGTATTGATGAGGAGTCTCTCATTTCCAAGGTCGTAACTCAGAGAAGCATTAACACAGCCTAGGACGACTCACTTAGATTTTACTCACTAGATTGCTCACTTTCTCCCAGTTAAAATCAGATCTTTCCCTCCCGCAGCCTCCAAGAGCAGCATTTGTACAATTAAGGGTAGCTTTATCAGAAAACGCCATTGGTCCTAGGTTATGTTTTACCTTCCCAATGGGTTCTCCAAAACGTGATGTCCCATGTCCTTTCTGAAACCTGTAAGCTGTAATTCCATTATATTCTTACTCACTACTTAGAAATTGAATTTTTGAGAACATTCCCACTGTGGTGTACACGTTACTTTCATTAAGCTAGCAGGCTGAATGAACAAGTAAAATGGGCTTTTGCTAATATGGCAGTATGGAACTAACTTTAATTGAAAAAGCTGTTACAATCAGAGAAGTTTATATTACATTTCTGGATGGAAAAAGATCTCTTTTTTTCTATTTTCTTTTTCTCTACTCCTATACAGCTGTAAGCACGAAAAAACATCTGTCCACCAGGCAAGTGACTATTAACTCCACTTTAATGAACTTCTCTAATAAATAATGTATTTACAGTTGGCAAATCTAAAGTCCTAAATCTTTTATTCTATATTGTTTTTTGAATGCTGCAAAGTGGAGTGATAGCACAAAGTGAAGGCCAAAGAGTCCAGTTTCTGACTGCTTCTGCGTACTCTATCATTATTTGTACAAACACACTGCATCAATTGCGAAACAGCAGAATTCATTCTCCCCAAAATTAGACGTTGGTGCAAATCCTGGGGATCCAAACTGAGCAAGGAGAGGGAGCTGCTAACAGTTCTGGCATGAGATCACCTCCTTGTGTACTCTCTGACCAACTAGGCACAAAGCCCGTTGTATGATACCGGAGTTTTGCTGTGTTGGTAAAAAATCTGAGATGCTTTAACTGGAACGAAATTTAAGATCAAGTTGCAGTAACTCATGTAAGAATAAAAATACTCGTAGGCACAATTCTGAATAATGTAATCTTCTTTCTTGGAGAACTCTATTTATTTTATGCTCAGCCCATTTCCCGTTTTTCTCACGCCAAGGATATAATGCAGACTCCAATAGCTTGATGGCTTTCCCTTAACAGCCATCTCAGGACACAAATGATTTTGAGCATCTCTGGAATTTTAGCACACAAGTTAGCTGGATTTGTTACAGTGTTCAACAGTGAAATAGCTAACAATGCCCCCATTGAAATGGTGGTAGTTAGGCTTCAGACTTAACATCCTTTTGGAAAGTAAGGGAAAAGCCATATCCTCAGAGCTGTAGTTTCAGGTGTTCATCTTTGCAATGTCCCACATTTCACTCTCTCATGTTTTCACAGTCATGGCGATGACTAGTTTCATAATAACACAAAAGTAAGCTGAAACTCTTGTATAGCAGTGTATAGCAGAGCACGGCTAATTTTGTGGATGCAGCTTTGCAGAGCATAACTCAGGCTGGGAACAGATGTGCTTTTCTCAGCCCAGCTCTGCTTACGAGGAGGTTACTGTGCGTCAGTGCTGACTCGCTCTTATTTTCCAGCAGAACTGATTGTGTGAGTGCTTCTTCACCCATTTCAGTTACACCAAGTAATATTAGCTTAAGTTATGGGAATAGGTCGTGGCTAACCCAGTTTATTTTGATCAAAATGGGTTAAGGAATCACAAGAAATGACTTGTGGAAACTGCGCCTTTTGCTCGAAGAGCAGCTGAGGAAGAGAGGCGGAAGGTAGCCACTGGACAAGCCTGTTTCCAGGGTGTGCATCTGCATATACCTTTTGAAAAATTTCCCACATGGTAATGGGAGAGCATCCTATCTGCCTTTCCTGGATGTGTGACACTGTCTGCAGCATGAACAAGCAGTGAAGTTGCAGTGAAATGTAGCCCATTCTTGAAGCCTTAGGACAGATGATGAGCATCCATCTTTCCAGTCACACACATGTGCATGGGCACAGTGCTGAGAAGAAGTGAACCATTTCATTTTAAGATTTGAATGCTTCAGGCCAAATAGCGAGATTGCTCTAATTGATAAAATTGGGATATTGAAAAGCTTTAAATGAAAAAAGAAGAAAAATTTTTACAAATGAAGTGATGAAAAAAATTATTAATACAGAAAGTGAAACTGCGCTTGAACTATGAACAAAAGGGAGGGTTACTCAGTCCAAAAAATGCAGTATTACACAGAATCTTGCTAGAGTCAGAATCCTAACAGCACTGGTAGAGTTAGAGTATCCTCTGTAGCTCCCTGTAGTATAAATATACAAGAAGGTTTGCTTGTATGCTCTAGGTATTTGTTTGGTAAGTGTGGTGCAGTGAAATGAGGTGGTTAGAGAAAGGGTCCACACCATAAATTCTTGAAGTAGGGATGACAGATGAATACTTTATTTAAAGCACTATGCTTCCTGACACTTGAGAAGCAGACCAACAGCACATGATCTACTTCACAGGCTGTTTTGGATAAAAAGACAAAGCAAAGTAATTCCAGACTAGAGTTCTTCAATGAGCAGTAAATCTGCTGAAAAATGGTATTTGTGAGAGACTGAAATATTCAGCTAACCAGATAGAATTCATTGATTGCCTTTAGCTGAAAATAATGGAGAAAATTAAACCTGGTGAAACGTTTCACCCTGATGTTTTGAAATAGAATATCTCCTTGTGGAAAGGACAAAAACTTTTTTTCTGCATTTTTTTAAAGTATCGTGTGACAAGAGCTATGGAATTTTACTTATAAATATGAAGCTCAAGTTCATCGTATAACCATGGTACAGCTCAGGTCTGTCTCTATGTGCAATCCCAGCATGTTTTAGACATGAGTTCCCTGGGCGTCCCAGGAACTCCTCATCCAGCTGCATAGATAAGATAATAGTCCAGTCTGAATCAGTGGAGAGACTTGAGACAAGGTGGTTGGACTTGATGGTTGGACTTGATGATCTTACAGGTCTTTTCCAACCTTAGTGATTCTGTGATTCTGTGTGAAGGTGAACTTAACCCCTAGCTTGCTTCACCACAAAGAATTTGATTAACTGCCACAGGGACTCTCCAAGTGGGAATTGCAGCCTTTCTTGAAGCTTTTCCCCGTCAGCTCCAACAGTACCTAGACCAATCCCGATGCTCAAATGTGTTGATTAACATTGATGGTGGAGTATCTGGCCATCCCTGAGACTTCCCGAGGTGATTCCTGCTCCAAAATTGATCAAATTGTACATAGATAGATGTTTTTAAACAGGCAGTACAAACTCCTGCTGCAGGTGCAGAAATGGTCAGGTAGGACAGTGTTTTGTAGTTAGGAGATGTTTTCTATGTAGTTTAAGGTAGGACCACAGGCTGGGTGGGTGTAAGAATTTGGTATAAGAACAGAGGTTTGGGGAGTCTCACTCTGAACAGTTGAAGATGCCCTTGCAAGGACCCTTGAAACAGTCTCCCATCACCACCCAGGCAATGACCAACTATCCCATTTGATATGTTTGGTTCCCCATGTAAGCGTCACCCTGTGTAAAGATCCCAATTGTTTAAAATTCTTTTTAAGATTCTGTCTGTGAGTGTCCAATAATTGCTTGTTTATAAATCAATTAAATAAATAAGGGAAGAAAAGGATCTAAAAAGTTAAATAGCTGTAGACAAAATATTTTGGTGTTAGTCAAATGGATTTTTTTTTATTTTGTTAGTCACCCCCTTCCCAACAAACCAAAGAACAATTGCAGAACCCCAAATAAAATGAAATTACAACCATACAGGATTTTTTAAAATTAGGTTCTAGTTCCCCATCTCCTGTTCCTGTTTCTGCAGTTTGTGCTCTCAGTTGATAAATCTCCCCATGCTTTCAGGTCTGTCCATTAAGTATCTGATCTTAAATACAAGCGGCTCTTCATACATAGCTGGACATGTTATCATTGTAGATTTTGTGCTTTTATGTCCGTTCACTAGCAGGTGAGTAGCTAGATCCACATTACTCTTTTAGAAGGTCAAGGAGAAGGTCAAGGGCTTCCTCAAGGAAGCCAGCTACTCACAAGCCAGGTATTCATAAACATCACATTCTTCTAGCCCTTGTGCCTCACCATAACGCATCCTAATCATGGTAATTGCAGCACTTGAGAAAATATCTTACAGATGTGACCCATTCCACTGCGAGTTTGTTCTACTCATCTAGCATATTATATCAAATAAAGTTGTATAATATAGCCAGCTATTGATCATATTGTATTTGGGTATATTGAGCACCGGAGAGTAAGAATCCATTCTGTAGGATGCAGCAGAGGAAATGTGAGAAAGGAGCAGCTGAGGCTCGTAGGTACCTTCCAAAAACTGGGCAGGCTCAACCTAACTTCTCTAGGCTCCAACACCTTGACTTCCCATTGGTACAAACACCAGGCAAGGTGACTGCTTGTGTTGTGCTGACTACTGCTTTGTACTCACTACAAAAACAGATCTGTCTTCGCCTGCAGAACCTCTCACAAGTCCATGTTGCCAGCATCACCTATTTAGGGAGACAGGGAACAGACAGTAAGATACTGGGCAAATGGGACCTTTAGTCTGACCTAGTTAAGTTAGTCCTAGGGGTTCAGGAATTATTAGGAGATAAAGCATGTTATCAAATACAGCAAACCCTTTCAGTCCCACAGAGGCAGCCAACAGATAAAAGCCACATAGCCTTTTCAGCTCATGGTGATCTGGAAAGATCTCAGGTACTTTTATATATAAGATCCTGGCTTTTGGCACAGCGTAGATTGCTTAAAAGTCATGTAAGCATGGGAGAAGAAGACATCAGTAAGTCAGGAAATGTAAAGAGAAACCTCCTCAGCCTTTAAAATAAGCCTCCAAACTAACAGTGTCCTGAGGCAGCAAAAGAACCTGAGCTTTGAAGCCATAATTCACTCTGCTCTACCTAGTCCAGACTCCCATGCAGACTGAAGGGACTTGTCTTGAAGGAACCGCTGAGTCCACCTGCTGCAGGACAGTGTAGTTACATGCAACCATCTTCCCCCTCTATGAAGAAGATAAGGGAAAGGCAAGCTCTTGCCCTAAAATAACATAGGCCAAAATCAAAGTCAGATGACTTTCCAAATATTTCTTTTGTCCCTTGATTCGTTTTTATTTGGTTGTTACTCAGAATGCTGCTGAGAAGAAAGTGAGAAAAAAACTTGTGGTTTACAGTGATTAATTAACGGTGCTGCCCCACTATTATCTGCACACAGTATTCCTCACGCTCTGTGTTATACTATGAGGAAGAATTGCTTTCTTGTTTGCACTTTCCACCCCAGACCTAGCCGTATATCAGTGACTGAAGTTATCTGTGCATAGTTTTCTATTTACATTTATGCCCATTAAAGCCAATGAAGAGCTTGAACAATACTGAGTGTAGACTATAATCAGCATGTAAAGTTTGTTGTGTGTCCTGGGACCTTTGGATGAAAGGCTCTCTATATGGCGCATCGTTACAAGTTTTTCCTGCATCATTTGTCAAGATAAATACATGGCTGTTGTTTAGCACAATGTACTGGAAACTTCTGACTTGCAAATTAATCTGAAACATAGAACCATATAAAAACATTTTATGCATCTAACATTGATGATTTAATTTCTGCTCTTGAGAAACAGTCAAAAAGGCGAGTTAGCAATACATATACACAAGTTAAAAGAACACATGTAATGAATTAAAAATTGTTGCCTTTAGTTAGACACCGATTGCCTCTACAGAGCAGTGACTATGATGGGGAATTAAATTAGAGTAACACAGCCAACACAAAAAGCTTCTATTATACCAATAAAAATAAAAGCACAGGACCTTTCAGAATGCAAAGGCAGATTCAACCATAAAAAATATTGTAGAAATCTAATTCCAGTACTTTTCATGGAGTTGAGCATGTAATGTTGGCTCACATGTAAAGATACCCTTGAGGAGGAAAAACAGGAGGACATGCTTTATGTTTATGCATTGGGTTGTCTCTGTGGAAGAAAACTGAAGAAGTTATGAGGTTGATTAAACTTAAGCTGTGGTTGGAAATTATGCACAGATCAGAAATGAAGGTTGATGATGCAGGGTCCTTCTGCTAGCAGAGATGTTATTTTAAATAATTTTTATATATACCACTTTACTAGGAATTGACACATAGTAGTAATATGTTACACTCTGTCATGCCATGTTATGTCATTTTTAGGAGGTCCACATGAGATAATGCGGAAGGAAATCTGAAACAGCTTATTGTGAGGGATGGGACTTCAGGCTCCGACAAATAAAGTGGTTTTGCTTTCCAGGAATTTCTGTCAACTCTTTGCTGTACTCTTCACTCTGTCTCCCTGTGAAAAAAGTCTGAATAAGCTGGAAAACAACTCTTCTTTGCTCAAGTCCTGCCCCTCTTGACCACCACAGAGCTTCTCCACCCTTTTGCTAGCCTTTGTTCCTGACCATACAAGGTGGGCAGCTTGGGCAGCTCCAGTCCAGTGCAAGCTGATCCTGGATCTTAACCAGTGCTAGGAAAAGAAAAAAAGAGCAAAAGGTGTCCCCTTGTACATTGCCAATCACTACCGATTGCTATGACCAGGTGGCTGGTCTTTTCATGGCTTGCTCTCTGCATTGGATGAAGAGTATCTGCTGTCCCTGTGTAGAGGTATTTGTTCTTCCTTTTTGGGCTATATATAGATCCTAACATGAAGCAGAACCAATTCCCCAGGGAAACCCTCAGAGCTACGCCCAATAAGTACTGGTTGGAGAGCTGCCCATTTGTGCTTGGTTAGCTTTTTCTGGTCAAGGTATCTGGGGAGAATTCACAGAGCACCTGAGTCTTTGCTGGGCTGGGTAAGTCTGGCAACACTTATCTTCAGCCCTCTTGGCCGAACACTGGAAGTAGCACACCAGGCCCACACAAATACTGTGGACCTGACCTTAGGGTTCACTGTTTAATTTCTGCTGTTCCCTCCCTCCCTCTCAGCGGTTTAATTTTTCATAAATGTTCTGACTGCTGGGGTCAGTAGATAGTCTTATAATTATGCAGACTCTGTTTCTCCTTTTAAAAAAAAGTTGGCCCTTAACTCTAAGTAATGCCCTTGAGGAGCCAGATTTGTCAACATAAATCATTAGAACTTGGTGGGGTTGAAAGTTCAGGAAATGGTGAGACAATCTTTTGTGTGTGTGTTTCTAAGAGAAGGATTTTGCCTGCAAAGTTGAACAAGTAAGAGAATATGAAAGATAGAAGAGACACATGTGCTGTTGGTGAGCTTGCTTCCAAGCAGGCTCACAGCAAACCTGCCAAGCCCTATTCCCTAAGACAGAGGTTCACGCGTTAACCTCATCAAGGTACTCCTGTCTCACTGATTCCCATACTCCCATAACTTCAAAGTTATCAGAGTATAATTCTTGTTATCTGGGTCTCTATAAATCCATGGAATGGGCAGTAAATTTTGCAAAGGGCTGCTCTGAATTAACTTTAATTGTTTGAAGCCAGTGTCTATTGTAACCTAGCCATCTAGGACACTGCCTAGTCAATAAGGAGAATCTCCTCTATAAGATGACTCATCTTGTCTTAAAATAGGTGCCTCTAATCAGGAAAGTCGATCCTCAAGGTGCAAGTCTGCCTTCAGCGAGCATACAAGAAATTTGGATAACTAGTTTTAAGCAGATCCCTTATTTTTAGATGACTAAAATTAAGAGATATATTTCACACAGCAGTAGCTTCCCATAACTGTCCATTCAAACTTCTTCATCTTTGACATGGAGGGAGCACCAGACAATGAGAAGGGTGTTTATTCCTCTATTCTTTATTTTTCCATGGAGTGCTAACAAAGGGTAATATGAACCAATGGCAGTGGCAGCATTTGAATATAGTGGTTTCTGGAGTGAGATAAGCAAACTCACTTTTCATAGCCAGACAAAGATACATCAGCTGGTAGGAACAGAAACAATTTATATTCCTTAGATAAAAAATATTCTGTTAAAAACACTTCTGAAAGATATTTATATGAAACTCCTCACTGACAGAATTCTAGTCAAAATTTTATTCATCTTTTCCTAAGAGAGGTATCGAAGATAGGGCAGATGAATCACCTTTTGGAGGTGCCTGTCTCTGAAGACTTCTATTCAGACATTCTTCTTTGTCTGTATTGGGTGAGGTAAAGCTCTGGCAACTGCTGCTTTTAACCCCAGTAATGAAAGTGTCTGGTGACAAACTGGAAAGAAGAGGGTGAAAAAGATGCTTTGTTGTAAGTGATATGAAAACGCCAGAATCAACCCAGAAATAATTAAAAAAATAAATGTTACCACCTGGGAAAATATTCAGGAAGAGGTCATAGGTTTTCAGCTTCCTGAAGAGATAAAGCTCACTATTCTGGGAAATCTAACATTAGTAAGAGATTTAAATGCCAAAAGAAAGGAGTCCTTGAAGAACTCCAGAAAAAAAAATTCTAGAAATGGAAGACTTCAAATCTGATTCTCATTTAAAGTAAAAATATTTTTATCACATTTACAGGGTGAACTAGACTTGCAGTAGGTGTAATTCCACCTAGTTCCCACTAATTACCAAAATGGTGTCAACTAGGTTTTTTGAGATTGGGCTTTCCTACTTCCCAAATAAGAGGCTGGCTTGAAACTATGAACGAGCACGTAGCTATGAAGAGAACATCAAGATCCACAAGAGCTCAAATACATTCAGTAAATTACACTTGTCTTTTGTTATTACATGCAGACAAAACATTTAACAAACTACAGTGTGATATATTCTGTTCAACCGAAGCTGTCATCATGTGAGTGTTCCACATACAGGAACGAATGATTGCAGGTTCCGAATATTTTTTCGTAATTCTCTTTAAATAATATAACATTCAACAATACCCAGGATAATGTTTCAGTTCTGTGAATTTCTAGCCCATGCAGTCTTAGAGACTGTAAAGAAATAATGGGACTTAGGATAAGAAATGAACACAATTCAGCACTGATTTATTACCTCCTATTTTTAACCTGGTTTCCTAAGAAATCGATGCTTATGTGATCACGCTGTGTATGTGTGTAGGTATTAAATTGGGCTTACTGGCCAATTTCAACTACATTTGTGTGGAAAGAAATCTCAAAGATAGTAAGGGTGAGAGTAATCTCACGGAACTTTGGATTGCTGAAAATGTGGATATGTCCATTTGAACTCAACACTCCAAGCTCCTTTCATAGGCAGTGGAGGGAAAAGGTCACCGTATATTGTGATTTATGTAATCTATTTTAGACATTTATTGTAGGATGAGACAAATCTTTCTATAGAAATATCTATTTCTCTCCATTTGCCATATAGAGAAATGAGCTAGATGATGAGCCCAAGTGTGGATGTCTAGACCTTAACTTCCTGAAAATTCTATGTGAATAAGAAGGTGATGTCCCTTCTGGGATGAGGGCTGTAATACGGCCTTAGCTCTTGCCAGGCAAGAATGCAGACATGTGGGAATCCTTATGGATGCCCCATTTTCAGAAAACCTTTAATCAGACTTCATAGCTTGTTAGAAATTAAAGAATCCATATAGCGGTGATGCATTGACTGAAAAGTCAACTTATGCACACTGTCAGTGGTTATGTACAGTAGGGATGGTCTAAATGGGGCAAAATACAAACACTGAGCCTTTTTCTGTGGGTATTTTAATGTCTGTTTTCTATGAAGATTTTCCAACATGCAATGAGAGCTGAGCTCATACTATATCACTTCACATAGTGTCATATTGTGGTTTAAAGGCAAATGCCAGTGTGGGGACTAAATGGATTTGGATACCAAAACACTTTAATCACAGAGATATGCAATTTTAATAATTACACAACTTCCCTGTAACGTGGGAGAGGTGACATGGTCCAGGAGAAATGACGGAGAGGTAGTGCGGTGGCTCCAGCTGTGCTATGCATCATCCTGGGGCAGGGTTGCAGGTCCGCTGGGGTCTCTTCAGTTCCCTGGCTCCTCCTGGAATTGGAGAAACGGTCCCAGATCCCCACCCCAGGACCATGGGGCCACTCAGAGTCTCCCTGGTTCCCTGTGTCCCCTTCCAATATTCTTTATTTGTGTGGAGAATACCACTGTGTTGACTGGTCTGTTCAAATTCCACCGATGTTTTCTGATTTGCTATCAGCAAATGGCTGATTTTGCTGTTGTTAGTGCTCACAACCTGCTTGTTCTGAACATGGTTGCACTTCTTGACTGTCAGCAGGTTGCTTGCATGGTTTGGTTTTCTGTTTCCATGAGCGCCTAAAAGCTATTCAGGGTTCATTCTGTTCTGTGCGACAAGAGATTGGTGATATTTCAATCTACTTCTACTCAACAAAAGTTTGGTTAAAGTTTTTCTACTCCTACTAAAACAAATTTGTTTAAAGAGCTGTCCTAAGAGCTATGTTAACTAGGCTTAACTCATGCTAACTGCTACATGTCATGCTGAGTTTTTCTCCCACTCCTGTACTCATCTGACCACCTTGCTGTCTTGCAGCCCTGCTTGCTTCTTGTTCTCAGCCCTTGAGCATCAGGTTTCATCACCCTTGGTGGTCAGTGGATTATTTGCCTAAGTAGGCCAGTTTCAGAAGTAAAATCTAACAATTTTTTAGTAGGAGATTGGAGGGAAGAGAAACTGAGCTTTCCCCTTTATAAACGTTTCTTGCAGACATTTATACACAAAAGTTAGCAACGTGGCTCTACAGGAAGATACAGACATAGTCTTGGTAATACTTTTAAATGGTCTTCAATCATACCTGAAATATTTTTTCTTAAAGGCACTTGACTAAACCTCATGACATTTTGACTCAAAAGCTTACATTACATGGTAGTAATAAGGGTGCATAGGAGCTCAGTTAAACTGTCTCACTGAAATCTAACAATGCAGTAGCTCTTAGGAAGATATTCATGAGAGGAGTTGTTTACACTGGAATGGCACCAACAATCCCATGCAACGCTACAGGCTTGGGGACGAGTGGCTGGAAAGCTGCCCTGCAGAAAAGGACCTGGGGGTGTTGGTCGACAGCCGGCTGAAGATGAGCCAGCAGTGTGCCCAGGTGGCCAAGAAGGCCAACGGCATCCTGGCCTGTATCAGAAAGAGTGTGGCCAGCAGGAGCAGGGAGGGGATCGTGCCCCTGTACTCGGCACTGGTGAGGCCGCACCTCGAATGCTGTGTTCAGTTTTGGGCCCCTCACTACAAGAAGGACACTGAGGTGCTGGAGCGTGTCCAGAGAAGGGCGACGAAGCTGGTGAGGGGTCTGGAGCACAAGTCTGATGAGGAGCAGCTGAGGGAACTGGGGTTGTTTAGCCTGGAGAAGAGGAGGCTGAGGGGAGACCTCATCGCTCTCTACAACTACCTGAAAGGGGGTTGCAGAGAGGTGGGTGTTGGTCTCTTCTCCCAAGTGACGAGTGACAGAACAAGAGGAAATGGCCTCAAGCTGCACCAGGGGAGGTTTAGACTGGATATTAGGAAAACGTCCTTCACTGTAAGGGTTGTCAGACATTGGAACAGGCTGCCCAGGGAGGTGGTGGAGTCACCAGCACTGGTAGCATTTAAAAGACATGGATGAGGCGCTTAGGGTTAGTGGTGGACTTAGCAGGGTTAGATATATGGTTGGACTTGATCTTAAAGTTGTTTTCCAACCTAAATGATTCTATGACTTCTAAAATACAACCTTTTGCTAAAAGGCTATTTAACATTATTTATTCATTATCTAGGCTATGATATGAAAGCTGTGATAGATTGGTAGAATAACAAAATACGAGGGAAGACTCCTTCAGCATTTCTAAGGCAAAACTAGATGGCTTTCTGAAAACTATGTTCTGCTCTAGCTGCTTAAAGACATTCTTTGGCCTGGGTGAGTGACAGCTGGGAGAAGGACTTGCATTCCCTGATCATGCTTTTTTGGAGGCCTGTGTAAAACTATATTAAGCCAATGATTACAATCAAAGCTAATAGTTTTTGGACTTTACGTGATTATCTATAAGAGTCAAGGAGGAATTTTTCCCCTGCTGCCAAGTTTTTAGTTTTTTTCTTTTCTTATTTCCCCCCTCAGAAGTAAAGAAATAAGCAGCAGCTGGATATTGGATAGGTCACTGATTTGGTAGAGAGAATTCTCACAGGTGTCTGAGTGGTTTATTTTCTCACACACTTAAGAGTCATATTTGTTTTGAGATATGTAGTTGAGAAGGAATTTTATCCTAGATTATTCTGAAAGGGCCTTTTGCTTTTGACTTCCTTCTTCAGCTGCAGATATATCTCTTTAGCTGACACATAATCAGTTTTCTTCTTTCATACGGACCTTGGACATCTTGATCTCTATACTGTCATACCTCTCAGGTGTTTGAGGACTGAAACATTCATTACAATTAAATATGTAGGCTATCGAGATGAAATATGATTTTCTCTGATAGACCTGAAGTCACATGAGGTGACCTAATGGTTCCCTTTGGTTTTGTTTTCTGTGAAACCATAGACTATTCAGAATGTCTGCATATTGGGAGCAGATAAATTTCATCAATGCTCAAATTTAGTGGGGAACAATGGTTAATCAGACTTACTGATCTGCAGGAAAGCAATCCAAATACTTCAAAATCTTGCTATTAAACCAGACAGGGACTGAATTATATGAAATGTTGTAAATGAAGAAATTTCTTCTAACTTCAGTGAATTTTGGACCAGCTCCCAGGTCTTAAAACCACACAGTAGTATTGCATTATCACAATCTTTCAAATAGGTAAAGTTGTTTAATGATGCCATTTTTGTTCCACTTTGCTATTTCTGCTAGAGAACTAGTCTGGAAGAGAAAACCAATTATAAAAGCTTCGTATTTGATGTCACCTCAAGGTCTTGTTTATTTCTACTGCAATTTGCTATTTCTAAGTTAGTTAGCAGAGTCCAAAATCCAACAATAGTGTGTTCCCAATAGTGTAGTGGGTTCTTGCATTTGGTGTTCCATTTCATTCAAGATACACTAAATTCTTCAGTCACTCGATTTTTAATTTTTTTTTTTTTTTAAAAAGATATTAACTACACATATTCAAAACATTACTGGAGTCATTTTCCAAATGAATAAATTGTCTTTTCTTCCTCATTGAACTTCAAATCTGAATTTATCTGTTTGTGCAGTTTCCTACTCTTTGTTTCAGTGACCCTCTTTCACCTATCGTACTCACCATAATTATTTGACTTATTTGCCAGTGAGAACTCATCTTTTTCTCAACCATAATTACTTCATTGAGCATTAAAGTGAAAAGGCCACTTTCCTCTTGTTGTTCATCTTTTCCAGATGTCAAGTTATTTACAAAGCCTTTGAATTAGTAATGTTACGATGAGAATTTTGGTAAATCGTATGTGAGAGAATTAGGCCTGTTATAATCTTGAATTCTCATTTGTCCTGAAACATTTTTTCCCTTCTCAGTTTCCTAAGCATTGCAGTAGCGGTTTATTACTGTTTCAAATGTTCTGCCTATGACATTCTGCTTAATGATAGCAGGATATGTGACCCGACCAATGGTACATTTTTCTGACAAGCTACTAGATTTTCAACTGTTTTGATCTCTTTCTTTTTAAAGGCATGAAACTAAAATAATATGAATGTGGCTGTAAATTCTATCACTCTTAACAGGACTTAAGTCTTTAATTCCTTCCAATAATAAACAAAATATGGTTTCTATGAAGATACTCCTCTGAGAAGTGTCTGAAATTTACTCAGTTGAATAATTTTTATAAATTTACCTCTACTCAGTGAAATAAAGGCCTGAATTTTGGTCTCATATCTTTTAATTTTGGATGCTCATTGCTGTCAATCACAAAGCTAGAAAGCTATAAAAAATCAGATTCAGGTGGTTTTAGACACTATAATTTTAGACACTAGGTTTATCCCACTTAATTTTAAGCATGTACTAGACATGCCTGTCTTATCTCTCTGACTGCTAAGGAAGAGTAGCTGGCACCTCAGGTATGAATCAGATCTCAGGTGAGCCAAATTGAGTCTATTTACCTTAAAGGGAACCTACAGCAAGAAGTATCCCACCTCCCCAACTCTGCTGTATGCCTTCGTCTAGGTGGAATGAGTTTGGACCTATGTGTACAACATAGCAAAAGTCCTGACCTAGCGGCTCTCATGCTTCTGTAATTGATTGATTACAAGATTGCTTTCTGTAAAGATTCCCTTTTGCCCTTACTGTCCCAGATACCTCTTTGTGTTGGACATGACTAAGAAGCTATAGGACCTGACGCAGTGACATTGTGAAACCAGTTCCTCCAACTTCCTTCTTCCCAGCTTGTTATCATTTACACTGTTTTCCCTGCTTGAGAAGGTACAGATTTATAACTGAGTGAATTTATTTCTTATTTACTGTTTATCCGGGATTATGAGAAAGATCCTAGGAATTTTCCTTGGAAAATTTAATCCATTCATATGAATAGCCATATCCAGAGCACTGAAGAAGACAAAAATACAAGTTTCATTTTAAAAAAAATAAATCCTCTTCTTTTTATTTAGCTTATTTATATATAATTCATCTAGAACCAGTTAAGTCGTAATTACATTGCTTTCCAGTAATTTCCGTTACTGTCCCAGTGCCACAAGAGGCTTTCAATAGAGCCTTTACACCTAAGTTAAGCCTTAAATTCTGGATATTAGAATGCTTAAAGGATCCTGGTATACTGTAAGCATTAGGAATGTCATTTGTGAAATCAAACATGCTAATGTTGTGCTTGTGCATAAGATAGAACATGTCTGTTCTTGGCATTTTTCTGATGACCAAAGAAGTAGTCACCACCACAAGACTTTATAACCTGGCAGTGGATGATTCCCAGATAAAACTCTTGAAAAATCAGTAGATTAATTGTAATGATTAACATGAGTGCCACTGTTTTCTTTTAGAATAGAAACATAGAATCGCAGAATACTTTTGACAGAAACAAAAGGAGTAGCTTTAAATAATTGTGACCAAAGATCTTGGTATCCTAGAAGCAGTGCGAAAGCTTACAGAACCTTGGAAGTATCCTGCAGCATTTCCTGTTTCCATTCTTTATTTCTACAGGAGTGGGAATGCTCAGTCCCTTAACAATGCACAGTCCCTTACGAAAGGGATACATACTTTCTATAATGATGCTATAGTGTTTATTTGTTATATTCTGTAATGAACTGCATTTAGCAATTTTAGTCAACAGTATAGTACCAGTTAGAATAAGCAAAGAGAATGATTTTGAAAGCTCTAAATAAATCTCTAAAGACAAAAGAGTCTGAACATTAAGGATGAAACCTATTCAGTGGAGAGTCTTTACCAAACTGCACTGGAATTAGCATTTCTCTAGGGTCTGAGTTCTCATACTGCATCTCATGATGGAAGGTCAGACTAAAAGAGTACCCCAACAACAGGCATTACGTGAATTTTAATGCAGCACCTGCTCCATTGTGGTCTAATCTTCAGAGGAATGTGCTAAGCCATTGCCACTTTCTAAAATTTTCACAACTTTCTTCCCATCTGCCCCCCTGCTGTTTTTTCACTTCAGTATCCACTCTGCGACGTTCCTTGTAGCAGTGTTCTTCTGACGTTCCAATGTTCTGTCACAGTCACCAGCACACATTAGGATGTGTCGAACCAGCAAAAAAACATCAGGCAGCACAGACGCTGAATTTTCCTGATATGCCTGGAATGTAACACAGCAATGAGAGACTTGGGAAGTTGCTTCCATAAAACAGTTTTTGTAACTAAAGCACATGGGTTTGTTTTTTTTTTTCTTTTAGCTTGATTCTTTACTTAGCAGCTAGCTGCGCTATGCAATCACTTGTTCCAAGGAAATCAATTAGGGCAATCAGTCTGGATTTTCTTTGTTCTGAAGATGGATGTTTTTTGAGACTGAGAAATTAGACATATGGAAAAGGTGCCCTGTTTTATATGAGAACTATGGTGAATCAAATAATGGAATGTCCTTTCATTGCAATTTAAACTTAAAATTTCTGTACCTTAAAATCAAACAAAATGTAATCATAATTTTTATATGTTTTTTACCAAAATATCGAACAGTGGTGATTTGGAAAAGTGACTGATAAAATAGATAAATGTTTTATTGCAAAAGTGCGTAGTATTTTCAAGTTTGTAAAGAGAGGTTACATAATTTTTCCTGATTGAGACAATAGGGGCTCCTAAAAATGTCCTTACAGTTCCATAAATGCAGGAGAGGATTGCATTGCCATGCTGAACAGAATACAAAGTTCCACATCAGCATTTTTCCCTACTTAACTATTTAATAATAGACCTCAAATATAGAGTTTGAAAATCCAGTCCTAAACATTTAAAAAGTTATTAGGATATATTGCTCTATTTCAATGGCTAACTTTCTGTGTCAAATTAACATAATTTAATCTTGGAGACACTGTAGTCAAGTCAAAAGATTTAACATCTACATAGTACTGATTTCATACCTTGTAATAAATGTTTAAGAGAAATAGTAAGCTTTTATGCCAAAATAGAAAATTGACAGGTCTGTGGTATTGACTTGGAATTGGCACTTAAGATTTTTAATCTACAACTCACATCTTGTTTAATTTATACATCAGCACAATGTTTGAGTGCCTTGCCACCACCAAGGGTCAGTAACATTATACCTATATTCAGAAATGGTAAAAAAGAACATTCTCACACTTGCAGACTTATTGCTTTCATTAGGTTTAATTAGTTTCCTTAGCACTTGTAAAGAGAATTGTAGCTCGTGTTTAACTGGTTGGGTGGCTTACACCAATAGCGAAAGAGGACTGTAAACAGAGGAGGTGCAGCAGCTGCTTAAAATGGAAATATTTAATTCTCTTGCGATAATAAAATAAAGCTCAACATGTTACCAGTTTTTTGGAAAAAACAGAGTATCCTCTTCTGGAATACTTGTGCCATCTGCTTGGGAGTCTCTGTGGTGCTTTTAGGCTGTATTCTGAAGAAGAGGCTGAAAAGTTTAAGTGGTCAGATATTTACAGGGGCAGTTATGGGACAAAAATAATTTATACCTTTTGAATATACAAGCTTTCATGACATATATCCATGTCTGTTTATATTATGTTAGTAATGGGATATTTCCATATTCTCTTGAAATGCCTGAGGCTGAAACCCATATTGTATATATGGAGTATGAGTATGACGAGTACGTGTATGGACATACATACACAGACATAGTCAAAAGGAGAGACAGTATTGCAACTAATAAAATTCCGCTAAAGGTTAAAATCATATAATGTACAAATCAAAATCACTCTTCTCTATATTTCTTTAAATAGTTCAAAAAAGTGAAGACTTCTCTTCCCCATTTTCCCAATGGCAACAGAGTGAAAATCATTCCGAGCAGTCAGTGAGAAGAGCTGGCTTTCCCAGACATTTGAGATGCTTTTCTCATGTCTCGTTGGCTGAATCTGGGCTACGAAACATAATGGGGCATTAAGACGTGAGAACTGCCAGTCAGCATGTCCTTACCACAGCTTCCCTTGAGTGCAAGGGAACACTGGGTGCAAAGTTTTATTTTAAATCAGGTTACCTAGACTGGTGCTGAAACTTTTGAAGATGTACACTATTACCCTCATTTAGACGTGGCCTCAGCTGCAGCTATTAATTCTGTTCAAGTCAGAAGTAACTTAAGCTTTTTATGATCTGATATTTTCTGAAATGTTTGAAATTAGAACAAAAAATGTAGTTTCAGCTGGTCTGGAGAACATATTATGCCTCTATCCTTGTAAATTGTTCCTTTATGTCAATATTACAGCATTTTGGTGGAGACCTCTGTGGAATCTTTCACTGCTGCTGCCTATGATTTACTTTTTTTACATGCATGGAAATAGTGTTGTTCAAGGGCAGTCAATTTGGCATCATTTTATAAACAAACATTATGAACACAGAGAAAAGGGATAGGTCATTTTATACCAAATTTAGCTGCTCATTTAGGGAGATAAAAAAATGAAATAAGTGCTATATCCATTAAAATCCTACTTTGTTGTCTCAATCGTTTGGGGAAAAAAAGTACAAGAAAGCCATTGACTTTGCTGTTTCCTTTGGGGGAAGCACAGATGTGGAAGAACAATTTTTAACACCTAAGTGAGGCAGCTTATGAACTGTGTCTAAGTTTGTTCAAAGCCCTTCAAAATGTGGAGTACATTTCCATCCAATTCACATAATAACTCAGGCTCTGATTCAACATAGCTTTTAAAAATGCAGGTAGTTCCTCATCTGTTTAAAATTACAGTTGTGCTCTGCGCTGTATTTCTCTGGGGTCTTATTTCATATTTTACTTTTCTCATAATTTTTATAGATATATTTATACAAACTACCAGCTTTATTTCAGCACGTTACAATTTTGTGTGTGGAAGTTTTGTTTTTGAAAGATGTGATGGCAAAAGGCAATGACAGCATAAGACTTTTCTCACCTTGCTTTACCAGCCAGATTTGTCCCTGTCTTGGAAGGGCTGCCACTCATTGCAAGAGGCTAACATGGTCTAATATGGTCTCCTGGATTCTTGAATTTCGCCCTGTTTACTGAGGTTGTGGATAATGTTAGCAAACAATGCCATTTTCTTCACGGTGTTTTTGAGAGCTGCATGTTTCCACCAGGAACAGAACACCAAAATGCAACAGTGTCCAAAAAGCCAACTTTGTGCCCGTTCTTGCATGTGGGCTTAACTTCAGAGTCTCTGGTGGTTCCAAAGGTGCTAAATATATGCACAATTTTTTTTAACCTACTTTCTACCTCTGCTGTAGAAATTGTGACTGATGTAAATTTTTATGGAGAAAGATTGTAAATCTGAAAAATTCCCAAGCTGTTGATACAATTCCCCCACCCACCCTCAAACAGGGTTGACCGCAATAAAATATAACAAAAAATGATTCTGCATAAAAAAAACAATCTCTAAAAATTTTTAGAACAAAGGTAGTCAGCCCCAGCCATCGCCAGGTACAGGTTGGGCAATCATTACCTTGCTTTAGAGCTGCGCCCTTCCCAGAGAGGTCTGAGAGCCAAGAGCAATGCAAAGGACACAGTCAAACCCGTGGCCATCATCATCATTTCAATAGTAACGCAGACAAGGAATTCAGATTTGAAACTCTTCCGTCCATAAAACCAAGCTATCAGCACTTCATCCAACCTAGTAAGAAAACATCAAGAAGCTGGTTGATCACTGCAGTCTGTATTTCCTGCAGACAGGGTTGGGGAAGGATGTTTCACAGGGCTGACACCATGGAAATCATCAGAGGCTCACTGAAATGTGTGTGGAGGCAAAACCCTCTGACTTTCACACAAACCCAAGCAATCAGTCAGCACTGAACTATTTTTGTGGAAATAGAATATTATCCATTTATGAATTCCAGATGGGAAGGGAAAGCTGTCATGCTGATGACATCATTCCCCTTGACACTGGAGGATGGAAAGGAAAAACTGAGAGTCACATGTAAAGTATGTCAACAGTGATGACAGCACTGGGCAAAAGAATGTAGGGATGTTGGGCAAAGCAATCTACATAATGACTAAGACAAATAAGGTCAAGTGCACACTAAAATGAATGGGTAGCCACAGAACAGTAGTTTAGAAGTTAGTTTGCAAAATATTCTCTGTCATACTTTGTGTACTAAATACAGAAACAAAACAACAGGAATCGTTTGGTTACTGGGAGATTTTATGTAACAAGAAAATTATTTATGATTTTCAAGATTTTCAAAAAGCCAGAAGTCAGCCTTGTTCTCTTTTATAAATTTTGAGAACCTCATCAAGCCTTTTTTAGACGACTTCTTAATTCCTTAACATCAAGTTAATTTCTTAGTGGTTTTTTGTTTGTTTTTGTTGTTGTTGTTGTTGGGGGGTTTTTTGTTTGGTTTTGAAAACCTATTGAAGAAAAAAAATTTAGGGCTGAAGAAAGGGAGACATTTTCACAGGCACAAAGAGATTATGGAAATTTATTCCCTTTTAACAGTAATAGGTAAAAGATTTAGACAAAGAATTTAGTACTGGGATGGTCTACTACACTAAAAATGAAATGGGATTTTATATGTCATCCTTATCCATAGCTTAAACATTCTGAAGATCACAGGCATGGTAGAATGTAGGGAAGATTAATATTTCTTGCAGTTCAATTACGAGAACCTTAACAACGTTCTAATTACCAAGGAAATTCTCTGAATAGCAAAGAACTCTTGGATAACATGTCATTTTATAGTTGTATTTCAATGTCCAATTCCCAAAGACAAGACTGGTGCAAGTGATGATTCAAAGAAAACTGCATTTCTATTGAATAAGAAATGAAAGAAAGATAGGGAGAAGAGAAAACTTGGAGAAGATTGCTTTGCTGAATGAATTTTGACTTTGTCACTAAACTTATGTGAGTGGCAGACCTTTAGAGATAAAACAGTATATGAAGGTACCATCTGCAGGAACTGGGAGGTTGGCGGATGTCTCTTGTTGAGCTACAGGCATCAAAAGTGAGGCTGACAGCCCAAGATACTGAATTTTAAGGAATATTTCCCTCCTGCAGGCGCAGACAAGGTCTCTTGCAAATGCTGTATTGCAGGCAGGCACCTCAGAATTTCAGGCAAATCCCTGAGTTTCTTTCTTTTCTCTCTTCTCAAATCTTCCTATTAGCCTTTGGTTAACTCTCTCCATAGCTCACATGCTACTGTTTTTTAAGCCTGGAACTGGCTGTGATTTCTTATGCTATTATCATCCTATTAGAGAAGCAGTCAGAAAGATGCTGTGACAGTTTTGTCTTTCATCTTCAGTTTATGGCCACTCTAAAGCACAAACAAGAATTTCTGTCTTTTTAACAAACATTTCAAGGAATAAACACTGTCCCCATTACATACAAAACCCTGAATAAAGGGCACCCATTTTTAGACACTTTCAGAGATAAATTACCGAAGACTTTCTTGGTAAACACACACGTAAGTATTGTAAGCAGCCTACAATATTATTTTAAAACGGAAGGTAGTACTTGCTTATGCCCACACTAATCTGCAAAGTCTACCAGGACTCTTCTGTCAAACACTTAATGAGAATTCCCTCAGCTGGAGTACTTTCAGGTTGCAGATCATACAGTTCCTTAGAAAAGCCCTAGTCTTATCCAGTCATCACCCCCATCTCACAAGCTCTGTAAAACTGCTGGTGAAGCTCCTTTGTCAGCTTGCCATTGACGTCTCTGTACTATTAATGACACTGATCCACTGTGCAGCTCACCCACCAATGCTTCTTGTTCTCTTAAGCCCACTAACAATATGCCACCAGGTGTTAAGATCTCATCTCAGGGCTATGATGGATGGCTCCAGACACAACTGTGCTGAACTGCTTTTAATACACTGTCAAGATGGTTGTACTGTTGGTACTGCTGGTGTCCCAGCTTAGCTCACCATATAGATGCTGCCTTCTGGAAATTAATTATGTCAAGCTCTTATCAAGTTGTAGCACAGGAGGTATGCTGACAAGCCGTAGTAGTGTCACAAGTTGCTGATGACAAGTCATTGTAATTAGTAGCATGATATGTAAATATACTGGCTGGTATATCTCTGCTATTGCCACATGAGACATCCAGGACAGTACCAGAAAATTCAAGAGGGAAGATGATTACTATAATCAGAAGAGGAACGATTCCTTCTGTCTTTGGGAATGATTCATATCATACCCATATTGTGATCGTGTTATCTCCATGCTTCACAGTTCTGATATCCGTCTGACTCTCACATTAAAGGGCAAAACAATTTGGCAGAAAATACCCCCCCTTGTGTTCCAGCTTGTCCTCAGATATCAGAGGGTTTGGGGACAGCTGGGTTTAGATTCTGAGTGACGCCCAATTCTCTGTATTACAAGTCCAATTGTGTTCAATATCTGTATTGAACTCTCATGATTATGGATGCACTCATAACTCCATACACTTTCAGTCTAGTTGCATTGCATGAACTAGCATGGCCACCCTTAAGGAATTTGGTTGCATTCAATGAGAACTCTCAAGGCTGAATTGATGAATAGTGCAGTTTATTAAAGCAACAGAGGCACAAGTTCTTTTGGATTGCCAGTGATAGGACTACTGCCCACAAGGATGTGCACATACCAAGAATATGAGTAATACAGCATGCCTACAAACACGTTAAATCACAAAACAACTCTATAGAGATTTCAAAGTCTTCTGGGGAAGCACTTGGTATAGCCAAGTGCTCGAATCCTACCCAGAGGCGTCCCTACGGGGAGGGGCAAGAGAGGCTCAGCCATCGACTGATCCCAGATGTCAGAGCAGGTCTGCAATGGTATCTTCCCTAACATCCCTACTCTTTTTAGCCTTTTTATACTAATTTTTACTTTACAGGTGGAGCTTGAGTGACTCTAGTCACATATACCTTTGTTGTAATTGGTGTAAAAGTTTCTCGCTTTGCTTTGCTTTTAAAGGTATAGACTAGGAAAACTTCAGAGCACAAGCTCAGTGAGGGGTGGTTGCACTTTGGAGGTGGGTTGCTTTTGGGATGAAGGTGTTGTTTTGGTATTATAAAGAGATTATAAAGAGCAAAGTTCACCCAAGGATAGTATTTGGCAAAGGGTGACAGAGTGTGGGCCCATTCCCAAGTACCCCACTACACACCATTACACACACTAAATAGGTTATTGTATCTTTGTACAGTAGCATTGTCTTTGACCAGGTACGTAACCTAGTTATCAGGGTGAGTCTCCACCTTGTTGTTCCATAGTACCTTCCAGTTCCCGTCTTATGACAGAGCCTGGCCATGGTGTCTCCACTCCGCTCCACCCTCCGTGCAGTTTCTCTTAGAGTCAGCACACCAAGCTCCTCTGGTGTTGCCAACATCTAAGGTTGCCTAGGGAACTTCTGTGGGATGGATTCCTTGCATAACCGCTATACTCCACCCTAAGAGTTTCTTCAATGTTGTACCGTTCCTGAAAATGCAAATATAGATTTAATTTCTAAGTCACCTACAGCAATAATTCCACATAATCCACTCCGTGGCTATAGTCATTCAAGCTTCACAATATTTAGAAGGAATTGGGAATATGACATGCGTTCCTGTGGTGAGGATTATCAAGTACCTTGTGGGGATACTAGATGAGCTAAGCGTTTCATCATAATCCAAAGTTTAACATATAGAATGACCATCACAATAAAGCACAATACAGTGAATATTAATAAAACGACAACAGGGTGAAGTATTTTGTTTAGGATCCCTTTGGCAGTTGGTGACCATCCAAAAAGGTTGTCCCACCATTCACGTTCTCCGTCTGTTTTAACTCTTTCCATCGCTCGATGTATCTCCTCTGCATCGTGATGGACAGTAATTAGAGTCTTTTGTCTATTTTCTTGAACCTGCTTCAACAAGTGCTTCAGATCCTCATGTTGTAATAGTTTCTTCACTAATGTAAGATTCATTCCAATAGGAGCAGACAGTAGATCTTGAAATAAGGCATAGTTGGACTGTAGCTGAATAATTGAAGTCACATCCTCTAATGTTAGTAAAGTAACAAACACAAAGGTTAGAGTGATTACTTGTATCTATAGTCGTATCATCTATGAATATAAAATCACAAAGCGTTCTCATACATACACATCCTTTTCCAGTATAGATAAGGGTAGTTTCAGCAGTTTCATCAGGATGTATTTCAAAATGACAAATATTTGGTTCTGTATCGAGAGAGATGTCTTGGGCTTTCACGGTATTACTTTCACAAATGAACCCTTGTTGTTCTCGCACAGTACATGCATCTACATCAACAGTTTGCCATTGACTTCCATTCTGCTGGGCCCATACTCTATGCTCTATAGCATAGAGTATAGTTCCATGTTGATTCACTCCCAGCGCAATGATTGGTTATATAGTACATACTGAAGCATTGTATATGGTTAAAACAAAAGCCATGGCTTTACTGTCAGTGAGGTTGTAAGTGAAATTAACCAAATGCCACCAGAATTGAAATTTCTTTTCGAATTCTATTGCATTGTCCCAAATTATCTTCGGAGTTTCAGTAGGTAGGGTGCCTTTCTCACCTTCCTGTACAATTGCAGCTGCCATTGATTGCATCCACAGCTGAGCTTGGATACAGCTAAGGGCCAGCAAAACATTGTTTTGCGCCACATCAAGTGCACCTGTAATTAACTGGTGGTCCTTCTCATTTACCTCTCCCCACTGAGGCAATAGATCCGATAAGAGCCATTGGTTAGTTTCTGAGAGTTTCTTCAATGCTGTACCTTTCCTTAAAATGTGAATATAGATTTAATTTCTAAGTCACCTCCAGCAATAATTCCACACTGACTCCTAAGACAGGCTTCCTCTCTGTTCCTTCCACATGTAATTGATGGGGATGGCATGAGAGCACCTACCACTATTTCTGGTGCTGTCCACTGATTATCCTCTGCTGCCATGATGCTGTGGTCCTACTGTGATAACCATGTTTCTCCTACATGTGCCCTTAGATGACTCAAGATCATCTGACCCTGCTTTTTTGTCTGGTTTGACATTGGTATGGAGAGCACTGTTGAGTGTTAGCTGTTTTGCACTTCACAATTTATTTGCAGGACAACAAGGGATTCAGAGACCTCTTGTTAAGACCCCTTCCACAACATACTATCCAAGCACACACCCCAATCACTTAGTCGTAGCCTGGGCCTGTGCTGGTAAGGAGTCATCATATGTAAATGCTAAACATCACACTTTTCACTACCCTCGCAGGTTCGTGCTTCGGCTGCTGCTCCTGCCCAAGGACAAGGGATAGGAGAACAGACTCCAGTGCCATTGAGTTCAAACTAAAGGTGAAGTAGGACTGTTCACCAGCTCCCACAGCCAGCTCACACTTCCCCTTCTTCATGACTCCTCATATCCCAGAGCCAGATCCCAGTGCTCCAGCCTGTATTCTCCTTACAATATCTCCCATATATATGACATTTTCCTTTAAGAATCTGTTTTTTCTAGGATATGAAAGTTATGACAGTTTGATATTTTTACCCTGCCAGGACTACAGTGAAGGAAAAAAAAAGGACTGACAGAGCTATAGGCCCTCCTAGTATGCACTGAGCCCCAAAACCAGATGCACACTACTAAGCACATCAATATTCTTCTGTTGCTGCTTGTGAAAGCTATTTACTGAGAGCACCTGCAAGCGAACTATGTTGAGTATTGAGGCAGGTTATTCAGGTTATGGGGAAGCCCTGAAATCTAGGGTATACCTAAGAACACCCCAGGGACTGCCTGCTACATGAGGAGACTAATAACCAAGAGAGAGTTTGAACAGGAAGGGCAGCTGTTCTTAGAAGACCCAGACCATGTTATTTGTAAATCATAGTTAAGAAAATATTTTCATACAGGACCTGCTTGTTTCCTGGGGCCATCTGGAATCCCTCAGAACCTGCTGAGATTAAACACATCCCCTTTAGACAGTGGCTTGTGTCAGGTTTCTTGGATTAATCGACAGAGAATAGAAATACAGCTCTGGTTTGGCTGTTAAAAGCATCCTGGTTAAAGCACTCCTGTGACGACGGGACTGGGGATCTGCCTTTTCAGGCATGTACCCTGCTTAGCCATGTGGTCAGTGTAGGCACACTGGGGAAAAGGCATGAGCTGATGTTCTTGTTGGGCTGGTGCCATGGCCATGGCCACCTGAAAAGTGTCAATTACCTTGCCATTGCCCTCTGTTGTAATATCCCCAGAGGCAGAACCTGTTTTTCCTTCCTTCTGTCTCTTTCCTTTCCCCTCATCTTCTCAGAGAGAAGGTGTTATCATCCCTCAGGTGATGACTTTTGAAACACTTTTGAGGCAGGAGCGTTTTACTTCCTCTTCACCTGCCTCAAATTGCCATTGCTGACTTTCTTATAGGCCTCCTTCAGATTTTTTAACCTTAATCTTGCACAGTTTTCTAGTCTTCCTATAATTTGTCAGGCAGCAAACTACCTCTGTAGGTGTAGATTTTGGGAAATGTTTCAAATATTGCAGTTGTATGTGATTTCTGTCTACAAAGATAAATACACAGGTGTTCTCTAGGGACCAGGTCTTTGCTAGAGTGGTGCCATCATATTACGAACATGAAAGGCTATCAAAGTATAGATGTGAAAGATCTTTGTTCTGTTTGTCTAATGGAAATTCTGAAGAGGGGCTCCGTGAATGAGGGAAATTTGGCTCATGCTGCACGTTTGATTCACAGCTCTTCAGATACAGAAGCTTCTGGGTGACATCTCGGCTGAATGAGGGAGCACTCTGGAGGGCACTGTGAGGGCTGAGTGCCTCAGAGACATTGTTCCTTGGTTGGAGAGAGCACTCCTTCTCATGCCATATTGACAAGCATTCCAAGGAAAATACAATGTGGGCAACAAAAAATAAAGCAAAGAAATATAGCTTATATCAACTGGTGATCCTCATAGAAAGCTTTTTCTCTGTGACTGCTTTGCGGCTACCATCAAGGTTGGCAGTAAGAGTTCCCTTGACAGCTACAGACCTGAAAAGCACGACCAGCTCTGGGTTTGCAGAAACCTGATCAGAAGCCACATCATAAGAGTAAAAATAAGAGTTGTTATCACCTGGTTAATGTGAATTTATGTCCCTGTCATGACTCTTGATTTTCTTCTTGATTCCAGATAGCTTTGTACTTAATCCTAGAACACTTTTCATCTTGTCCTTGGGCTGATGCAGACATTGGTTTCTTTGGTCCTGACATTGTATCTGACTCAGACCACATCCTTTGCATTTTTCTCCCTTTAGGTCCATAACCCTTGCTGTGACTGAACAAACAGTATGTAGTGAGAATAAAGGCCTTTTTCTATAGCAAAAGTTGTATGGGTACTGGGGTTCAAATCTTTCAGGATCCAATGACCCTACAAAGCCACCTGTTTCCCATGAGTTTTGCAGCTACCTCCCTGCTCTGCTTAAAATGCATCTGTCAATTAAAATTTCCCATAGAACTCAAATTAAAAAGCTCACAAACAACTTGCTGAGCACATCTGATAACTACTGTGCCCTAAATCTAGGTCTTTATAATTGAGTTGCACTGCACTCTGCAGACATATATTGGCAAAGTATTATTTGCAAAAGGCATGATTTCCTGCCACTGCATAGCTTCCTCTTTTAGACTAATCAAAGTCAAGTCTATCAGTATAGATCCAGGGTGTTCCACAAATGGAGACCTGGTGAGATTCGTGCAAGAAGTTAAATAGAAAGAGGAAAAAAAGGATACAAAGTTTCTTTAATTTTTTGAAAGACAATAATTTGAAGTAGCTTTTTGTCTGCTCTTGATTTACTGAAGTTAGATTGTGGAAAGCAGTGAAAATAAAGTTGTAGTTCTCTAAGCGTTCTTCATATTTTGCTTTGGACTCACATCTCACACTAATATAACTTCCACAGGATCTACATCTCTCTGTGCATAACTTGCTTACTAAACCAATGAATTCTCCTTGAGTACAAGATTTGTGTAGCATTTTCATGGTCAATTGCTTTTGGTATTATTAGAACAAAGATGTCTTAGTGGTGCAGGATGGTAGTAGTCACTGAAAAATGTATTGTTTTTCCTTGTCATCATGCTTTTCCTAGCCATTTTGTCTACACCTAAAGAGGAAAAAAAGCAGCTAAGTTATGTTCCAGTTCATTCTCTCAGTTTCTGCTCTTTTTGAGAAAGATGGGGAATAAATAAATAAGGAAAGGGAGTGGTGAAAGGTGGTGGTAAACTAGTGTCAGGAAGCATTTGTAAGACAGGACCTATAATACTGTAGGAAATTCATCCTTAGCAGTATAGTGTCCCTCAGAGATTCTGGATGGACTCAGCTGGGAATAAAGATTAGGAGAGGGTGAAGGAAGGATGCTTCCTCTCTAAGGTGTGTCTGGGAAAGTACTTCATTCTTGTGGCTAGGGTGTTTCTGGTAATGTGCTCCAGAGTACTCTGGTTTCTATCAAACCTAGATGAAATCACTATAGTGAGGCTGTGGGTTCAAAACCCTACCTGCACCATCCTGCATCACTTTTATGATGGATGCTATATGACATACTATAAAAACTGAAAAGCTTTTAAAAATGTGTATTAGGTAGCATGGACCAGGATAAGTTGGCTGGAGCTAGAATAAAAAGATTTCTTGCCAGAATGTGTGATACAAAGGGGAGGAGTGTGAAACCCAGGAAGTCTTTTAATAATGAAGAGAGCAGCCGCTCTAGGCAAGGCATTGATTCTTCATTTGTTTTGCACTAAATCAAGACTACTTAGACTAGCATATTAAGAGAAAGAAACAAAAGTTTATCTACAATTGGAGTCAGGGTTGCTATAAACATAGGGTTCTGAGATTCAGTATATCAGCTGATACTCTCTAGTACTGTTATCTAGATATCATGTTGTTAAGAATGGGCTAGAATTTCTTTTATGTATATATGTATATAAAAGCATGTTTTAGCACCTGCAGTTTCTTCTTTCTGACTTCTGCTGCTACTGCCCATAGATATTTACCTTAAATGTAAATACATACCTCTTTCATCAGGTTCCCTGTGAAGCCTGCCCAGCAGTGAAACACGTCAACCAGCGTCAAGGTGCCTTGGCCCCACAAAGACTTTGGATCAGTATAGGATGCATGTGCCCCAAAGGACATGCTTAGAGCAGGTAGTTAGCAGAATAAGGCCACCTTCCGAGCTCCAGAAGATAGACTAAGATGAGGTATTAGACTATACTTGAGGCTGGAGGTAGCAAGCATAGGTTTATGAACTAGAGGTGAGATGTTTCCTGTGCGAAGTCCAGATGTCCAGAAAGCCAAGTCAGGTGACTGCAAGCTGCTGTACTTAGACTTTCCATTTGATCACATGGTAGTCCTTTGGTTATCAACATTTTGTCATGTGTCTGTCCTGCATTGCGTGGTTAGTTAATTACTTAATTTAAATGCTGAAGCATTTGGCACTCAAAGTTAATCATTGTTGACTTCCTCTGTTCGGTTCATACACGAGGCCTTATAACTTTGAATTCTGTATTTGGATGTTTCTCAGCTAATACTTTCTTTGTGAGACATATTTTCTCTGGCTGATATAAGTGGGATCCCAGTATCCCTTGCTGAGTAGCCTTAGTATGCTTAGGCATATATGCAACTAAGCAGTTTTTCAGACTGTGTGAGAGCATCTCACCTAGTTATTAGTTATAGCACATTTAGATCATGGTGAAGACAGCCAGACTTCTTGCTTTTCAAACCTGCATAGTATTACCTCGTCTGCACACAGGATACAGGCACCCAGATCTATTGAAATGTGATGGGATTAAGAAGCATGACTTTTTTAGACTCTTGAAAACCCGGGCCATAACTGAGTCATAAGCTGAGTGTAACTGGGAACGTCACTTTCAGATGTAGCAACCTGAATTTTTTTGTCTGCACTGATATAAATGTGGGCTTATCTTTCAAAGACACTGAGCTCTGATTAGCCACACACAGAAGTTAATGAAAATCTTGACCTATTATTATAAATATCATTATTATTCGAGTGCTTTTATTCCATACTGCATCATTCTAACCATCATATAAACACACACAAAAGATGGATCCCTCCCGAGACAGCTTATAATCTCTGTACCTTTGCCTGTGCAAATCTGAAAACATGTTACTTATGTACAAAGTTTACAAATGTGATTTTGTGTATTGAAATGATTAACAATTTCTGCAGGGCTACTGAGAAAATGTTTTAAAGCAATATCCAGGTCTCCCTATGAAAGAAACTTGAACCAAAACAGATTTGTATGCAGAGTATTGGTAGGCCCATTGTTATAAATAATGCAAACTTCTTCAATATGAATATACTGTACATAGAAAGCTCATTTTCCTTCTGTGCCGCTCAGGCCAGTTATCACAAATGCATAAAATGTAAACACGATGTATTATAATTTGGTTAGGATGAACAGTGAGGATTTTATGTCCTATTAGTTTTTTTAATGCAATACTTTTACTGAAGTTGATTTAGCCAGCCTCCTGTGATCCTTGTTAGGTGCCTGCAAGATGATTGAAAATGAGTGGATGTCCAGAGTAACAGCACAAGTGTTTATATTATGCTGATACCGTGCTGTGTTTGAGCGACAGATGGAATCAAATGATTAATTACATCACAAAAATTCCTCAGGCATCAAATTATTAGGCTGGATTGGCTTGAACCATATTAGTTAGACCTGGAGCTAGATTTCAAAAAACCTCAATGTTTAGAGCAGTTTGAGTGCTGGCTTCACATTCATATTAATTTCTTAAATCTCAGCTTTTGGCATCAGCCAGAATATACACCCAATGCCCTGGTTTTGTGCAGGAGTCTCTCCACAATACTGGAATACGGTTATATTTTTGCCATATGCTAGAGTAATACCCTTATTCCCTGGATTTTAGGTCTGCCAAAGGAAGTCAGGAGGGGCTGTATGGCTACACCAAGTGCACTAATGCACAGTTAGGAGAAGGAGGGAGGATGCTTCACCTGATTTCTACTCAGTTCAGGAAAGATTCCTGCCTTCTCGAGTACACCTAAGCATGGGACAGCTTTACACTATCCCAGAAGCTTACGCTTGCTTTATAGACTTGTTTAAACCCTCTACTAACTTTTGGAATAGCTTTCTCATCCCATAATCGAAATACCAGATTTTGTCCTTTACTTGCATCCCTGTTGTACCTTCAGCTGAATGGGAGAGAGATTTAGAGATTTAGAGAGCCAAATCCTACTTCCAGGTGATGGCTTTTCCTGAAGACGTGGAGAATTGCAGATGCATACCAGTGAGTGGACTTATATCATTCGAGTGATGTAAGAAAAGCACTGATGTAGGAAGCTTTACGTGACATAGATTTAGTGTATGCTCCAAAGGGCAAGGGAACATTTTGGTTTTGGACGCCAGGTAAATGTCTTCGGTTTTGTTCTCAATTTTCATCTGTAAAATGTAAATTAAAGATCTTCTGTATTTCAGAGTGGTACTCTAAGGAGAAGAGCTTTAAGGTATGCAAACAGTATGCTACAGTGGTCACACAGTTAAAGCAGGAGATTGGAACAGGAATGGGAGGTTCCCTATTACTGATGCAGAAGGAGGTGATAGCAGGTTTGCATGAGCTAGAGGAGAATTAGCACCTAAAATGAAGGAAAGCTGCAAAAAATTCAACAGCTTTCAAATGATGCTTTCTAAATCTGCAGTTGGGCTTCTTTGGTGTGATATGGACCATGTAGCTGTTGATTCCTGATGTGAAGGTGCAGAGCGCTCCTATTGCTCTGTAGCATCTTCCTACTTTGATGCTTAGCAAAATGAGATCACCTCATTAGGACCTGAGAATGGAAACCTACAATTTCTTCCATCTTCCCTTCACTAGTAGGATTTCACCCTCTAACCAATTTATAGGTACTTTAACTTATGATATGCAGTCTGGACAGCATCTTCCTGCCCAGCAAAACTGCAAAGATTTGTACATTATGATATTGCTAAGAGCTGTTCTGTGTATTGCCACTTTCTACATCTCAGCTATCAGGGAAACTGAGGGATGAAGCTCAGATATTCCTTCAGATATTGTCACTGATGCTAAATATCCTATCATATTTACCTTATGCCACCAGAGGTCCTATTTAAATCATTGTATATACTTAGAGAAAAAGATATCGATATGAGAAAGCTGATAAGAATCTAGCTGTTGGGAAAAAGGTATTAAAATAATCCCAAGTTGCACGTTAATGCATGAGTAGCATACATATATGCTTTTTTGTAGCTCTACCTCTATGTATTCACTAGAAGATTAACTGCTGTTAGCAGAAGAGCAGAATTTAATTGGTCTAATTGTGTAACACAGAATACCAAATCCTCTGTGTGCGCTCTGCTGGAATTGAGACTACAGCTGCCATTGACTTGAACTGAACAGAATTTCAACTGTTATTCTTAATACTTCTCTTTTTTTTAATGGATATAAATTGGTCACTTCTGACATCAGTTGGCACAGAGGGTCTTTCTTGGTTAAAATGTAAATTTTAGTGAGTGGAATAATAATAGAAATGAGACCTTTGTCTCTTGAAATTAAAGTGCTTGTAAAGCTGAAGCTGCCAGCTTTGTATATTACAGCCTGAGGAGTTAATATACAGAATCATTCATTTCCTTTTCCTATTCTTTTTGCTTTCTTCAAAAGCACGTTCTGTTTCAAGTAATTTCAGTCCAATAATGAATATAACACTGACTGACTCACCATCATACAAGATCTGCTTTGGGATATACTTTATCAAGTTTTGTTTCTGTGCAGTCAGAATACTGAGAAAAATGGGAAAAAGTAACATACCACGTGGTGAGCTTATGCTTCTTCTTGATGCTTTTAAATTATTGGGCCTTTGTTTGATGAGAAGCCCAGCTGTGTATGCCTAGATGACTCTAATTTTGTCTTCTATCCCTCACTACCTGAAGAAAGCAGCTTTCTAATACTAAGGCTGCACAAGAAGAATTAGTTAGATTTATTGTTCAAATTATTTTTGCCATGATAGAGGGCTGTCTTGGCTCCAATACTAGATTTTCATTAATAAATTGCAAGATGGAGTAGAGGTATCCTTGTTAAATTTTTCAGCTGGCATTGTGCTGTTGGTATGTTACAGGACAGGCTTGCAAATAAAAATGGTACTGGGAAACTTGGACGTAGTAACTGAAAAATCGATCTTGTTGAATAAATGCAAAGTACTGTCCACAGGAAAAATTAATTGCACAAAACCAGATGTATACTGACTGGGAAGAAGAGCTTCTTGGTAGCATATTTGCACAAAATGAAAAAGGATTGAGGGCTTAAGGTGCATGTTCATATTATTTCATGTACTGAAAAATATGTGCAAGCTGAAATACAGCTTAGAAACCATGTGACATAATTCTTTGACTCTACTCAAGCCTATTAAACTTTAGATGAGTGACTTTGATCGGTTTGAACACTGAAGTTCAAACAGAAGTTGGACCAACTGAACACATTACAAGAGGGATCAGAAGCCTGCAGACATGACCAAGGAAGGAAGAAGGAATGAATATAGCAGGTTTTATCTTAAGATGTGCAGAGAGTCAAGACCCAAGAAACAGTCTTCAAATGCATAGAGAGATGCTTAAGAGAGTAGTCTGCATGTAGAGCCTAGGGAAATATAACTGACTTAAAATTCAGGAAGGACAATTCAAATCAGAAAGTAAGGCTTCCCAGTAGTAAGGAGTAGCAATGAACAGATTACTGTGTGGTGTTTCCAGCATAGTTGATAGAGCAATTTACAAATGCGTCAGCTGGGAATATCATAGTCCTAACTGATCCTGTCTACGAAAAGGAGAGGGATTGCATGATCCATTCAGATCCCTTCTGGTCCCATTAATCTGAGACTTCAGGTTCAGTTATAGACAATAAACTGTGAACAATCTTATTTCATTAAATGCAGCTTTAAAATTTTCTGTTTACAATACAAAACTGTTCAGACAGCTATGACACTATGAATGAGTTTAACATGAAAATTTCTTGGTTTAGATATTTCCATTTAAGAAATAGTTTCATAAACTGGTAAACACTCAATAATGCTAAATGAAGATTATGGTAGCAGATCTCAAATTTGCATGAAACATTAGTACTCCAAATTTTGTGATGCCTTTGAAACTGAATGATTGCTGTTGAAAATTCTTATAAGCTCGGCAGACTTTTTTAAGTAACTGTGACTTGATTCTCTAATGGGCCCAGTGCTTGAGAGAAAATGGGCTTTAGACTGACAAGCAAATGTTTTTTGGAGACTTAACTGTCATTTTATTAAAACTGCCAATAAAAGAAAGTAGTTAATACAGAATTATGTGAAATGACATAGTGAAGGACTTTCTGTGAAATTTTTGCAAACTGAAAATGGTGTATTTTAGTCAGTTGAAGCTGATCATAAATTGAATTTCAGCTTATTTGACACATAAAAACCACATCTTGACCTCACGGGGAGCTTAAATCTCAGTCTCTTAAAAGGAGTGTTTGCTGAATTATAGAGAAAAGCATGTAAATTCAGTTAATAAATCTGGGTAACTTTCCCATAAGAATAGGTTAAAAAAAAATCAGTGTACCAAACAGATCCCATAAATATCAAAGTGAGCTGAATTGAGTATGGATCTTTTAAGACACGAAACGGTAACACTGATTTTTAAGCAAATGCACTGACTGAAATCATATCATTCTGAACTAAAACACACAGGGGTTTACAATGGAATTTATTTTGTTTTAGAAATTCAGCAGCTTCCCTTGCACGTTATGCTTAAAGCTTTGCTTGGGGGAGAACCTGGAATATACCTGTGCATATGCAGGACAATTATGAGAGAACTACAAAACCCAATAATATAAAGCATACTGTAATACTTTGCTTTTTGTTTTTGATTTCATTTTGTAGAAGAACCAGTGGAATTCTTAGCTTTTTTAAATCTCTAGGAGGTTTCCACGATGTGAAATGTGAAGAAAGAATTCACGTGGTTATGGGAGTCACGGCAGTACAGATCTCAACATAAAGCCTGAGTTACCTATACAGGGGAGTACTGGGTAGAGGCATAGAGTTTATACTAGATTTGGCCACCTGGTTGAGGCATGGTCTAGGCATGTCTGCAAAGAAAGGCCAGACTTTCAGAACAAAATGCACCACAATGCTTTACACCTTAAAACAACAGGGGATAGCTAATGCAGATCCTGAAGACAGATTCATTGAAGTCGGTGTAATTGGAAGTTTTCTTATAGGTAGATAAGGACTAGTTTATTGTACACTCTACTGATGTACAAGATGTAATCCAGTTTGGTGAACATTATGTGATTGGCCAAACTCAGGAAAGAGAATACTGGAAGTCGAGATTAATTTGCACATGTATACCCGATTAGAGATTTCCAGTGTTATCCCTACGTTTTGAGAATAACAGATGTGCTTTACTGACATGGTTACTAAACGGACTTATGTTTTTCTTAGAAGCTGTGTGGAACTGATGAGGAATACAGAGACAACAAAATAATGACTTTCAAATTAAATTCTTATATAATGATCTATATATTCTGACTTTAATAAATGCCTAATACATGTAAAACTCCAGCAAAGGTTGCTTAGGGTGTGAGGTTCTATACATGTTTTGCACTACTGGATCTGCACAGAGTAGACGACTATGTTTTTTAGAGCAAGGGAAATACATAGGGGAACATAGTTCAGTTATCACAGGTAAGAGCACAAACTGGGAATGATACCCGCGCCGACTTGGAGGAAAGCTTGACAGGCTGTGGATTAAAAGTTTCCCTTGGGTTTAAAAAAGGTGAATGCTATTGTTTGACTTGCGAGCATTTTGGTCATTTCAGAGCATGACTGCATGCAAAGATGTGTCCCATTTTGAATCATACTTGTCACATGATTTGTTCTTATAAAAACATTTCCAATTTACATGCACAACTTATGTGAAAGAGCAGCCACAAGCAGATTTAGAAAGAAATCTCTGAAAATTCAGACAACTAGATTTGCCCTGGAGTGTTGTTGAGAGTAATATGAGAACCCCATGAAAAGTTACAGCCTTATAAAATACAGTGGACTTTACCTTATTCCATATTTATGAGCCATAGTGTCAATACAGCACTGTTAGGAGGTTGAAATGGTACAAACCCTGCCAACATTGACTCAATATTGTACTAGTAATTTTAATCATGTACTTGTGTATGTGCAGGATTGGATCTTTAATCCTTATTTTACATTCTTGTTAGTCACTAGATAAAAGTGATGCGAAGGGAAGAAATTTAGCAGGTATAGTGTTAGTCCAAAGGTGTACTTCACTGGAAAGTTTGAGGAAAATTGGTTCAGCTATCTTTGAGTTAGCCAAGTGTTTTTCAGCTGTTAAGAAAATTGTTTCAGCTATTTCATGCTTGGGTAACTCAGTCTTGTTTAAAAACATCAGACCTGGTGTGCATGTAGTCTTGAAGTAGAAATGTGTATTCTACTTTGTGAGAAGGAAGTCACCTTTGAAATATTAGAGGTAATAAGCATAAAATATTCCAGAAGAGGGTATTATTCCCTCCTATCTTCCTCTGGAAGAGGACTGCAGCATCATCTGCTCCCTCCGGGCTTTGCCTGTCTGAAGGTTGCCTACAACTTCAGAGGAGTCTACCAATATTTCTTGTAAGTAAATGCAGCCCAGTGGAGGATGGATTTCAAAGGTGGGGCTGAACATTTTTTATTTGACCTGTTATAATATGCTATGAAAGGTAAGTGTGCTGGACCTGATCTATTTATCAAGTTAAGAGCTGCACCTGATACCACAGCGTATGTGGAACTACATTGCCTTTTGGACACCAAGCCAGTTCTTAAAGACCTCAGACAGGTCTCAAATCTTCAATACTGATTGAAGAATCACAAAGCCCTATAGCCAGTAGAGAAAGGTGGTGGATTTTTTTGTGTTTTTTTTTTTTTTTTTTTTTTTTACAGTGTCAGTTTCTTGCTGGAAGGGCTTTCTCTTAATTAAAGATAATTTTTTTTTTCTGTGGTTGGATACTTCGCACTATGTGTCAAATTTTTTTTCTTACCCAAATACATTATACGTTAAGTATTTTTTATTGACAGTGTATTTGAGAGAATATTTTTTAGTTTATACATTTTTATTGACAGCTACTACCTTGCAAAACAATTATGTTGTGGGCTAAAAATGTGCATGCTGTGCTAAGCCAGAGGTTACTTTGCTCAGAACGTATTCAGGAGGTTTGATATCATTCTTTCACTTTCCTGGGCTATACATGCAAATGAATTTAGGTATTCTGGTGGTGGAACTATTTATTGAAATCCTCTTCTTAGAAAGGAAGTTAAAGAGAAACAATACGTTTATGCAAAGAGAAGGTCAGCTTTAATACTCACCATTCAAGAAATACATTTAGGTTTATCACAGAATTGTCTTCACACAGAAAAGAAAGGTAAGAAGAGGCCAAATGTATTTGTTATTTTCCCCTATTGCTCACCCAGTCTCTAGGTATTTAAGTTCATGGAATTTCTTGAGCCCGATATCATTTGTTCATTTAGAAAATCTTAGTGGAGCCTTCCCTTGAACCCATATACATACGACTAACAGATTTTGGGAATTTCAAGCAGGGGAAGTCTCACCTGCTTTGGGAATAACCATGTCTATTTGTTGGCTTTAAACACGTTTCCAGCTGGTTTCACTGGATGATTCCCAGCTCTTCAAATGGCAGTTTCTTACTGGTAGATAGGTAGTCAGTTCCGATCTACCCTCCCAGAGCTAATCATGATTTTGTAAACATATAAGAAGAAATGACTATTCTTCAAAACTACATTATGAGATTAAAATTGGTAAAGAAGTTGTCTTCTCAAAATGGAACTTTTTATAACTATAGATGCACAAACTTAATAGTTTGTATTTTGTGCATATGGTGGGTGATATTGCAATGCCATACTCTGCTAAACGTGTCTGGGCAAAGGAGAAATGCTGTAGTAACTGTAGGAGGTGAAACTTTAATCTTTGAGTTTTGTGCACAGAAACCCTCATTTAGGGCTAGCTGTACAAATTATACTCAAATTAATAAGGCACTTATTTGTAGCATGTATAACTTCAGTGAAAGTTCGTATGTGAATAAGTCCCTACCACCTTGGGTCTGTTTTTTCCTGCATTGCACTGCCCACACTGTTAATATAATAAAATTCTTTTCCAGCATCCTACACTTCCCAACAGGATATGGAACAAAACCAAGGCTTTGGAGACTTTGGGTAGATATTTGTATCATCTTTGGTGGCACTACATATTATCTATCTCAGGCATCTGATTTAAGTGACTGGTGTCTTTGAGTTTTTGTTCAGGGGAGAGGGATTTGCTCCCTTTCCAGAGGGTGTGTTGCATAAACAGTCAAAGTATGTGCTCTAGAACATTACGCTAAGAAGTGTATCTTTTCAGTTGACTATTTTGGGTGGCTATCCACACAGAAAATAAGTGGTGTGAAAATCTGATGTTATTTAATGAAAATCTTGAGGAGTATGGCAGAAGTATGGCTTGAGGTTAGAGGCCCTGTAGCCTCCTGTCCTGAGTAAAAGACAGGTCTACAACCAACACCAGGAGGACGTGCCCATAGTTTCATGGATTAGCGACACCTCTTGAATCCTCACACTTGATTCAAAGAATTGGCCTTTCACTTGCTCAGAAGAGATGAAACTTTTCATGTGGGCTGACCAAGGGAGGACAAATTTGACACCCACGAATGAAGGGTGACATAAGTATATAGCTGAAAAGGTCATTCTCGTTCTGCTGCACAGGAAGACATCTGCCTTTCTCCTTTCGTTTCTGTATGTCTCAGAGACAAACTGAGCTACTTGACTCATTCTGGAGAATATCTGAGTCCTTGAGCAGCCTTATAATTTAAATGGGAGTAATCATAAAGGAAGATGCTAATCAGTGGGAGCAAAAGGTATCAGACTGGCCTTAATCAGTATGGTGAGATCTGGGAAAAAAATTAACAACAAAAACATTCAGCCTGAGATTAAAAAAATGTATAGCATGCTACAGCATTTTTAAATCAGCCATGTGTGCTCTCTAGTCAGAAACCTATCAAAATGCATTCTCTGTATTTTTGGGGGTTTTTTTCCTTTTTTTTTTTTTTTTTCTTCCCACAGTGTAGTCCATATACAGCCAATCTGTGTGGTTATGGACAGTTGAGAAAATTTTGTGCAATTTCAGCTTCAATGCTCAAATTGTTTTTCTATAGGCCAAGTAGTTTAAAACAGCTTTACCTCTGGCCCAGGTGTTGCTGAGGCAGCAAAGTCTCTGTGTGCCCCCACAAATCAGCAGGGAAAACTGCTGAAGCAAGAAAATTCTGTAATTGTGCAACCAAAAATACTAACAAAAAAATCAAACAAGCAGCATTTTTTCCCAAGGAAATGTTTCTGTGTTCCCATCAAGGAACACATGTGAGTTTTTTTGAGATTTTTCGGTGGTATCTGGCTCTTAGGATGCCAGAAGTTATCTTGGACCTGTGTTGAGGTGAATCAGTACCTGCTTATTGGAAATAACATTGTGTGAAATCTGGGACAGTGTGTGAAATTCCATATGAAAGACATTTTAAATGTCAATTAAATACTTCAAATTTGTATGACCACTGAACAAAGCAGTAAACCAAGACCATTTTCTGCCACATGGGTGTCCAGAACATAATCTGTCATCACAAGTTGTAACTGGCATCAGTGAAGAGGCCTGAAATGAGTAAAAGAACTGAATGATGGTGGCAATTCAATAAATGGTCCATACAGGGTGGAGACTGGGAGAAAAGGTGAGATGGAGAGAAGGATGTGTCACAAGTGCTGTCTCTTCACTGTTCATTTTAAAAAGAATGAGGAAAGTCCAGTTTCTGTGACTTTTAATCTAGCAGTTTATATGAACAATGAATTCACTTCTCTCATCTCCAAGAGGATTTTACAGGAAAATCTAAGCAATGTTGTCTTTTCTTATCATGTCCAACATTTTTTTCCCCAAATGCTTGATACTGTCATGAAATAAAGGAGCACCATGTCTGCTATCTTTACTTTTCCCAGGGCAATAAGAATCCAGCCCAAGCTGGCAGTAGAAATGGCGGAGATTTCGATGTTGGCCAACATTGCTGGTCCAGTTCTACAAGATAGTGCTTTGGACATTGATACTCATTTTATAACTATCAGCAGGATGTAATGCTGGAGATGGTCACCTGCACCTAGACTAGAGACCAGGAACTGGCTAGAAATCCATTCCCTGGTCTTAAAAGCACTTGCCTCTTAACCATGCCTCAGGAAAAGAAACAAACACCCTACTTCTTCCTCCTTCCCTTCCAACCCCAGTCTTTCTGCCCAAGTAGAGGTGCATGAGAAAATGGTGTAACTAGCTTCACCTTTCCTGGTTTTCTTGGGATCATTCTTAATTTATGTAGGAGACACTAATGTACAGGTTTGAAGGCCCTAATGAGGATTCTGCCAGTGAGCAGACCTTCAAGAACATGCAACCCTGGTGTGGAAATGTTACCCACTAAACCTGTTTCAGACAAAATATAGCAATAAGCAATATAGCAGCAGGATGAACAAAACTAATTGTAGTAAGGTCATATAGATGAATTAGTGCACTCCCTGATGGCATAGAAACTCTTGAAAGTCTACTAAAAGAAAATTAATTAATAGACTATTTAATTTATTGGAAGTATTTTTGAATAAGAGTGTATTTCTGAAGGTGGTGAAAGTGCTTTTAAAATACTTTGATATTTTGATTGGTAGAGTTAATTTGTCACCTGCACATTGTTATTTAATGTTGCTGGTTGTCTCAGTTAATGTGTTTCCTGAATATGAATATTTAATAGTCTTGTATAGTGATCATTATGTTATTTTAAGCTTAATAAATTGTTCAGACCCCTCAAGCCTTTCATAGAGGTGCTTTTGTTATGTAAATATAACAAAAATAAATGACTGTTTAGCTGCTACTCAACCTTGGCATCACTGTAAGTGGATTTCTGGTCGGCATTTCAGAAGAAATGGATACTTTTTCAGAGAGGAAGAGAGTTTCTAGGCAGCCGGAAGGGGAGGTCCATCAGCGTCAGTGTGGAAGGAGATAAAGAAACTATTTGGTGACAGGGTGACAGCAAGTCTCAGCTGTTCCAAGGGGATTTTGATGTGAAATCAGCTGGCTCACTTTCTGTGCATGAGAATGAGGGAGGTTTTTGAAGGTAAAGAGAAAAGTTGGCATATAGTCAAATAGTTATAAATGAGCCACGAATACATTTGGGTTGGAAATTATAGAAAAGTTTTTTACCTTCTGAAGAGTGGATGAAGAGTTTTGAGGGGGTTCAAGGTAGATCTTGATCAGTTTGTTGCCTTGGACAGCGAGAGACCGGACTTGATGATCCTGGTTGATCTTTCAATTCCATCTTGTGTTTGGAAGATTCACGTGTGAAGTACTTACATGTGGTTTCATGTAAACTGCAAACTGTTAAAAAATTAAGTGAGAGCATGAGATCTATAAAGAGATTAAGTTTTGAACTCATTTACCAAAATAAAGCACAGACGATGGGATTAGACTCCCACAGTTTTAGATGTCATGTATCTAGATGTCCACGTCTAGCTAGCCTTCTAATGATCCCTGAACAGCCACTGGTGAGAAATAGGCAATTTCAGGGTCTCATTTATCTAACCTGTTTTAGATATCTGCTTTAGGAAGACAGTTATCATGTCCTAGAAATGGCTGTTTTTCTCCATTCTCTCATCCAAAGTAGCCTTGGATAAGTCTGCAAGTTTTCATTTTGTAGAAGTCTAAACTGTGATCAGAATATGCAGAATAATTTTGCCAATAAGATTTGGTTCTATATTCTAGTGTTACCATGGATTTTTCTTATTTCAATTCATTAAACACGTATTGATAAATATTAAATTAAGAATTTAGTGTAATTGAAGAAAAATGGTATTTAATAGGGGCACTGTACTTATTCAGACTAAAGCTGTGACTTAGATATCTTTTCAGAATAGTTTCTTGCCTTTTCAAATGCTTTATCTCATTGCAAGGGAAAAAAAATCTTTTTGGTTGTATATATTTAAAAAAAGACATATATCAACAAAGCAGTGAATGCTTCTTTAAAGTTCATAGAAAAATTCTATTGCAGAGTGGTAAATACCCTGCAACATTGAATAAACACATGAACCCATGTCTTCCTATCAAAGTTTCATCTTGCAAGCTAGGCTGATGATTGAACAGGTGGTGATGTGATAATGGATCAGATGGGTCAACAAGATGAGGACTTACATGAAAAGGAAAAGTATGAAGAATTGGAGGTCAAAATTGCTTCTTATATGAGTCTGGTAGAAAATCACTTGCGCAATGATCATTCATCTATCAAGCATTTAGCAGCCACTCAGCTCAATGGAAAAATCTAAACTGATTGTATGTCAGGTGGAAAGGGTATAAATGAAGACAGAACAGAAATACCTGGGTATTTCAAAATTCTGAATAGAAACCCTACTAAAAAAAAGATAAACACTTAAAAATGACCTTCAGTTGCCAAGAAATTCTTTCAGAATGCTGAGGTCTTCAGTATTTTGCAGGGATACATAAAATAGCTCTTAATTTATGAGGAGATTCACTATAAGGATGGAACTGTCTTATTCCATGTTGAACCAAAAAATCAATTCCTCTGGTTCCAGATGGTAGATGCTGTTATAGGTTCTTCCTTATTTGTCTTGGTATCTGTATTGATTACATTTTCTGTTCTATACATGCTCGGTACACTATACGCTGCTGTGAGAAGTAGAAATCAGCCTTTGTGATTTCCTTAGTATTTGCCGACATTCTGCTATTACAGCATAATACTGTAAGATTTTTGCATTCCTCAGGGGATCAGTTGAATTCTCCTGGTTCTCAGGAAGTACTGGAAATGGATTATTTAGGTTTCAGAAATGTATTCTTTGGGGGACCATTGAAGTTGTCTGCTTCTCAACAGCATTTCTGGAAGATTGAAGGGGACCAGTATGGAAAAAAGCCCCGAAGCTTTGGGGACTGCTGCTTGAAATAGCAGGAGCAGTAGCTTATGGGACTGGCTTCCTATCGTACTGCTCATTTTGGAAAGACTCTTGACATCCAGGCCAACGTGGTAAGCAGATCAGCTGAGAAGCATTTGGTACACACAGTAATTGCTGTCTGTTAAACATTAGTGCAAGACTGTGAAAGAGGTAGCAGGAGAAATGTTACACCAGTCTAGACAGACTTTATGTCAGTGAAGATGGTGAAACATCTGCTTTTTGATACGGCATTTTGATTAATTTAGATAGTCGTCTTCAGACTCACTAGCACAGATGTCTTTTTATGGAGTCCCAGTGAGAAAAGCAAAACTTTTCATTTTCACCTGGACCATTTTCCCATCACCACTGTTCATACCCTACACTTCTGTTCTGACTCATAACATCTATCCCTCCACCTCCATGTAGTTTTTGCTATTCTATTAACCCTTCTTGGGCAGTTCCTATCTACTATCTGCCTTGTTTATGGTCTGTCGTGTTCTTGTTGACACAAGAACAGATTTCACCTCCTGCTTCTTCTCTGACTCCCCACCCCAAAGACTTCTACCCACTGGCCTCTTCCTTCTATCTCCCTCCCCTGCTTCAGGAATATTTGCTCCACCGCAGCTAAAATCACAGCCTGTCGCAACCACATCATGGTTTTCTGTCTCTGATCTTTGGACCTCATACAGATCTGGATCCCTTCAAACAAAATGCTTCTAAACCTGCTCTTTTGCAGGTGATTTTCCTTTTTTCAGGGTTGATGTTTTGACAAACTCTGTAGGATTTTGGGATTTGCAGGTGCACAGAACTGGAAGTGATCTCCTATCATTGTGAGTTCTGTACCTTGCTATCATAGGGTACCATAGCAAATGATCACTTTACAAACTGACTGATTTTACAAGTCATTCAATTATCATCAGAAAATATTAACGGAAATGAATCAGAGGGGAGCACAGTAAGGCTGTGACTGCAGAACAATGTGGTCTCACATTTCTAAGTCTGGCATTTGCATTTAGCATGACTATTTGAAGTGATGTTGAGTATCTGTTCAATAAATTAGATTTTATTCATAATAAATGCATTAGAATTATTCATAAGGATCAGAGACCTGGTAAACAAGTAGATTTCCTTTATTGAAACCAGAATCTGCTTGTTCTTCCTTACACTTCAGAAATATTGAAAGAAACCATGAAAATCTGCAAGCTGCATGAGGCATGTACATTCTTTTTCTGATTTTACAGCACTTTGCCCAGTGATGTCTTGGTGTGTGACAGCAACACTCATAATAATCGTTAATAATAATTAGCTGCTATTTTTATGGACATCGAGATTACTTTTTGTGATCAGTTTTTAATGATGATTTAAAATTGTAACACTTGATACTGTTGCCAACTCTGTGAAAAAATTATTTATCTCATATTAAGAAATCAGTTGATTAGGTTTTTTTTTGGAAAAGTGCTGTCAAACATGTTCCAGGCATGGACCTTTTGAAAGACAAGTGGCTTCTTAAGATGAAATTCTGTTGCTAGGAGACCGTAACCACAAAGTTTCAGGATAAAGTATTTTTTATTTTAAATAAGAAATTTTGATTAATGAACATGCTTAACAAGCAAAGAACAAAGCTATCACAGCTATCTCTATTATATCAAAGGCCAGTTGAAGCATTCAATGGATTTTTTAAGAAGGAAGTATAAAGAGGAGGTCTTCAAAGGAAGTCTAGCCAAAGTTAGAGAACCAAGGAGTCCAGAGCATGCTGGTATAGCAAAAGTGCCCAAGTGTCTGTAGGGGATATTAAATACCACATTTGAAGTTTTAAACTTATCTCTGTCAGCAATGAAAATGAGATTTACCCTGGGAAAGAGCGAATCTCCCATCTGTATTTTCCAAACAGAAAGGTTTGAATGAAATGACCTCTTGAGATTTCTTCGGGTCCTGCCCATCTGGGATTTTGCGGATTTCTGAAACTTCTGGTGCTGCTCATCAGTGAAGGGTAAATATTGGGCTACAGGGTCTTTGGCTTCGATCCACTGTGGAAATTCCTAAGTGTGTCAGCAATAACTACCTACGTACAAACTTAGAAATGTTTAGAATACACATAAATAATTCCAGTCTCATAAAGTATTAGCTGATGGTAACTGAGAGTCCAGTATTGATCATCTTAGTTTCACTGAGTAGCACCTTAACACACAAAAAGGCTCCTGAAGTCTAAGAAGGTTTATTTTGGAAAAACAGCACAAGTACAGGCATTAAAATCTGGCCCTACTGGCTCAATATTTATCTGGTTGTTTAATCCCACAGGTCTTGATCCAGTTTACGACTGCTGAAATTTGACTCAAGAGTAGACTAATTAATAAGTTCATAATATTATCAAAGAGCAAGAAATCTTTAAAATGGCTATTTCTGCAAGGAAATCAAATTGCTTGCTGAGAACTAGCAACATGAAACAAAATGCAGACCTCTTCAAAGGGAGTTACATCACTTTCAGCTGTAAAACCTTGTGACTCTATTTTCTGTAGATGTCCACACAGGAAATCTTTAGAAAAGGATATTCCCAGTAGGTAAACTTTGGTTTCTTGAACTACTGAAAGCTGCTGGTTAGGTAGAGGATATCCCAGAACAGAGGCAGAGGAAGAGAAGCTAGGTATTATTAGGAATACTGTAGATATTGTGACCTATGCAAAGAGCAGGACGTGGCAACTCAACTAGGAACATCCTGAAGCACCAGAAAGAAAATGTTTCAGCTCTCATACATGCTCAATAGCTTTTACTGATAAGGTTTTCTTGGGAGGCATCTCCCTGGCAATTCACATCTGCTCATCCTCTATGAGTCAGTCAGGGTACAAACTTAGAAATGAAGAAGTGAAAGGCAACTGTGGGACCTGAGCATCTCCCTGACACAGGCTGAGATGTGCCTGCTGAGAGGAACAGTGCTTGGAAATGTTTTGCTGAAAGCTGAGGACTGATCCCCTGTTAAGCACAGACCTGTGCCATGTTGCTTGTTTGCAGTGAGGATGGGAAAGACCAGTAATGTTCCAATTCTCCTCAAACTTTGAGGGGGACAAGGGACACATGCTGCATATTACTATCACCTTTGGCTCAGAAGGGAATAATATGTGTATATTTCTGCTAAATTAAAGCGTATGTGCTTTTTGGAAGGTTTGCATTTGAATATACGTAATATCAGCTAGATGTGGAAGTCTGTCATGGATAACAGATGTACTGTTTGATAGTGTTTGTTTAATGTACAGATACCATTTACTGTGTTTCAGACTGGTTACAAGGTTTTAGGGATGCCTTAAATATTTGTTTCACTGAAGCTAATGCGCTCTTTTCTCAGAATTATTAACACGTCCTTATCAGAATTTTGCATGAACTAATCCTTGATAATGCTTTGAAAATTCCTGAATATATGAAAGTCTGGCTTGTGATACTACAAAGAGTTAATCTCAAATGCCAGACTACAGACAGTAAACCAGAATTTATGTGTCTCTAAGTATATAATTCCTACATTCGGTTATATTCGTATTTCAAAATTCTTGGGCTTTGGTTTCTGGAAACCAGTGAGAAAATTATGCTGTCCACCAAGCAAAAACAAAGGACATGCAGGATTTTATCTTTGCTCCATGAAAAAAAAATGGTGCAAGAAGTATAATATTTGCTCTGACAGGGAGGCCTTGGCACTTTACAATTGAACAGGATCATGTTGATCCACAGCATATTTTTCAAAAAGGACAACTAGACATCCAAACCCTTATTAGCCCTGCATAAAAGAAGCTTAACGACTTCAACCAATTGTTTCCCACAAGGTGAAAAGCACCCAAACAAGTTGGGAATAAGAGCTAAATCAGATTGCTGACTGATAAGGATCCTTCCCAAGGCTAATAACAAAGGCTTACCACAGACAAGCAGTGGATTAAACGTTTTAAACCTCTATCGGCTAGCGCCAAGAATCTGGCGTGGTAATTCTGCAATCTGTAGCTGTTTGGGTAGCTGTCAAAAATAGTGATGAAGAAAGCACACAGACCTGAAAGGTATTTGAGGTATTTTCTTCTGGATCGTGAGTAGGTGAGGTTTGGTCTTTGTAGAAGGGGTTGCTCGGGATGGAGAAGAAATCCACTGGTTAAAGTAGTAGAGAAGAATGATGAGCATCAGAGGAGGAGAGGCACAGTCAGAGAGCATTACTTTGCCAAAGTAAGAATGGGGAGAGCTGTTTCCCTTCAGGAGCGCTTGGCTGTACCATGTGTTTAGCTCCTGTTTGGGGGGTTAATGGGTCCCTACAAAAACCACCTTTGAAAATGATCGGTGCTGAGTGTTTGAAAGCTAATCATGTACTTTATAGTTGCTTGTTACCTGCTGCAGAGTGACTGCATTGCTCTGGGCTCTGTCAGGCAGCTGTTTGCGTAGTAAAGCAGAATGCACGTTATAAAAACTTGCTTTTTGCAAAATATTCAAAGGAAATGGAGTTTTCAGTGGACTTACGTGATACGTCTTCATTTTGGCTTCATTATTTAAGAGACATTTTGCATGACTTGTAGCTTCTATGTGATAGCACTTTTCAAATCCAGTTACGCTGAGTAGAAATAATCTACAATGAAGGTGATATAAAAATGATTGACTGTGACTGGCTTCTCTTTTAAAAGAACCAAGTGTTTTGACAGCCAATGAAAGAGGAAAAAAGGCAGTTATTGGCCCTGTACCTTTCTGCATGACCTCTGTCTGAAGACCATCACCTTCATTCTAATAGTCTGATTTCTGTTTCGAATAAATTATTCAATAATTTCAAGCAGAGAAAGCTCTCTGTCTCTTTTGGAGTGTGACTTCTTTTTTCCACCCAACTGAGTTGCAACTAAATGCTTCACTGTGCTCCAAACCAACTTTGCAATTTCCTTCTGAATCTCTAATGCTCTCACCACACGTAACGGCTTTCAGTGGTGACAGAGGTGGTCCTGCAACTCACACAGTCTTCTGCTTCCTTTTTTGAGCCAGTGACAGATAAAAAGGAGGATAGTAGAAAGTTATTCAGAGGTGAGAGAAGGGCAGTGTAGATTAAGAAATAAAATGCTCACAAAGCAAATCCTACAGCCCCAGTTAATTGAATAGTTAAAATTTCTCGGCTTCCGTTTGTAAGTCCCAAAATACAGCCTTTTGTGATGACTTTATTTTTTGCTTCTACAGACTTGTGCTAAGCTTGCAAGTCTGGCAAGCTGCTAGAAAGCTCTGAAAATAAGTGAGCTCTGTTCACCCTGCGGATTTTTCCAAGATATCCCTAACTTGCAGTTTCATTCTGCATATAAACTTTAAGTGCAACGGGCCTGAAATTGGTGTCTTAGACCTTTCAGATTTTCCTGTGTCGAGGAACAGAATAAAGAAGATACCTGTCTGCACTGTTACCCGATTTGTCTCCTGTCTGTCACTTGTAAAGTAGCAATGGTGGAATAGTGCCTTTCTCTTGAGAAATTGTCTGGGCTCCTTCCCTGTGGGAAATAGCACAGTATTGTGATGCAGATTTTCTGCCAGATCTCACAAATCCCTCACTGTGGGGATTTCTCTTTTCAGTCGTCTATCCTCCCGTCTGTAGAGCACTCACATTCAATACAGAAGGCTTATCACTTCCTTTTTAGAACTGTAAGAACCAACATCACAGCCTGCAAAAACCCACCTGGTGAGCAAGATCTCATTTATTCAATTTTTGAATCTCACCGAGGACTGCTCTGGAGAGGAATAGCCTCTGATAAGTTATTTGCTGTTTCCTTTAAAATATGCCTGCCTCAACCGAGTTTCAAGAGACTCCTGCTTCTGTGCACTGGCAGATAGAGTGTAATTACATTTGTTGTTAAATGGATAACCGTGATGTCCGATATTTAATTAGTACCACCTGTCTAACTGGATATGTGCATGACTGCAACCGTAAATTATGTCAGTGCCTTTCAGACATAAAGAGGGGAAAACCAGGCATAGCTGTTAGGGAGACAGACAGATTCATGGGTTGACTCTGGATTGAAAGGCAGAGTCACACTGATTGTTCAAATTAACACTTGACCAGAGCACATGGAAGTTGCCATCAACTGGATGCACTAAAGTTTCCAGTCTGTGACTTGTGTGTTGAACTGACCGTGGTGCCATGAGGGTATATGCACAGATTTGGGTGTTCAGAAGTGCTCCTGAATCCACATTTCAGAGAGAGGCAAAAGACGTCATTGAGCTGTACATTGGGCTTGCATTACAAGAAGCCCTGCATCACTCTGCTGATCTAAACGGGCTCACACATGTCCAAGACGTAGCTCATCGGACATCGATGTAGTCTTATGGAGGATATTCCACTTACAGCAAATCAGAATTGAGAGTTAGGCTGCTGAGTTTGCCACTGTTGGGTCCTTTTATTTTTTCTTTCTAGTATTTGCCTGTCTGGTTTTTGCAGACTTACAAGAATAAACTTACATAGTTGTGAAAACAATACTGCAAGAGCCTGAGTTTTGTGAGGCATTGCAATAATATGATAGTGAACAATGCAAGCATTTAAGTTAAATCCAGCTAAATATACACCAATAAATAAGTGCATTCATATCCTTTCATACCAGGGAATAAATTAATACATTTTGTTAGGATAAGCCCTATTTTTGACTGAGAGAAAAAGCATCGATGCAAATGCTGAACTGAACACAAAATGGCCGGTGTTAACAAACACAGGAAATATTAGTAATAACCAAAACCAAGATATACTTCATAGTGTAATTATCCCAGCTGCAGTTTGACCTAGATGCTAAAGATGGACCCAAGAATATCTATGACTGCTTTGCAGACCCCAGGTGACCAGGATTTAGACCTTATAATTTACCAGGTGAGCAACAGTGATATGAAGGTCCCATAGTATGACAGAGCCCTGATTCAGCAGAGACCTGGAATGTTTCCTGATAAATTACTGTCGTTTGCTAATATCTTTGCAATACCCAGGCAGAGACTACTGTAGGGATGCTTCAGCTCCACTTGGTACATGCTGCAATTTAAAAAGAAAAGTGGTCTGCCAGCAGTAATAACACTGTCATAAATCTGGCAGTCCTAAGCCTTGTTTTATATCTTCTGGGTTCTTAATTTTGCCAAATCATTACTTTTAACACTTAGAAGAGTACTAATATACTATGTTATTATAGGTGGGTCTCTATTTAAATAAGCCTAGATAATACGAGTGCAGTGTTTTAATTCTGATTAGGACCTGAATCCATTTTACAGGCATTTCATGCACTTAAGCAATGTTCCTTATTTCAGAAACTATGTAATTTTTGCTCAACTTCCTTTCCCCTCTCTTTTCTAATCAGGTATTTTAGGATTTCTTTTTTTTTACTTTGGATTTTTTTCCATGATCTCTACAACGATGTGAAAAATGCTTTCAGAGAAGATGTGACTGAATTTTGGATATGAGAACTGAGAGGAGAATGCTGAGGGAGACACTATTGTTTTAATTGTAATGTCTTCATTCTAACGTTAGGTCTGGCTTCACTTTTACTTTGAAGGCTGTCAGAAAACTCCCTTTGACAGTTTATACTGCCTGTTGTGGTCAAGCCTTTTCTAACGGTGAGGGGATATAACTGTTTAGCTACTTGACCTTCCTGGCAATGGTCTGGTAGAAGATTATAATAATCTTTCAGCCTCCAACAGTGATAAGCCACTATCCAGGCAGTATTTTGCACTGTAACATTCATGAATGATCTGTGACTAAAATATATCTAGGAGAGAAACTAACATACTTCTGGCCTAAAACATGTACTCAGCTGAGATGAATATGTAATAATAATTTATTTTCAAAACAAAGTATCTCTTTTCTGTTAGCTGCTCTAGAACCAGAAAGTAGCTGACGCTGGAAGAGACCACTGGAGGTAAGGTACTGAGGCAGGCTAATATTGTTTGCCTACGCCAGCATATAATTCAAGCATTCAGCTCCAAACACAACGTAAGTACCCATTACATGTATTTACCGAATATTTTTGTACCTATTTCTTCATTTATTACTTCACAAGTGATTCAAATACCCGAAAGTCTATTTTACCCTTTTTTCTTATTAATGTGTGTGTGCGCGCGCACATGTTGGGAGCTTAATTATGTCCATGCAATGTAACTTTCTGATAGAATGAATATTATTTTGGAGGGAATAAAGAGCTAATTCCACTTAAAAATATCTTCATTTATTCTTAAATCCTGCTTAGTTGTAATACTTTTGTAGTGTGCCAACTGGTGCCCCTCTGCTGAAATGTTAATTATGATTTTATTCCATAAAAATAAGAACCTCAGACTAAGAAAATTATGATGAATTTTAATATGTGCAAGACTCCATCATGAATAGAGCAGCCTTGTGAATAAGATTTTCTCCATGAATGACATGCTGGAATACTTGGTTTTAATTTGCTTGAGTTAAAAGATAATTAAGGCAGTGCACAAAGTTATGATCTTTCTCTCTCTTTCATGAACTTAAACTTTGACTGAATTAATTTTTCTGATTTTAAATAAACATATTTATAGCAAGATATATGTACAGGCTGATTCAAAGCTTTCTGAAATCTGAAAGACTTCTGTGGATTGCAGTGAGGTCTGGAGCAGTGTAGTTGCCATAATCCTAGAAGACAGGGAACGTCTTGAAGACTGCCATAAATCCTCAGAGACCATTGTCCATAGTGACATTTCCGTTTAGACAATGTGAACAATTTAGACAGTCTAAGCATTGTTTAGAAGGCACCCTGCACTTTTTATACCAAGTCTCTCTCTTCTCTCTTGCATTTGTGAGCTTAACAAATCATATCCAATACCTTATTCTTGAAATTCTCATGCTCTCACAGGCAGTACTGGAAACCTTGGAAAGGGCTAAAGCTTGGGATCCTGGAAATACAGAACTGGAAATGGTTTCTTGGTCTTCCAATGCAACTCCCTGACATTATGGACACGGTATCATATATTTACTTTCATAAATGTTTCAAACAGTATATTAGTAGTACTTAGGCTTTTTATCCCTGGTACTTGACCTGGAAGATGATTTCAGGATCTCCCTTGTTTTGTATCTTACTGCGTTAATAGCCAGTTTATGACCCTTTATTACTGTGTAAACACTTTCTTTGTGTTTAAATAACTCTTTTCTCTCCCTTGTCTGTACCCTGGTTTATGTAAAGGCACCAATCACATCCTTTTGGGTTACAAGGTGAACTCTTCTCTTGTCTGATAAGCTCTCCGTTCCCCTCATTATCCTCTTGATCCTTCCCTATGCCTATTCCAATTTCATATCTTCCTTGAAAATAAATGACCAGAACTGTACACACTATTACAAATTAAGTCTCATCAGGGCTTAGTATGCTTTTCTATCTGTCTCAGCTGGAAACACCTTGACTGATGTATTGCAGGATGGCATTTGAGTTTTTCTATGGTTGCTATCCCTTGCTAGCTTATAGTCATCCTGTGATCAGCTTGTACACCTGTGTCTCTTCCCAGTCATTTCTAACTGATGAGTTCCTAGTCAATAGCAGAAATTCTCATTCACAGTCCCCAATGACCTTCCTCTTTTTATTATAAATTTAATTTAGTTTAATTACGCTTACTCCCATCCTCAGGGCCATGCAGTTCTTTTTGTGAAATACCCTAATCCTCTTCAGTATTGACAACGCCTTTTAGCTTTTCGTCTTAAGAATACTTTTTTTTTAAAACCAAGGTTATTTATGCAAAAAATTAACAAGATTTGTCCAAGGCCAACCATTTGTTACCTCTCATCAGACTAGATTTTTCCCTTTTGATATTTCTCTACTAGCCAATTTTTTACTCACCTCACCGTTACAGTATTAATTCCCATTTTCCTAACCATCATTAATGCTTCTTCATATGACATTGTATTTACTGTGTCACATTTACATATGACATCAGTATTTTACTGAACTCCGAATGGATGAAAGCTAACGCCTCTTCTTTGTTTAGGTGACCTAGCCAAAGCAGCGTGACCTAGCCTAGCGACCTAGCCTGGCTGCATCTTTGTTGAACGCAGGTTGCATATTATCTTATTTTTTTACAACTTCAATTATACTAGCCTTGAAAATGCATATTACATGCTTGCATGTCTTTGAGATTAAGTTAGATTCCCTGCTTTATAAACTTGGTGGTCCTACATCTGGTGTTGTATACGCATTAAATATATTTATTACAGAACTTAGGTGTCGTATGCCAGTGCTTTCAGACCTTCCAGTCCAAGGTAATTCAGCACACAAAAAATCAATTAGTTCAACACCTCTCTTGAGATACTAAAATAAAAATAAGGGCCTGAAAAGAAGCATTACTATAAGACCTAAGGCATTTTTGAAGTAAAAGACAAAAGTAAAACTTTGAAAAATGTTTTGTATAGTACAACAGCAATAATTAGTTTCTCAGAGCATTGGTACTGATGATTGTACATAAATGTTTATTCTGTGGAAGCTATCTATGTGTGCTTTTTGAGAAGAGCTGGGCATCCTTTATTACGAAACATTGGACAGGATTGGACCAATAGCGAATAAAGTATAATTTCACTGAAGGTAATTGTATTTGTCAGGCTCCTTAACCATTACTTAAACTCAACATTTTTCTTGCATGGAAATTGTTTTTGTAGTGGAAAATATCCAGAAAGGTTGATATTATAAAGGAAAGCAGTGAACATTGAATCACTTCAGCATGATAAAACTGGGTCAGAATTCTGTCTTTGACGTGTTTAATTTCAGACAGCTTTCCAAATTAAAGATGATCCTACGTTCTCAGAGTGTTATTATTCCTGACTGTCCTGGAATATACAGTGTCTCTTTGACAGTTGTACAGCTGAAATTCATTGTTATTGGTTCTATTTTTTAATTTGCAAATGCAATTTTAAAACCCTTGAAAAATGATACAGCAAATTTCAATACCTGAAGAAACAATAGGATATGGAATGGCAAATACTTTGCAATACATCAGACTGCATAGGCAGAGGGGAAAAAAAGACTCTTGTTGGCATTAATTCGTCTTTCTCTTTTCTTTTTCTCTTTCTTTTCTTTCTTTTTTTTTTCTTCTTTTTCAAAAAAGCCCTCAATTACAATATAAACTGAATAAGGAAGTAAAAGGTTGGTTCAGAAGCTGGGTTATCAATATAATACAGAAAGCAATAGTAAAAGCTAATAGATGAAGTGTATATGACCTTCACATCGGATTAGTGACCAGTGTAGTATATTAGCAAAATACTGTGCATTGTACTCAGTAACATAATAAGATATTTTTCTTACTATAATACAAAAGACATTAATGTAATACAAATGTTCATTCTAGCTTGCCTTATCAGGGTTTTCCATGTTGTATTTCTAGCCTGGTCTGCTGCTTATTGGTCTGGTTTACATAATGGTATAAGTGTAAAATGGAGTATGCTTTTGAAATGAGAAGGACTAAGGTAATGAAGGAGGAATAAGGGAATGAAAACAAAACACAGAGGAAAGGGAAATGGGGAAAAATGAGAGAAAGGGAGGAGAAAGTGAGACAGGCTGTGTCAAAGTAAGAAAGGAAATAGGAACACATTAAAAAAGTAAGAAACAAAGAAGGAGTATTATTAAAGACAAAGGGTAAGCTTGTCAGTTCTTATGTCCAAATTTGATATTAAGAGCTAATTTTCAGTTTTGGCTGAGCTGATTTCAGCTCAGGTATTCGTACGTTAAATGTGCATAAAGATGGCCTTTCATCATAGTTTCAGCAACTTGCTTCTTGGAAATGTACTTACAGAAGGAAATTAAACCTGGTGCATCATTAAGTATTGGAATTCAGATTCAATGCTGACAAGTCAGATTTTGTTAACATGAAGTTTAAGACTTAATGGAAAACATGCAATGTTTTGCTTATGCTTTTACCTGTTCAGATAAGAGAGCATTTATACATTGGTATCACATTTATTTTAATGCAGCTTGACTATTTCAGTGGTACTTTCAACAGTTTAGCATCCCCCTGAAACTAACCAAATACTTGTAGGAGATGGCTCTACTTCTTCTGAAGGTATCATTAGATTGTTCTTAGTTTACATGTGCTATCTAAAAGAGAGAAACAAAATCTTTGTGTATTTTTCATCTATGTTTAGATGGAATGAAAACTGATTCTGACTAGTTACTCTGCTGCATTAAGTCCTTATCCCCCTGATGACTGTGGACATGAAGTCAGTAGATATTAACTCTTAATTCTCCTGAGGACTGGATCTTTAAGTCACAGCATTACTCATAAAATCATAGCATACATAGCTGCATATAAAAATGGCCAAATGGGTAAACAAATGAACCACCAGCAATATACTAATCTGTCAACATATGCAAAACCAAAAGCCTTCTCACGCCCATGCATGCATTTGGCAAGAGCAATGTAGACAACGTATTTGGAGGCTTTAGCATGTATGTTCTTTCAAAATTTCTGCCATATGCAAGACAGGGATTGATCGGGTTATAAATGTGCCTGTGATATGGAAGAAAATTAATGCTAGCTAATCAAAAAGGGAAAAAAAGGTTGTTGTTGAAATGCTAAAACTCAGCTGTTTGCTTCTTTTCACAACTGCTTCTCCCAGAGCTTGCTTGCAAGCTCTCTCCCTTTTATAAATGCCAAACACAGATCATCAGTGGTGTCTAGAATCCAAGACTTATGGTACCAACATCTCATTAAAAGCTCACCGAGGTTTTCCAATTCTTTCACAGAAAACAACCCTTTCATAAGTGCTCGAAAAGGAGCTCTATTAATAAGTAGCAATGGCATTTTGCTACCTGTGGCAACCACAGAAGAGTAAACTACACAGACTCTTTTATGCAATTATTTATGTTAAACAGGTCTGGGTTGGGAGCCAGCAATTTTTCTGTTGATTCAGGGAAGTCAGTGCTCCACTCCTTCTCTTCAAAAGTGTTCAGTTCAATATCAGATAGTATGCATATTGTCTTGTTAGACTATTTCAGCTCAATACCAAGCCATCTGCTCTTTAATTGTCCCTGATGGATGTTTACCTAGTTTGTTTCAGTGATGGTGAGTCGAGGGCTGCCTTCAATAATCTGTTAAAGTATGTAACTATTCCTTCAGTTAGAGTGTTTTTCGTAATATCTTATGCCCCTTGCTACTATTTAAGTCAATTCATTCTTGCCCTATTTCTAGTGGACATAGAAATCAGCTGATTAATTTCTTTTTTGAACCATCTGTTTATGTAGTCTAAAACTTACCATGTCTACCTTCAGCAGTCTTTGCTTTGTATTAACCCAGTAAAATCATTTCAGGCTTGCTTCAATAACCTTGCTTTCCAGTCTTTTTATTTTTTTTAAATATTTTTTTTTCTCTCCCCTAGGCATTGTCTGTGAAACTGGGTGCAGGATTGCAACCTTTGTCTATGGCAAGTGAATATAATACATCTTATGTATGATACCTCTGTTTATCCAGCTCATTTTGATTGCTTTCTTTGGGCAGGGTATGCAGCAAAGGAGTGCAGTTTTGTGTGGAGAACCCAAGCTAGGTCTGAATATGCTACTTCCAGCACCAGAGGTGTACAAAGACATTAATGGCATCGGCACAGTGCTCTGCATGCACTAATTAACCCTGCACTAGCACAGCAAAACTGCTGCTGTTTTGTTCGCAGCTCACATGAATATCTCCACATGGCACTGCTTTAAATGGTATGGAAACATTTGTTTGGAAAGCACCTTGCACACCTTGGGGAGACAAGGGTAGAGCAAGAAATATCCTGAAAAGTATAGATATTTATTGCTGTAACTGGAAGAATAAATAAAACTTTTTGTATTTAGAATAATGAATAGTCACTTATTACTCATTACACACACTGCCTGTCCTCCCCTACCTCTTTCTTAATGAATGTGTTGCCAGAGGGTATATCACTTAGCAGTTTGAAAAATCCTTATTTGCCTAATGAGTTTCACTCATTTCACAGTAGTCCTAAAATTGGGCAGATGCTGGTTTTAGTCGTTATATTTGTCGATTATCCTGGCTAGAACTTTCAAAAGAACCTAAATGCTGTTTGAGAGTCAATAACAAATAGATACCTAAGTCTCTTAAGAACATTTCACAATTTTACTCAGATTATAATTTGTTCAGAGGCCAGTTACACCAAGGTCATAGTTTTCATTTCTGTAAATGAAGAACTTTAAATGATAATAAAAAACCGTCCCCGAAGTTTATTCTGTTACTTATAGACTTAGATTTAGACAGAACTTTTTCTCTTGAATAATGAAGTCTGAAGTGGAGTTCACAGACTTGCTGATATGCCTCCACAAAAGTCTGTTTGCATATTGAGTATTTCTTTTGTTTCTATTTTTAAATACTCAGTTTCTGCAGAATATTTTACTTTAATTTTGGTCAATTACCAGTTACTTATTTAGCAAAGGGTGTCAATGTTCTGGGTGCCCCTTTTCTGCAGGAAAGCATCTTTGAGTGAGGACAGAACTTGGTGTTTCCTAATGAGGGAAATGTTATCCATTCTGTGCATTTCCACCTCTGCATTTCATCCTCAGATGTGAACAAACCTGGTCACAGCAAACTGAACCAGGATCTCTCTGTGTCTGTGATTTTCCGTTTTAGGAATTAAAAAAAAAGAAAGAAGGGAGGGAAATGACTATTTTAAAGGTAACTGTATGCGTGTCCTTTACAGTAACAGCATTTTTTTTCCTGTGGTGTTTGACAAAGGATCTGCCAATGCTTAGCAAGGGCTGCAAAAATCATTTCCTGCTGCCTGCAGCAGCCTGAGCTTCTGGTGAGGTGAGAGCACAGTTCAGAGTCATCTGTTACATGAATGACAAGATGCACACACTTCAGGAGGAAAGCAGATGAAGAGGGTTTTCTTTCCACTCCAGTAACTCACAGCAGGTATTATGGATTTATTTCCCCTTCTCATGTTGCTTTCATTTCGCTGTATTGTATCAAGGCATTGCAGATGCCACAAATAGGGATGTACTATCTAACTTCAGGAGCAGGAAAAAGACCAACAGTGGTTACTTCATTCAGACCAACATTTTCCATTGCAGTATTTACTTCCCAGTTGGAGGAAACTGTAGAGACACTACATCACTGGATAGCAAGTAATTTAAATGTTACCTCTTAGGACTGTAAAGTCTCTTGGTTGATCTCACGAAAATGTACAAGGCTCCATACAAATCCTTCTGGTTGAACATACAAAGCTTCTGCCAGGGGTCTTACACTTGTCCACTACCCTTTTGCCTTTCATTCATTTAATTGCCTCCCTGTTCCTTGTCCCTATGTATAAGATCAAGTGTTCCTGACCACATCTGCAAAATCCCTTCACTGCTCAGTTTCAAGTACTCCCTTAAAGCTGAGACTGGTCAAAAGATCGGTTTTCCCCCTTCTGCTTCCCCTCCCAACCCCTCTCCTTTTTGTTCAGCTCTTGCTGCCCTTTCCTCTGCCTCCCATCATACCCCAATATCACTTTGCCTCTTACCTCCTTTAGGGAGAGGATTGGAGGGAACTGAGGAAACAGAATGAGAGTCCAGTGGCAGAAAATGGTTTGGAAGTTAGGAAAGGAGACAAAACTGGGAAGAAACTTGAGAGCAGAGGAGAAAGATGCACAGGAGATTTGTTGTAAATATTTGCTGAAAAAGTTAGACAAAATTTTCCCAGGTAATGGACTATTGACAAACTCATCAACTCTTCATTGGTTTTTATCTACAATTTTTGTGCTATGGTGACAAAGACTTTCCTGCTCCTTGGCTGGATGCCTCATGGTTTTTTAAGCAAGGATATAAAAAAGAATAAGTTTCAAACATCATCTTATGCACTGGCAAGTTTTGAGTTGCCTCCTGCTTTAGCAGCTAGATCAGTGGGAAAATCTATCCAAAGCTGCTTCTATTCCAGCAAGTGCATGTAGGGCTGTTCTCTCGCTGGATGGCCAGCTGGCTTGCTTCGGCAACGTTTGTGTCATTACATCCTCTTAGCCTCCAAAACAGGGTGGTGACATCCACCTTATCTGTTGGAACTGATTCCCAAACTCAGCTAGCTGCCAGACCACATCTGCGAATCTGTTAGGGTTTGGCTAGTTGGCACAAGCCACAACTGTCCCAGGGACTGTTCTAGCAGTTTAACAGTCTGCATGATTAAATTCCAGGAATGCTCCATTCTACTGATCAATTTATTGGTGTAGATTTAGTTTAATACTATTTTTCCTCTAAAACAAACAAGGAATTCTTTGCTATTAAAGGCCTGGAATTAAAAACCCTACAGATGTCATATCATGCCATAATTCTGTGTTAATTTTTTGAAAAGTGAATACTTTATGACTGTTGAGGTAGAATTTGGCATTTTCCAGTTGTCACAAGTAATGATGAAACTTGGATGTACCTGAAATATTCACCTGGGCAATATTGGCTCCTCTTAGGATTTGGGTTTTTTTCTTAAATTACAGTATTCTCTGAAAATTAAAAAAAAGGAGCAAGTGTTTGGCTTTTGTAGGTACTGCATGAGCTACCTATTACTGGAGCATGTAAATCTAGTGACTCAATAGAGCTGGAACAATAATTTTGAGCAGTGAGCTGCTTAGGAAAGGTGTACATGCATGAGCATGGGGACTGGATGCAATAAGGCCCACTGCCCTGCTGGGGTGTATTAGATTGGGTAGAGCTAACATGTCCAACCTGCTTCCTGAGTCTCATCTAACAGACGAAATCACACTGCAGGTGTCCCTACAAGGCACTGGCATTCTATCTGGAGCAGGTCACATCTCTTGCAGAATGTATTCTTGTCTCTACACCAGTTTGCTAGATTTTTCTGTGTTCCTAATAGCAACAGGTAGAAAGAAAAGCACCAGTTTGTAGAACTTATTAGTGGTTGTGTCTGGAAAAACCAACCACTATTTACAGCTCAGTCGAGGATGACCCTAGCAAGTGATCGAGAAGTAAAACCAACATCAGGGAGTGTGGTGGACTCTGCTCCATCATCTTATTTTGGATATCTGGGAGTTATCTGTTCCTTCCATAAAGTTTATTTTGGGGCAGTAGAGCTCCAACTTCTAAATAACAGGCAACTGTGGAATTTTTGGTGGTGGGTTGGATGGGGTTTAAAATATATTTTAATGTTCCGTTTTAGTCAGTCCTACAGTTAATAACAATTTTCTTATTTCAGGGTGGAGCTCCTCATTTTGTGAAGCGTAGGATCCTAAATGGTTTTACCTTGAAGATTTAGCTGATAGCTGTGACACCTTTCCATATGCAGATACAATTTTGTTATGAACCATCTACCTATGGCTGGGTCAGTATTATAGTGGCCTCAGCTCTCATTAGTGTATGACAGCAGATGTGAGACGCTGACACTAGAAAGATAGAGCTATTCTAACCAAAAATATTCTGTGTCCCTTTGCTGCCTTCCTTGCTCATTGCCAGCTCTATTATTTCTACTGTCTTTGTGTGCTTAAATTTCCCTTCTGTGCATTTTTAATCTTTCCTGTATTACCTTGTTTTCCATTTGGCATAAGTTTACTCTGCTTATTTCTTCCACATTGTTTGTATACCTCTGGAGAAATTACAATACTGTAATTAATTAAAATACTTGCCTTTTAAGTACATGAGAATCAAACCATATGATCCTGCTCATTCTTGCCATGCGTATTGGAACAACTTGCAGTCACACGTTAGCAACCAGACTCCTGTAAAAATTCTCCACGGAAGTATATACGGTGTCCTTTTAGACACTATCTCCTATGTTTCTACATGGTTTTGAGCAAATCTATGTAAGCCTACACAGATAATTTGGTATGGATGACCTGCTTGTTGGCTTGTTTCTACAACTCCACACACAATGCACAGTACTCTGCAACAAAACTATATTTAGACGAGTTTTAGCCTCTTTTTGTTAAGGACTCTTGTCCAGCTATATGTTAGACTATCGAGACTGCAGCAAGCTGGTGAGTTAAGATTCAGACTCAGATGTTTATAGATTCCAAACTATTTTAAAATATTAACAGAAGCATAACCTAATTTATCTGAGGGCTGTGGAAAAAGAATGAAGGAGAGAAATAACTTATTTCTAGGAATCTCAAAAGGCTCTTGGTCCAAACTATTTGAAAGCTGGGTGACTGAGATTTCAGTGGTGTGCCCACAGAAAAAGGACAGAAAGTGGAGTGAAAAGCTACATCCCATGGGCCATTTGGGACTGAATCAAGGATCCCGTATTTGAGCAATTCTATTTATGTGAATGCTGTTATGAAGAGAATGCTCATTTTCCCCATTTTGATCTTTTGATCTTGCAGTCCTTCCCCTTTGTTTCTTCTTTTTTTTCCTTGTGTTTTTGGCCCTCTTCTGTTTTCTGTTTCTTCTTCCATTACCTCTTTTTCTGTCTTTTTGTACCTTTCACTCTTTGTACTTTCTTTGTCCTGAAGGACCCCAGTAAGCATCCAGCTGAGGTACTTCCAATGAAAATGTCAGCACACCATACTCTGTTCCCAATTATGCCTTTACCTTCAACAAGGGAGCTCATACAAATGAAGAAAAATGTCTGATGCCTCAAAGTCTTGGAAGTTCACCTTTTCCTAGAGAAAACAAAGAAGAGAGTACTTACTGACTCTCTTTTGGGATGGCTAGCAGTATACAGCTGCCATTGGGCTCTGATGTTTCTGGAAGCAAGCTGTGTGCCACAACAAAACTCGGAGACCCGAGCTTTTAACTCATAGACTTGTCCTATGCACAGTAATTAGTATTGATGGGGTACTTAAATTACCCATGCATCCATCAATATAGGAACGTAAAAGGAGAAAGGCTTATTCAAATTTATTGGTCACAGCAATTGATACTAATAGCAGAGAAAGCAGAAGGAGGAAGGCTCTTGTAGATTGGATCCTGATTAACGTAAAAGAACTAGTCAGGAAAAGGAAAGTGGAAGGCAACCTGGGTGACCAAAATCATTAAATACTAAATTATTGATTTATAGGAGTACAAGGAGGGAGAGTGATAAAATAAGGTTTTCAGGAAAGAAGTCTTCAATTGACAGTTCAGAAGGGTCTTCTGCAAAGCAAGCGTAATAAAAAAGTGGAAGTATTTTAATGAAATAATTATCCCGTCACAAGCAGCATCACTGAAGGGTAGGGATAGTGACTTAGCAAAACTATGATGTCTTTCAAAACACGAACATTTAACAGGCATCATACAGAAGAAAAAATACCCTCCGTTATTAGGAACCAATGCAATAGCGCAATGCAGGTAGGAACAAAATCAGAAAGTTTAGGACACAGGCAGGGGAAAATAACCAAGCACATTCTCTGAGTACATTGATAATAAAATGATCATGTAAAATAATTCAGTGGGGAAAGTTTAACTTGCTAGAGTAAAGCAACTATTACTCTGAGCTCTGTAAATGGGAATGTTATGTCCAAGCAGTAATCTTCTCCTCAGGGCTGATAAACTTTTGACTGGACACCACTCTTCAGGCAAGATCTATTAAAGAATATCTAGAAGAAAGAAATGAAAATATTAAAATAAGCCTGCAAGCTTGGAAAAATAGGTTTGCCTTGTCTTGAGAAGACTGATAGGGACTAAAGAGATGATCTGAAAACAACCTTCCAATACATAAAAGGTAGCTGCAAAGATGAAATAAACTAAACAGTTCTGTGTGTTTACAGTAGGTAGAACAAGAAACAGTGAACTTGAATTGCAGCAGCAGGCCTTAGGAGGACAGGTCCTGTCTTCGGGGACAAGCTGAATGTGGGAGGACGTTATTCACGAAGATGGTGGACTCTCCACAGCACTGGAGGATTTAGGATGATACATTCCTATCTTTAGGTTCATGGTTACAAGTGTTTTCTTTGCAACTGAGGAACTGAGAGATTAAGAAACTTGTAAAGGCAGATAATTGCAGATGTTTAGGTAGAGCTCCTCTCCAGTGTGAAACTTTCATATTCATGGAAATTCACTCATGGAAATGTTGGAATAAATTGGAAGCAGCTGAATTTTGTACTAACCACTGTAAAGATGCCAAAATAAGAATCTTTATTGATATTTAAGGATATTGTTTAATGCTCCAGTATTAGGGTGCATAGTAATGTCAATACTCACAACATCTGGTTTTTCCCTTTAGAATTAAACTGTTCCACTGGATAGTTTATTTGTCTCATTGACTACAGCTACACTGCTAAAGAAAACACACAGGAAATTGTGACTCTTAAACCTACTGACTTGGTCTGGCTCATGTCCACACGGAGAAAAATCTCTTCCCATCAGAAAAAAATAGTTTGGCTATACCCAATCTGTCTGTTAGGAATCACTGAGCTTCTGAAAAAGCACAAGTGGAAGAAAGAAGTTTACAGTATGTGGAAGAAGGAAGTTTACAGTATGTGGAAGAAGGGATTGACCACTTGGGAAGATTACAAGAATGCCATCAGAGTATGCAGGGATGAAACGAGGAAAGCCAAGGCCTCCTTGGAATTAAACCTGGCAAGGGATGTCAAGGTCAACGGGAAGGGTTTCTTCAGGTACCTCGGAGGCAAAAGGAAAACTAGAGAAAATGTGGGCCCGCTGTTGAATGAGACAGGTGCCATGGTGACAGAAGATGCAGGGAAGGCGGAGTTACTGAAGGCCTTCTTTGCTTCAGTCTTTACTGCTCCGGCCAGCCCTCAGGAGTCCCAGACTTTGGAGGTAACAGAGAAAGTCTGGAGGAAGGAAGACTTTCCCTTGGTTGAGAAGGATCAAGTTAGAGACCCATTAAGTAAACTGGACATCCACAAGTCCATGGGTCCTGATGGGATGCACCCGCGAGTGCTGTGGGAGCTGGCAGAAGACATTGCTGGGCCACTCTCCATCATCTTTGAAAGGTCCTGGAGAACAGGCGAGGTGCCTGAGCACTGGAGGAAAGCCAAGGTCACTCCAGTCTCCAAAAAGGGCAAGAAGGAAGACCCAGGAAACTACAGGCCAGTCAGCCTCACCTCCATCCCTGGAAAGATGATGGAACAGCTCATTCTGGGCCTCATCTCAAAGCATCTGGAGAAAAAGAAGGTTATCGGAAGTAGTCAACATGGATTCACCAAGGGGAAGTCATGTCTGACCAATCTGATAGCCATCTACGATGGCATGACTGGATGGACAGATGAGGGGAGGGCAGTGGATGTTGCCTACCTTGACTTCAGCAAGGCTGTCAACACCATCTCCCACACCATCCTCACAGGCAAGCTTAGGAAGTGTGGGTTAGATGAATGGACAGTGGGGTGGATTGAAAACTGGCTGATAGAGCTCAGAGGGTTGTGATTGGTGGCACAGAGTCTAGTTGGAGGTCTGTAACAAGAGGTGTTCCCCAGGGGTCAGTACTGGGTCCAGTCCTGTTCAATATATTCCTCAATGACCTGGATGAAGGGATGGAGTGTGCCCTCGGCAAGTTTGCTGATGACACAAAACTGGGAGGAGTGGCAGACACACCAGAAGGCTGCGCTGCAATTCAGCGTGACCTGGACAGGCTGGAGAGTTGGGCAGAGAGGAACCTGATGAAATTCAACAAAGACAAGGGTAGGGTACTGCACCTGGGGAGGAATAACCCCGTGCATCAGTACAGGTGAGGGGCTGCCCTGCTGGAGAGCAGCTCTGTGGAAAGGGACCGAAGAGTCCTGGGGGACGACAGGATGACCATGAGCCAGCAATGTGCCCTTGGGGCCAAGAAGGCCAATGGCATCCTGGGGTGCATCAAGAAGAGTATGGCTAGTAGGTTGAGAGAGGTTATCCTCCCCCTCTGCTCTGCCCTGGTGAGGCCGCATCTGGAGTGCTGTGTCCAGTTCTGGGCTCCCCGGTTCAAGAAGGACAGGGAACTGCTGGAGAGGGTACAGCAAAGGGCTACGAAGATGATTAGGGGACTGGAACATCTTTCTTATGAGGACAGGCTGAGGGACTTGGGACTTTTTAGTCTGGAGAAGAGAAGACTGAGGGGGAATCTTATCAATACTTGTAAATGCTTAAGGGACGTGTGCCAGGAGGATGGGGCCAGTCTTTTTTCAGTGGTGCCCAGTGACAGGACAAGAGGTAATGGGCACAAACTTGGTCATAGGAAGTTCCATCTAAACATGAGGAGGAACTTCTTTACTTTGAGGGTGGCAGAGCCCTGGAACAGGCTGCCCAGAGAGGCTGTGGCATCTCCTTCTCTGGAGTTACTCAAAACTCGCCTGGACGCATTCCTGTGCAACCTGCTCTAGGTGACCCTGCTCTGGTGGGGGGTTGGACTAGATGATCTCCAGAGGTCCCTTCCAACCCCTGTCATTCTGTGATTCTGTGATTCCTGGTCTGTGATATTTCCCAGACTGTGCCCAGAAATTTTCTGTGAGTGTTAGCTGGCATGGGCCAAAACCACGGCAAGGTGTGAGATACCTGTCAAGCATCATGGGAGGACAGGTAGAGGACAGTGCTTGGGCTCAAATTCTGGATGTCCCTCGTTTACTTGTATAGAAGTAGCCAGAAGGACTCCTTTTGAAACTAGTATAAAGTAGTATATCCATTGTGAGTTCGGGCTTATCTGTCTTATTAAAACACTGAATTTTGAAGCAGTGAATACTGCTTCAAATATACTCTCCAAATAAAGTCTGTGAAGAATTTGGCACATAGCACAGGCCACACCTAATCCTGACAGGCAGTTGAACATGATGACTCTGCTTTTATGGGGTAAAGGGAGACTTTACTGATTATAATAATGTTTTTTCTTATAGACAGAGGAATCAGGAGGTTGTATGAGAGACTCAGATTTAATTTTAAAATACAGTATGTTTATAACCCTGCTCCTTGTAAAGGCACTTGTGAGGAAGGGAAGAGAACTATGTTTAATAAGTTGCAAAAAAACAGAGAACATAATTTTAAAGCCAATCTCATGGTTTTCATGGCTTGACTCATGATTTTAGAGAGCTTATGGTTGGAAACATTTCAAGATTTGTGAAACCTTTTCAGCTAAATATTATTATATCTTTAATATATAGAGCTAAATCCCTACCCAGCGAACAAATACACTTCCTACTGAATCTAACGGAAGCTTCTGGTTGCAATCCCCTTGAGAATTTGTCTCTGGCTTCTGATAGAAAATATGGACCTTGTCATGATTCAGGAATTTTAAAAAGCCAATAATTAGTAGGATGCCTGACTGAAACTGAACCACCTTACTTTTCTGTGATGATACACCTCACATGTATATTTTGCTCTTACTGTTACATCTAGGGAATTTATACAGAAATCTCTTGGCATAAGTACCAAGGGCTATATGAAATGCGCAGACCGATCGAGGTCCAGAGGAGCTTGTATTGCAGGATTGTGACAATGTCCAGCTGTCCAAAGGAATTGGTCCCTCTTTAAGGGGCTGAATTTTATATATATATATATATATATAAAGCTATCTTAACATTCACTTGAAGAGGTCTTCTGGCCAAACAATGAAAATAATAAGTTAACTTTCCTTTTTTGTTATCTTTTCTACTAGACAGCTAACAGCTAAGGACAGGACTGTCTTGTTCAACACCCATTAAATAGTGCACAGCAGACTGCAGCCCAATTGCCACTGGCATTTGGACACTACCATGATGGTGATGATGCTGATGCTGATTTTCATGGTTATTAATATTAGTACAGTTCCTAATGGTTATATGAACTATTAGTTTCAGTAATAACAAGATTCCAATATCATCTATACCAATGAATGAATCAGGGTTGTTCAAGTAATACTGAAATGCTAAAATAAATGTAAGTTTTGGAAAAATGAAGGCCAAGCAGAAAACCAAATTGGTGTTGGATAGGCGTTGAAAAGTCACATTCTGAATTGAAATTCCCATTTTTATTGGTATAATATATTGCTGTAGAGATATGATTCATCTGGTGCCTGAAAAGTTTACTACGGTGTCACTTTTGTAACTAAAACCACAGTTCACGTTTGAAAAGCAGTCAGACTTGGCACTTTAACCACATACCTGCAAACATTGCTGAAGTTAATACAACCTCCACTAGTTATTTTTCTCATACTGGACTGTTGCCCTACCTTCTGCTTTTTAAAGGTACAGTATATAATCAGCTAGCTTGTTAAGGGGCTTAACAAGGAGAAAAATATTCAATCACTCCCCTTGTTTACAATGCCTTCACCATCCTGTAAAATAACAACATGGTGCCTGTCCTCGTCTCCTGCGCTGATTAGATCTGTTAGAGTTTAGTTGAGGCAAATTCTGCTAATAAAATACTGTTCTGCATTCATTTTTCTGCCCACAAGTTTCTTTTAAGCAGAGGAGTTTGTGTTTCCACAATGGATCCTTCCTGCCTGTGTTTTCTCTTTAGCTGAGTATGATATATAATCACCTTCTCCAATTGGATTATGAGCTGCCTTGTTCATGCTAATTTATTTAATTTATTCATCCTCCTTGCTCATTCTAATGATTTTTCACATGCTTCCTCTTCCGCACTGACAAATGATAAAACGATAACACAGTGTGGTGAGCCCTATTTAAACACGTCGCCAGAACCCCGCGTCCCTTTTGTCTTCGGATGCCTGATACAATTTTGGTTGTTGTGCAGCCCTGACACTAAGTAATGTTTTGAAGGAAGCAAATTCAGGCAACTCTGACAACCACCATCTTATCTGACAAGAGCAGAGCCGGAGACTACCAGGCATTGTTTATTCTAATAAATTAAACATGCTTGGGGCTGTTCTCGGGTGCAGAGGCCAAACAGGTGGAAGTGCTGTTAAACTCGCTCTCCCTCTGAAACAGGAGGGTTTGCATCTGGACTGCACATCAGGAATGGTTCCTCCTGGTTCTGCCAGGCTCTGTTCGGGAGGCTGTTTGCTGGCCTGAGCGAAAACCACCACCAGGGACCAACCTGGCAATTTCACCGTCTGGTCCGTTGGGTTTTGGTATCCCGGGGGGGTCCCTGGCACTTTAAGTGTACCAGGTCAGACAGAGCCTGGCCGTACTGCTCTCAGAGAGCTACTCTAAACATAACCTGCTTTCTTGTGACTCAAAACAATTTTTCACTTGATTCAGCACAGCGGTTCTTGCTAAAAACCATAAATATTCACAAATGTTTGCCGAACAGGCCTCCGTAACCATGAGTTTTAATTAGCTTGCCTCTCCCTTGCTTGGACATCATTGAACGATTCTGTCAGCAGTGCTGAACCATTAAGTTGACTTGAAAAAAAGGAAGGCTTTTTTTTATGCTGAAATATGAACATTATTTTCCTGAGTATATTGTGCCTGAACATTTTTTTGTTTGTTTGTGTTAAAATCACCAAAATGTTGAGGTAGTATATTACTAGATCAGTAGATAAGAGAGGAGACCTGATAAGAACACGTTATTGTGACGTGTATTAGAGAACAGCAATAGTGACACAGGTTTAATGACAGTGCGATAAATAAGATAGAGAGAAAAGTTGAGCACATACCGGCTGTTCATGCATAATAGAGTAGGAATGCATTGTCTGCTGTACTTTTTCTATACCAGTAAATTGCCTTTGGATAAAAATACCATACTTAGCTACTCTAGAGAAATATTGATGAAAAACTAACGTTAGTGGAATGATGCTTGTGTGCAAACACCATCAGGTAGGCATTTCCAAGTCTTTGCTGATCTTTTTGCTCATTATTATCAAAAGTAGCTGAGGAGCAAATGGTTGGGAAATGGAGGAGAAAAGGAAGCCGGATTCCTTCTCCACAATGCCCATTGGCCTATGAATGAGGCTGCAGCATTTCAAGGCTGGAACAAGTTGGGAAACACACTGATTCTTCTGCCATAATTTAAAGCTACTCACTAATGAGGGAAACCTGGGGGAGGGATGCAGCATTTCTGTTTGCTGGGCTGCATCCATTTCTCTAGCGCAAAGATGTAGGCTGGAACAGTGGATCTGGTTCCATGTTTGATACAAAACTGGATGCAACCTCCCCAGCGCTCAGTGTTGGTAGGTGTTAACACAACACAGAGATGACAGGAGATTAAGATTTTTGGACATTGGGCTTAATATCCACTGAGACGGGCAACATAGCTGTTTCTGGTGAGGGTTGTTGTGGAGTGACTTGCTTTGTGATCAGCATCTATTTAAAAGATTGAGAAAGTTTCATTTGGATGTGAATCTGGCTGTTGTCTCCTATTCACCTCAAAACTGGGCTGCAGGAAGGAGGTCCCTGGGAACAGAATACAGAAGAACCCAAAATTTTAAATGGAAGCAGAACACATTGGACAATAACAATCCACATTTCTTAAATTATATGGCACCTCATTTCATTATACACTATGGCTGATTGTAGTGTGGAATGTAAATTATACAAACTGGTACATGAATAAATCTAAAAAATAACATAGGGTTTGTAACCATGAAGTGGGTAACAGTCCAGACAGTGTCCCAGCCCCATGTTCCTAAGCTTTGATTTTGATGTATGTATGCTTTCATGGGACCTTTGTAGGTGTTTTTGCTTCTCTTTCATTGCCTTACCACCACAACTTTGGTTTGTGTAACTTCTCAAGCACATTTCTTTTCTATCAAAAGCAAAACATTTCTAGGAGAGGGTAAGTTCTTCTGGGATGCAGTACACTCTTTCGGTCCTGATGGAGCTGTGAAGAACAGAAGGGCTGTTCCTCTGCTTAGGATGCTGGAGAGGTAGGAGAAAATACATCCTGCCTGACCATGATTTGCTTGGAAAACTGTAAGTATCCCCATAGAATGGAAACAGCACTTTCTTATCCCCATGGGCCGCTATGAGTGGTACACTGAAGTCTTTAAATCACTCAAATAAAGCATAGAGGTACACAAGTCTTTGACTTCTGAATATTTGTCTACAAGTGCGGGAAGACCAGAGAGGGAAAAGAGGTGGTCTCAGTGAACAACAGGGGCTCAGCAGGTGCTTAATTTTTTTGTTGTTGCGGTTGAAAGTAGTCTGTGGGACAATGCTTCAACAAGTTGCCACTTTTTATTTCTGATTTCCCCCAAAGACTTTCCTGTACAAAGTGGTTTACCTTTCCCTCCATCTCCGGCTACCTCTCGCATTTCCTCCACAGCATCTGAACTTCATCTATATGCACTTAATGACCAGATGTTCTCTGTCATGCCATTCCTCCTACACTAGGCTCGAGCAAAAAAAAAAAGGGACTCAAACTAAATCATCCAGGGATTACACTAACAGAAAATGATGCTCTTGGTATGGAAACTATTAAAGAAAACCTGATTTTGTCTTTATATACTAGGGTTCATTAACTTTCTCTCTGGTACAGCTAATGACCTGAACAGAAGCTGTGGTTCATTAGTGATCTTTCTCTCTCTGCCTGGCAGTTGAACAGAAAAAAGAAAGAGCTGGAAGGAGACGTAGGAACTGTAAGTGAGACAGAGCAGCAGTACATGTTTCCAGGCTAGCGGAAGCAAATTTTCTTCTGTTCCCGTCCTTGTAATAGGAATGATATGATATTTACAGCTAAACTCATCCTTTATGCCAGAGTGGGTTTAGTCACCAAAAGAGGAGCAAAAGCAGTTTGTTTACCCTCTACCAATTTCTTGTTCCGGAGCTGCCAGGATCTGCTTTGAACTCTGGAACTCGTAGCATCTTAAGGTCTGTCCTGCCTTATGCATGACAGCTCCACAGGGTCATTTTGGCAGCAGGGAGTAGCTGCAGGGAGGTTCAGGAATACCTTGGCCTGATCTGCTTTGCAGGCATCCAGCTCCTGCAGGAAATGCCTTGATGGTTTGCATCGGTGCAGCCATCGTCAAGCTGCCTTTGGCAATAAGGTTCATTCAGCAGGATAAGGAAAGGGTGGACAGTGCTGTTGCCTGTGTATCTGGCTCAGGGGTGGTGCTGATGCAAACCAAAGCAAGCTCAGGGAGCCATTAAAAGGTGTTTCTGTTTCTCTGTATGGAAAAATTGCCACTTTTTCTGTGTTACTTGTGAAAGCCTCCTTTGTGGAGCTGTGATTGTCAAGGAAATCTGTTCCTCTTCAGCATGCCATTCTTATAGCACAAGAAAGGGTCTTTAAATTCTATTGAATTGTTATTCCATTTGGAGGGGGGAGAGAGGAGCGGCGTGAAGAAAAGAAAGAAACACTGCACCAACATTAAAATGTTACATAACTTACAAAATAATACACTAAAATATTCAGCCACTCAGATTTTCAAGGCTGTTTATTTTTTCTAAACATCATTGTACTTATTTTTTAATGTCATAATAAAATGGAATACCTCTCATTGCCTCTCGTATTTAAACTCAACTTTCCCAGGAAAAGATGTGCTGTTTACTGTGACTTTGAAATGAACATTATCAAATGTAGTATGTGAATTCCAGGCAAGTAGCCAGTGAATTACCTGTCACTGAAGGTCATTTTCTCTCCCTCCCTACTTTTTTGATACATAATGCAACACTAAAATATATATCTTACATGTTTTTAAAGGAATTATTCGTACTTATAGTCAAATGGAGAGAAGAGCTATGTGAAATAACTGGTATTTGCAGATGGTTATTGAAATGTCAGACCTGTAAATGTAAACTGGGTGTTTTGGTTTGGGCAGTTAATGCTTTCAGAAAGCTTCAGGTGAGCAGAAGGATGAATGAATGAATAAGCGGACAGAGAGCCAGTGACAGACATTTTTCGAGTTGAAAAGTGATCCCGAGTAATATATAATGTTATCTTATAACCACCAAAATTAGCCATGGAAAAGACAAGTCAGAAAAAGCAGTCTGTTCCTTTTTTAGTGCAGGACTGTTTCCTGAATTACATTACTTTGTCCAATCTAGTTTTAAGCATTGGAAGCAGTAGATCATCCCCATGAGAGGCCGTGCCACACTCTAGTAGTTATCACTATTAAATTTTCTGTGATATTCAGCCTAATTTTCCCTTTGTTTAATTTCTTGTTGTTGCTCTTACTTAGATCTATATGCGCAAACATTTATTTATTTATTTATTTATTTATTTATTTATTCATTCATTCCCCGTGAACGTGCAGAATAACAGCATTGATATTATTTGTCTTACAGGCCTTTTGGGATTCAGAGTGCCTGTGAGGTTGCCCACAAAGCAGGCATCGTGGTGCCTAAGAATGAGGTGATTGACTCCAGCTGCCTGCATGAGTTAGGTCCCTGGCCCTCATCTGCACCTAAGGTAGGGATTAGCCTTTGAAGGGCCATGCCAAAGCGTATGGGGGATGAGTTACCCCTTACAGCTAACCAAAAGCAGAAACCAGGCTGTAAGTGATATCTGAGCTTATCCACCCCCTGTCTCGTCCCTGTTCAAAACACAGATGACAAAGCTGTCATCTGCTGCTTGTAATTTAGAGGTTAGGCAGCCCACACGGAAAATAGGATCAAGAATGGTGCTGGCAAGGCCTTGATGCAGTTCAAATTATTTGTCTCTTTCAGATTATTTTTCTTATCTAGAGCATCACTCCTTGTTGCAGGCTGCTCCTCTTTTGGGCCACAGATTGCAGGAGTGGCTCAGACATCTGCAGAAAGCTGATGTTCAATGTGTTGGATTTCTTAAAGGCAATGGCGTTAGCCTGGATGTCTGGACTGGGACCATTCTGGAAATCAAAAACATGAGGCACTTTCTGTGACTGTACACCTGCACCTGACCTTTCTGTAAGGGGCTCACAGTGGTGGATCAGAGAGATGCAGGAAAACGTTTCCATGATAAACTTTTACAACTGGTCTTTAGGATTGTAGCATGATTTACGCTGGAAGGGACCACTGCAAATCCCATGGTCTCACCCACGTGCTCAAAGCAGGGCCAGCTTAGATCAGGTTGCTCAGGGCTGTGTCCAGCTGAGTTTTGACTGTCTACAAAGATGAGGATTTTGCAGCCTCTCTGGGAGACCTGTTCCAGTGTTTGACTCTATCATGGTGAAAAAATTAATGTATAATCAGAGTTTCCTTTGCTGCAACTTGTGCCTTTGCATATCTTCATTGTACTTCTAGGGATCTTTGTCTGTTTATCCAGGCCTCATAAAAATAAAGCCCTTTTATGGTGTCACTTAAGCGGAGTTTTATGTTTACTGTATTACTTTCTAAAAGAAAGTGTTGCCTTAGGTCAGCGGTAATACTATCACTACCTGTTAAGCAAGTGGAAATTTGGGAGCCCTGGCATTGAAGTTCTGAAGTCCTGATATACCCTTATCATCCTGTTTCCCCTCTGTAGAAAGTGTCGGTGTTCTCACTGAAGTGCTGACCTGGCATACCCACATACACCCTCCCATCCTCAACTTTGATTGCATTATTATAGAAGTGCTTCAGGCGTTAGAGCTTCTCCACGTGTATATTGAAAGTAGCAGTAGCGGTCTTGTTTGTCACTCACCAATGACCCAGGAAAGTACAAGGAGAAAAAAATCAGCAGGGAGAAGGTCCAGAAATGCCTCCACTTTGAAGGTGAACCTCTGTGTGCAGCTTACCAGCAGCACAGTGATCCTTGCCGTTGTCCACAGCTCCTTAAAGGCCCATCAATCTGAGAACAAGGTGCCCTACTTTCATTGACCTTTCTCGTGTATCTTGTGACCTGCACATACTGTGTGTGCCTGGGTTGCTTCAAAGAGCTGTTAGACTGCAGCTCTCCTTCTGGTGCCTTATAGCATTAAGTTCATTATAAGCCTGAGCGGCAATTCCTGGTTCCAGAAGCTAGTTACACAAATGCCTTTCTTATTGGCAAAAGTGACACACATTCATAATTGAAAAGCAGGAACAGTTTGAATATTATCCTGCACCTCTGCTACTGCAGTGGGATTCATAAATAATAATAGCAGGGACTGGGCTGGAGGACTGAAGGTGAGAGGGAGTCTTTTGGAAAGAGCTCTAATAAGAAGTATAAAAATGAAATGTTATGGTGTTGTACAATCTTATAATTGGCCAGAGCAATTACACTTTGTTTACCTTATGGTAATGCAATTTATTTTCATAGGTACACTTTGAGAATCATAAGTGTTAGATGCACTGCAGAAGAGATCCTGACTACACTGATGTATTTGCCTTGGCCCTCTGTGGGCTTGGGAAGAACAGGATTACATGCAAACCACTCTTGACGGGTTCTGTGGCATTGATTTGTAAAAGGGGCTGCTCTTTGATTTTCTGAGTATAATTACAGAATCTCACTGTTTTCTTTCTCTGTTATTGATGGCTGAAGGGCTTTCATAGCAGTGAATTTCATCTCAGGAGAACTGTCATCTCTACCTTTCTAAATTCTGGTGACATGTTGCCATTGTCATTTGTACTAACGGCTGATATGGGTGGCAAGGAATCACTGCATGAATAGGAAAAGAAATGCATCTTCATTTTATTAACAAAAGCTGAAAAGGAGCTCTTCTGGCTCCAGATTTGAAGCTCTGGAGACTGAGGAACTTCAGGGCTGTTTAACTCAGGTGGTGGATATTAAGGCTACTTTATAGTGTCCTAGCAAACATTTCCTAGAGGAAAGCTGATGTTACTCCATTAGTCATCAGAGTCAATTAATACTACTGTAATGTGGACAATTATCCCTAGCACTCAGAGCTGTATTTGGACTGGAAAGCCTGAGTCCAGATTTGGAGGAAGTTAAGAATTGAGGTGTGAATGTGAATTTTTATTACATGCTCTCTGCAGTTAGAAAAGGATATTTTTTGTGGATGAAATGGAAGAAATTTTTAGTCCGGGATTTTCAAAGATTTTCAAATAAGTAAGTGCTCTGTTTTCTTGCCAGCAGCATCTGAGCACCAATAACTCTGGTATTCCTGTTTTACTTTGTAAGTGATGCAATAGATAAGTTACACAACTGCTGGGAGGCAATACAGGTCCTGAGAAGGGAGCAGAGTAATAAGGATTTACAGGTGATACCTAGCTCTTGCCGTCTCTCTTAAACTTCACCACTACTTCAGTCCAAAGACCTCCCAGACTTTGGGGAGGCTGAGCGGCTTGACACCTGAAATGCTTTCCCCAGGAGGCACTGAACCGCGATCCTGCTGGCCGGCGCAGCGATCGGAGCTAACTGTGAGTCGGTGGCATGGGCACTCTGGGTTTCTGTTGCAGCATCCTTCTGCAAGGTGAGAGGAAAGGCTGTTTGGCTGATAAAAGCTGCATCCGCTTTGGTAGGTGAGCACAGTGAATGTGATAAGATAAATAAAAATAAATAACTGTAAGGCAAGTCAGCACCTTGCCACTGCTGGCCAAGCCCTCCTGCAGAGCTGCAGGAGCCCTTCTCCTGTGGATTTGTCTTGTTTGTACTCAGGTCACTTCACACCGTAATGTGGTACAAAGTTGTCCGCGTGCCTGGGGTTACAGAAGGCAAGTCCAGCTTGGAGCTGGCTGAACGCAGGCATGAGACTGGGCTGAAGTCAGACTTCTGCTTGGTTACAATTCGGGAAATGCTCGTGCTGATGCTGGGCTGACACAAATTTCACAATCCCCTTTGCACCTCTTCTCTTCTGATCCCTGGTGAGCTGAGCGAGTCGTTCCCAGCCAGGCTTCAGTATGAGAAAAAAATAGCAATATGTTTTCAAGAGCTCTTAAAGAGTTTTATTTTTTACGTTCCTTGCAAGCTACTGCTGTGCTTATTTGCCTATCAATTCATTTTCTCTTTGCTGGTACATTTACTCTATATTTAGCACATTTAAAAAGAGGACAACTAGATTGTACAGACACAAAATCACACAGTAGGGCCTTATTTACTATACTGTAATAACTGTGTTCATAAATCTAACCTTTCTCTGGCAACCTCATATACCTGTTTTTTCTTTCTCCCTTTTGATTCCTGTCCTTGCCTCTCTCTCTCTCTCTCTGCTGATAGCAGGCAGTAGGAGCTGCAGTCGTTCAGTACCACTGAGTATTATGGTCCATTTACTTAAACGTGGATGCTGATATTAAACTTAAGGCATCCAATTTTGACTCTTTTGTCTTACTTACATTTTTGCAGTGGTCTGTTGTTTACACATTTACAGTGAAAGACATTTCTGGGATATTAAGATTTATACCAGGCAGGAAAGCAGAGAGTGGATGTTTATCTCAAATGCAGTTTCCTCAGTTATCTGGGTTTTGAAGGGGTTTTTAAATGTTAAAATGCACTTAGGCTAGCAGGTGATGGTGTATTGAAAGCCTTTGCTGGAAAATATTCAGTAGGATATTTTGAAGGACATACACTTAATTCTAACTTTTATAATATATAATACTGTGATTTTATAATTAATATAATATAATATAATAAGTATAATATAATATAATATAATATAATAATTATATGTTATTGTATAACTATATGTATTTTATTAAAATATTTATAAGGTATCTTAAAAAAACCCACCACTGATACCCTGAAATAAGGTAAAATTAAAAATTACAAGACGCAAACATTTTTCTTGGGCTCAAACTTCTTGCAGTCAGAGTAAATGGTGAGGTAGAGGCAACTCAAGATAGGCCAGACTGAAAGAAATTAAAGCTAGGATTTCCCAGTAAAGTGCTGTCATTGGTGTTGATGATCAACTGCTGAACTAGTTTGTGAGCCCTACAGTAGGCTGTAAAGCTGTAGTCCCACAGCTGCTCAAAAAAATTCTGTAATTTCTGTTGTATTCTCAGTAAAAAACTTCAACATGGAGGCGTGCAGTTATTCATGATAAATGTTTGGTATAGACTCTTTTCTCAAGAAGTTTGGGAAAACTGCTCCTGTATATGGGAAATGAAACTGCCACGGCTCTGCTTTCTGCTCACGTAGCTTCATCTTGGTTACCCCATTCATAAAATTGAAAGAAAAAAACCAGGGTATATCAAACGCAACAATGTGGGGAGAAGCTAGTAAAGGAGCTGGAAACTGCTCTGTTCAGTCCTCTGAGAAAGCCGAAGCACGTGCGCCTTCGCCATGCGGTGCACAACCCGTATCTGGTTTTTGGTAACTATTAGGTGTTAGGTGCAGCTATTCCTGAGGCTCAAGAGGGATAAGGTATCTAGATCCATTAAAATAATCTGAAAATACCAGTCTTAAAGACTGCACACCATTTCACTATTAACATTGCTGTAGAGAGGTATTTCTCCAAAATCCAAGTTTTTTCTGGAATAAGAATGATTGTTAAGCAGCAACTGATTTTTGAATGCTGCAGGGAGGGAGAAACGTGCTCTTTTAATAATACTTCATGTATGTAAATGTGCTCAAAGCCATGTGAATGTTATGATCATTTTATTAACCAGGCAATAAATACACAAAAAAAGGGGAGGAGAACTGAGGTTGTAGTTTTGTCCTACCAAATTTTAAGATCATCTGTTTCATAGGGATATATGTGAAAAAGTAGGCACGACTTTCAATATCTTTCAGGTCCATCACATGTTACTTCCCTTCAGTGGTCTCACCACACTTAGGGAGATAGATGGGTATATCAGAAAATTATCTACACATAATTTGTCATATTTGGGCACCAGTGACAACAGCCTCCCTGCTTTGGAAGAGCCCAGGATTAGTGTGGTGAGGAAAAGAAATAACTTCTTACCCTGAGGGCTTAGTTCTTCCCATGCAGCACAGAAGGCATCTGGAAGGTTGTGTAGGGAAACTAAACTGCTGAAGCATTGCTTGTTTAACGTGGCATGAGAATACAAATGAGACGACTTACCATTCACCATTGCCAACCCTTGAAAATAAACTTGAAAGAAATCGTGACTGGATTATCGCAAAAAGTCCCCCTGAAGAAAGCGGAGAGGTTTCAGAAACAAAATCTATTATCTGTTATCCCATCATTAACAAAGTGGAAGAACTGGCAGAAGAATTGCTGGCCTCAAACTTGAGACATCGAAATATAGGTAAGAAAAATATACTGGGGAAATATTCCCTGGGAAGACTCCCACGCTGGCAGGGGGAGGGCTTGGATGGTTTCACTGGCCTTTTTAATCTCTCATTTTTAGGAGTCTATTGTGTTATTTTGCAGAGTGAAGAGTGGTTAAAATGATTAATGGACCACAGGGCTTGATGTACGAGCAGACGGCCAAACAAGTGGATCTGTGCAGCATGCTCAGTGTGGAGTGAAGGGACGGGTGCCTGAGAGCTGCAGGGGTGGCAGGCAGGGGTGTTGTACCCTGCAATGCGAGGAGGTGTAATTAGCAGAAATGAATAGACAATCAGCCTAGAAAATCTTTTAACATGGCATTTTATTGTGACCACCTGTGACCTCTGCCAGTAGCAACAACATCCCCCCCCAGTCCCATCCCTCCCCAGCACCACGCCGCTGCCTTCGGCGCTCTCTGCACCGCTCAGCTGCGGCACCAGCACCCACGGCTCCCTCCTTCCCTCCCAACCTGTGCTGTCCCTCGCCGTGGTTCAGGGGACGTGCTCTGCTCCCCAGTCTGGCTCTGCAGCCCCCGCCTCGCCGGAGCGCGCTCACGGGCCACCTCCTGCTAAAGGCTGGGAGGTGTGCTGCATCACACGCCGTGTTTAAACAGAAAGGGACCTTAGGGGAAAACATCCCATTGCAAATGAAGAGAAGAGGCTGGATTAGACGGACAAGGCTTCAATTGATAAAGGGGTGCATAATACTAATTTCAGAAAGGTCTCTGCAGGTACGAGGGCTCTGCTGACACCACCCCTGGAGAAACCAGCTGGGGCAGAAGGACTCCTCCTCCACATCCATCCCCTCCTACCTGCCACGCCAGACCAGATGCCAGTTCACCTGCAGACTTGGAGCAGAAAATTGAGAGCAGCAGATGTTGCAGCCTGCCGAAACCTCGCTGGTAGCTGAGTGTTTGAACTCCTAGAGAAGAGCTCTTGTGGAGAAGGCCGCTAGCTGACTGCAGGATTGCAGCACACCACACTTTTGGATGATTTCAACATTTTACTGTGAAACCTACTCATGGAGGGAAAAAACCCATGAATCGGGATTTTCCTAGCACTCCATGCAACCACTTGCTGGTAGTTTGTCCTGCCACTCCACTGCCTTGCTGGAGTCTTATGCTGTGCTCTTGTTGGTAGTGTCCTTGTCCTGCAGTATTTTGGAAAAGTGATGGGACTTTTTCTGTGCATGGTTAGATTTGAGCACCTCTGCTTCATGAGGAGAAGCGAGAGGAAATTATATTGCGTAAGCATTTTCGGGGCGGGCAGGGAGAAAAAAATATTTTTTTTTAATCTAGTAAAAAAAGGGAAAGGAATATTATCCAGCTTTTTCATTCAAGTTTCCATCATGGCACAATCATGTTCCATAAGCCCTTAGATATGAAATAAAACATATGCAGCTTACTCTCGCTTGACGCCCGCGTTACATCCAAATAAATCCTACAGAACGCGCAACCACAAAAACTGCTCCACTGTGTCAGAGTGGAGGCTCAGCTGCCCCAGCACTGCCCTAAGGATGTCCCGTTACAGCTGCTTATGGAACGGTTTCTTATCCACACAATGGATTTCTTTAATGGCATGATGTTGTTTTCCATTTTATCCTCTGCCTTATGCTGCTAATTTTTAATGGTCCGTTTATCATTCTGACCATTGCTGAACACGGAGCTGAAGTTTTCAGAAAACTATCCAGTGTGAGTCACTGCTGGTGATGCCGAGTTGCTCCTCACTGTGTTCATTGCTCAGCATTTGTTAACTCTTATTTTTGTCTGTGCTCCCCGTTGTTGGCTTTGGTTGATTGCAGGTTCTGTGAGACAGGCACCAGGCGGGTGGCTGGACCTGCCTGTGTTGCTGCATGATGGCAGCTAAATTATTTGGGTTTTTTTTCCTCTGTCTGCTGATGACAGTAATTAACTTCATACAAAACATGATAAAATAATATTTTAATGTCATTGCATACCTGTCCTATTCTGCTTTCTATAAAGCTGTGATGTTAATCTCCTAGGTGAATGAATATAGTGTTTTATTTTGCATGGCAAAGGATGTGGTGGAGATTGCCAGTGTTATGTAATATTAATATAAATAGGGTCAGCAGTACATAGCCTGTCTGATGCTCCTGCTTTTCTTTTCTACCTTTTTTATTTTACTTCCTTAGACCTTGTAGTTACCTAGTGATTTTTTATTAAATTATTTATTGTAGCTGGATGATTGATGTTGTTTCACTTTGGTTCTTTGCATCTTCCTGATTCTTTAGTTGTCAGAATGACAAGCACTCAGTGATTAATTAAAGCCTTTATTTTGCTCTGTTATTGTTCATCTTCAGTCAAACCTAAATCCTTATGTATTCCAGAAAATAATAAATATTCCCCCAATGCAGGTTTCTAAAATTTAGATCAAGGAATATCTTCATTTATTTTTCATTATTTTTATTTTTATTATATTTAATTTTTTATACACACACACATGTGTATATATAAAATATTTTCTTGTGAAAGATGCTAAATTGAAAACTCTGTACAAGAAACCATCGAGTATGGCCTGATGCTGGATGGTCACCACTGTAAACTTCTTCACAGAGGTCTCTTTATTCTAAGGAAGGAGAGAATAATTAAGAGTGGCTCTTTGTCAGGACTGTCAAAAGCCCCTCTCTGTCATTAATTGCAGTGCTTTTTTTGGTGTTGTGGACGTATAGCATGGATTCCTCTCAGCTACCTTTAAGTGTTTGGTGGGGATATGTACATCTGAATTAGTTACCTTAAGATCTCTTTATAGTCGGTAGAAAGAAATAAGCACTCTTGAAGGTGCAATTCATCTCATATTAAAGCCGATGTCTAAAATAGGGCTGCTGAACTGCATCCTATTCCCTTTCACTGATAAGAAAGGGATGAGCCTAGACATTTGGTCAGATTATTCCCACTCAGATACACTGGGACTTAGGCTGAAACGATGGATTTCTTCTGTGTAGCTGGACACAGAGAAAGCAACATCTCCCAGTTCCTGTGTTGGGCCTGGGGCAGGTTGCCATCTCATTCCTTGTTTCTTGTGACATCTTGTTTCTCAGTCAGGAATGACTCAATCTAAAAAATGTTTTTGAACACCCCCTTTCATATACCTTTATATGCAAAAGCTTAGTTGCAGTGACAGCAGCTGTGGATGGCAGAATGCATTCATTTGAATCCATTCCTGCCGTTGAATGTGCAGAAATACGCTAACCCAAGATGGCCCAGCCTTTGCAGTGTTGGGGTGGACCTCTGTGTAATTTTTGCAGGTGTTGCAGGGAAGCTATTGCAATGGCGAAGCGACCACTGGCTGTGGGTGTTCTGAGCTGGGGAAGGCGATGGGGCAGCACCAGGCTACCTGACCAGCATGCCAATCAGCCTTTACCTCTGGAACAGCCGTTCCTAATTCCTCTTGGGAAGAGCTGATGGGTTGGCTGGAAGTGTTTTAAAGTATGTTTGGCTTTCTGGAATTGCTTTCACAGACCAATTTCTTTTCATGGGGTCTCATGTGAGAATAAACTCATTAGATTTGTGATATGATTCCCCGAATGGCTAACTCGTGAATTCTTTTAATGTTTCAAATTGTCATGTATATGGCCCATCAGATTTTGATGGTAAATGGGATTTGGCTTTCTTTTCAGTCTTTGTTTAGGATTTTAATCTAATTTATTCTGGTGCTTCTCATTTCTTGCTTCCTCTGTTTAATGTTCCCAAAGATGTGATTGACTGCACCTGAAGTTACAGCTACTTGGCCTGCTAAAAAAAGAAATTAATTGGCTCAAATAAATTATGAAAATAAAATTCGTATGATAATACTTTCACTGATTGGTTATGGTCTTCCATTACAGAAAACTCAATAAAATCTTAATTAGAAAAAAAACCAGATAAGCAAAACGCAAGTAAAACCATTTTTTAAACCGTCCTGAAGTTCCCAATTCTCTATCAGTTCCTTTGATGGTATTGAATAGATACTTACTGTGCTTTGGAACTTTACAAATGTCATTCCTAAGCTACTGATTCTGCTGAAAGAATGAGGATCAGACGTGGAAAATGCAAGGTACGAAAGAATGTGTCTGCTGCCACAGAGAATACCTGTGCATATTCCATAAAAGAGTTCTGCATATGTGATTTTCAAATTTTTGCCAGCCACTAGCATGTCTTCCTGACTTACTGTTATACATGGAACAACCTTTTCATGTAATTTCAATTGTAGAGTGTAAAGAAACCTCCCCATCATTCTACATCATGAACTTGCATAACAGAAAAGGATGAAGAGATTTCTTCCTGTTATAAAATCTGACTGTATTGAGCACAAAAAATGAGAGACAGCAAGAAAGCAAATTCGACAAGTTCCCCCCACCCCCTTCTTTTGCCAGAAGAGTTAATTGCATGTTTCCTATGAAGCAAAGCACAATGGGTTTTTATGGTACATTTCTTGAAGTTTTGTTACACTGTCACAGAAAAATCTGAATTTTCTGCAGGTATGTATACATGGTGTTAAGCACTGTTTCAGAGAAATCTGACCAAATGTTTAGGGCTGGGATAAAGAAGGGGTTTAGACATGGTGACGCTCAGAGTGGCAATGTCCCCTTAGGCTACACTAGGGACCAGGGTAGAGGCCATCCTCTGTCCATGATGCCATGGGACAGATTATTTTGCTGAGATAAACACAGTTCAACACTCAGTTAAACACTTTCCTTTCCATTCCATGCAATGGGATTTCTACTAAGGGGATTTCTACTTTCAGACTTCTTATTGGGACCATCCTTAGGCTGGGTTATCTCCTGGATGATGGCTACGTCAAAGGGACAGAGAGTTGTCAAAGGCCATATCAGGGACAGGACTGACACTTGACATGTCCAGATGGCCACAGGACAGTGGTGAACCTGTGCCCTCACCTTGTTATTTCTTTCATATTTTTTTCTTTTTTCCCCTTGAAGGCAGACATTGCATCATAATGATTAAATGGGAAAATGCTCAAAACTAAGACAGGTATAGCCAGCAATGGGAGCACTGGGACATGTAAGTCAACTAATGAAATCCAGCAAAGGGAGGTGAATGTCTGGAATGAGTATACTGCACTATATACAGTTATAAAAAAAACAGATGTAAGTCAGGAAGAGGGCACCTGACTACCAAATCTGCCCTTTCTTGGCCAGGTTTTCTCACTGTTGGGTTAAAGTCAGACTCATTGCCTGCTCTCCCTCTGACACTACTCGTTTTGCCGTCTCAGCTGCAGAGAAGTCCGTCTGCAGTAGGAGGGTGAGAACGTATACCCGCTCAGGACACCCTTTCGCCTCTGGTTAGAGCACTCTGCTTACTGTGGGAGCAGAGACAGATCTCAACTCTCCCATTTCCTGGACAAATATGTACATTGGCAGGTCACTCTAAACTCCTGCTTCAGTTGTGCAAAATACCTGCCCAGCCACAGAAATTAAAGTTACAAAGAAATGTTTTTTCTAAATACTTTAGGCAACTGAACAAGTTATGAAGTTCTGATTTTTTTCATTGTTTTCCTGAATGTAGAAACCTGAGTAATATAATTGATGTACTTTGTTTTAAACTCTTTCAATGTAATTATTTGTGATATATTTGATGATGAATCCATTAAGCCCTACATTACATTAAGCCCAGTTGTATGTATACTTTATTTTCAGGTGTGTCTCAGGCCGTTCTTCACAGAATCTACCATTTATTTGGCTGCATTCTGCAGGACTTTATTCATAGTGATAGAATTACGTATTGGCTTATTAGGATGGGCTAGCAAGTGGTGGTAGTGAGTCCTTTGGCTTAATCAGTACGATATAAACCCACTGCATTTTCTGTCTTTTTCATAATATTATGAAAGTTTGAAAGCGGAGGTAGCTGAAGAACACTTTTCTGTCTTCCTACCTGCTGCCATACCTTGTCTTTTAAAACATTTGTGCTTTACCCTTGTTAAAGCTAATGAGAATTTTGCCCATGTGTCAGTGGAGGGTATTTCTCAAACTTGAATGCAAAGAGCATGCAATGCCTTCCTGTAGGTGGGATCGGAATATAGTCACTGCATTTTCAAAAATACATTACACAATATTTAGATTCATGTAGTTAAGTACTACCAGATTTAGCATGGCTTTTGGAGGTATTGCTTGTCTCTTCCATAATGAATGATGCTGAGGTCTTCTGAAAATCATTTTATACTAAAAATAATTGCTCTTATGCACAAATGAAAATTACATAGAAAATCACAAATCTAATAGTTCCTAATTTTGGAGTGTTAGACTTTTTAAATGTATGTTAGCCTTTAAATTGATTGGTTGGTATGCATTTTTTTTAAATATTTTCAAACATAGAAAAAACATTGTTACATGGAAACTGAACAACATTTCTGGCAAAGATTGAGTTACAAGCGTTCAGCACTACTTCATTTTTCCCACGAGCTAAAGGGCTAGTTAAGCATGTTCGTTATTTCATATTCTGAGCAGGAGGAAGAGTGCAGTGAAAATACGATTCCAACTTCTGGAAACATCTTTTGTGAGTTGGATTCTGTGAGTTATTGGAGTCTGGTTTGGGTCTATCTGGGTACCTTGGAAGAGCTGAGGCAGAGTTTCTAGATCTATGTGCTGACTTCAGAAGCTTTGTGGGGAGCTTAGTTTGACTGTCTATTGCCTCTCCCAAGAAAGGGCTGCAGGGACTGTATCACAAATCCAATGTGCCACATGTTACATAGCCAATGGTGTTCAAATAGCTATCACAATTAACATCAATGACAAAGGGGAATTAAAAAGAAAGACCTGCTTTGAGTACAGTTAGATATTCCTGATTCTCCAGTCCTGATAAAATCCTTCCTGGGCTTGTGAAAGTCCTGGCTGAAGAAATCTCAGCAGTCTCTCAGTATATTTGAGAATTTGTGGAGGTGGATCAAGTTCTGGAAGACTGGAAGACTGGAAGACTGGGAAAGGGCAAACATGGGACTTAATTTAAAAAAAAGGCAAAAGGGAAGGTTGTGGAATGGTGGGCCAATTCCTTTTGTGGGAACATATAGAATAAAAAACACAACAGTCTTTTTGTAGGGGACCTAAAAGAACACCAGATGAGTAAGTAGTAAATGAGTAGGCAGCAAATGCAGTGAGTGTTAACTCATTTGTCAGGATTAAATCATATCAGATCAATCCAAGATCTTTTTATGCGAAGTAGCATGCCTTAAGGGTATAGACATTGTATAGCTAAGCTTTGTTCAGACTTCTTACGTTGTCTCATACTACACGAGCAAGTCGTAAATTGGGGACAAAAGTGTCTGGAGATTCTACATACAGAGCATTTGCCTGCGCTTCACTGTCAAACTGCTAAGATGAATTGAGGAGGGCTCCACAAGGATCTATCCTAGGCTTAGTATATTCAATGTTTTCATTATAGTCCAACACCAGGTTGTTAGAATATGCTTATTAAATCTGCAAATGAAATGAATCTGAAAGAGGCAGCAAACAGATTGAAAGATAAGAATTAATTCAAAACGATCACAACAATTTAGAGAAATAGTCTTGGAAACAACATGGAATTTAATTAGAACAAATGCATGGTTCTGCACTTAGGCAGGATAAACAGTTGACAAAATGCAATGAGAAAAGCTGAGATAAGAGAGGTAACAGTCTTACAAAGAAGTATTTGGAGGTCACAGTGGGTCACAAACTGAATGTAGGTTGAGAGTATTCTATTGTTGCACAGAGGTCAAACGTTGCACTGGGATTTATAAACAGCAGCATAGTCCATATAATTTGTAATGCAATTCTTCTTCACAATGTTGTTATGGTTTTTGAGATATGAACCAGCTGGAAGGATTACAGAGGAAGGCTATCAGGGAAGTCTGGGGATCTACAAAGGATGGGGTGTTTGCTCACCTTAGAAGACATAAGATAGACAGGAGAGTTTATAACAGTGTCTGAATATGTAAAACAGCTGCAAAGAGAATGTTTCCTATGGCCATGAAGGGTAAAGCAAAAAAATAATAGCTCAAGCTGCTGAAAGGGATGTTTACTTTAAATTTTAGGAATGTTTTTCTAATGGTAGGAATTGGTAGGCATTGTGGTTGCTTAAGAACATTGCACAATGCTCATCTTTAGAAGTAATAAAGAACAGGTTAAGTAACCAGGAATAAGATAGTTTGGGAATACTACAGCTACAGTAGTTTCTTGTTATAGCAAGAAGAATGAATTAGATAATCCCTTCAAATCCCTTCTAACCCTTCTGTGTTTGTGCAGTTTTGTGGTCTACCTACGCCTGCTACAGGGAAGGAAGGTATAATGGGGGAGCTGTTTCCCTGCGTTCTTATCTGCACCATCTCCTCCCCCCTGCAGGTCTCTGTGAGGTCCAGACAGCATAAGGACAGTTGCAGTGACTCCTCTATAATAGTGATTAGTAATCTTTTTTAAGTGATAAGAGTAATTAAAAATATATGTTTAATATATATAGATGACACCAAGTTGGGCAGGAGTGTTGATCTGCTGGAGGGTCGGAAGGCTCTGCAGAGGGATCTGGACAGGCTGAATCGATGGGCCGAGGCCAATTGTATGAGGTTCAACAAGGCCAAGTGCCGGGTCCTGCACTTGGGTCACAACAACCCCATGCAACGCTACAGGCTTGGGGACGAGTGGCTGGAAAGCTGCCCCGCAGAAAAGGACCTGGGGGTGTTGATCGACAGCGGCTGAAGATGAGCCAGCAGTGTGCCCAGGTGGCCAAGAAGGCCAACGGCATCCTGGCCTGGATCAGAAAGAGTGTGGCCAGCAGGAGCAGGGAGGGGATCGTGCCCCTGTACTCAGCGCTGGTGAGGCCGCACCTCGAATGCTGTGTTCAGTTTTGGGCCCCTCACTCCAAGAAAGACATTGAGGTGCTGGAGCGTGTCCAGAGAAGGGCGACGAAGCTGGTGAGGGGTCTGGAACACAAGTCTGATGAGGAGCGGCTGAGGGAACTGGGGTTGTTCGGTCTTGAGAAGAGGAGGCTGAGGAGAGACCTCATCGCTCTCTACAACTCCCTGAAAGGAGTTTGCAGAGAGGTGGGTGTTGGTCTCTTCCCCCACGTGACTAGCGACAGGACAAGAGGAAATGGCTTCAAGTTGCGCCAGGGGAGGTTCAGGCTGGGTATTAGGAAAAACTTCTTCACTGACAGGGTTATCAGACATTGGAATGGGCTTCCCAGGGCAGTGATTGAGTTACCATCCGTGGAGGTGTTTAGAAGACGTGTAGATGTGGCACTTAGGGACATGGTTTAGTGGTGGACTTAGCAGTGTTAGGTTCATGGTTGGACTTGATGTTCTTAAAGGTGTTTTCCAACCTAAATGATTCTATGATTCTGTATTTGTTGTTTGCCAATGGTTAATGAAGCAAACCATTTATTCAGACACCTATATAAATGTCCTGACTATCCCAAAGGTTGAACGACTGTGGCTTCTGCTGAAATTATGGTGAACTTCAAAGGCTTGGGACTTCTGCAGATTAGATTCTTCTCCAGAAATATTTAATGGTCTTTAAAAGGATACATTATTTTTATTAAAGCAGTTGCTTATGTTCAAATCAGAGCTGATATTTTAAAAAGTCAATGTACAACAAAATGCCAGAAAAATATTTATTAGACTTCTTGTCATTTGTGGTCATGTTGCCCCTATCGTTTTTGTAAAAACAGGAAGATATTAACCTCATCTGTGACTGCAGTTGATGTAAGTACTCCTGTTCCCAAGTGATCTTCAAAGCAAAAATATTAGGAATAAACATGAGGGCTGTGCTATATCATCAAAAGTCATGAATCTTTCTTTAGGACAGATTTTAAGAAAAACAAGCAAACAGCAAACAAAGACCATGACAGTCTTTCCTCTTGATGTCTGTACAGTGTATTGGTGGATCTTTCTTTTGATTCTGCAATAGTAAATAACTGATTTTACTGTATGCTCAGAAGACTTCAAAGTTTCCTGATGCTTTCAATTTTATTAAAACATTCCACAGTCAGGTTTGTTCAATATGCTTTTTTTTGTATTTCATTGGCAACAGCACTCACTATCAGTGCTTTGAAATGGTGTTTTGTTTTTCATTTGGCTGTTTCACCATAGCAATGCTATTAACACAGCCAAGTAAACTATTAGAGAGAAAATACTAACCCCTGCCAGGTGTTGCTATTACTCTGGAATAAATACTGTAGATCCAGTGCAGGAGCACTGATGGCCAGAAGGATCCTCCAAAGGTGAGTGGTTGGCAGCTGAATAATAAACTCTGTTCCAAATTAGTCCCTATTTAGATCTCTGATGGAGAGGGTGAAACAGGCTTGTTATTTGTCTTTGATGGTGTGTCTAAGGGCCAGATATAGCTGAATTATTTGTATATAGCAGATTGCAGAGACTGCTGCCTAGTTGCATTCTTTAAAAATGGGTGGGATCTGCAGCTATGATTTGGCATTTTTTTCCCCAGTTGATGGTGGATTACAGTGAACACAGCCATCGGTTCCACCGTGTGGAGCCACAGAGAGCTCCCAGTATTGGCTGGGGAAGGAGTGAAGAGATGAGAGGCTCCATGATGGGACTGAGGTTAAAGAAGGTCTCTTAGGTTCCTCAGAAATCTTCTGCTGTTACCTGCCCTTTCCTTGACTGTTGATGCCACAGCTTTCTGGGAAATGAAAGAGATCATCTGACATAATTCTGAAGTCTTTCCATAGGGATGGTTCCCATAGGTTGGTTTGCAAGAGTGAATTCTCAGAACTGTTTTAGCTACCACACTTTTTTTTCTAATTAGTGCTTACTAATGGAAGCAGGGCAAGGGGTCACTGACAGTTTTACAAGTGCTTATGCTTTACATGGAATATCTTTCCTTTTCCAGCTGTTGCTGAAAGCTTAAAAGTATGTGTAGTGTGTTTACTAGGGCAGGCCTAAACCACAAAGATTTTATGTGGGTTTGAACTAGCAGTTTGTAATTTTGGAAATTCTTTTAAGGATGAACCAGTGTTCCCAGAGTTATGATCTATTGTTTTGACTTGCACCCATCCCTAAATTTTATTCCTACTTCTATTTTTATTCTATCATGAAAGGACAGAATATCTGAAAAAAATGGCAAGTTCAGACAACAAAATATTATCCAAAAATTAGCCTGCTCTTCCCTTCTTCCAAACTTCTTTTCATTAAATTTGGTATGTCTCTGAAAGTCTGCAAAGGTTTTTGTGAACAGAAGAGCTATTAGGACTCTTGTTTTAGCTCCAGTGTTCAACTCTGTCTATAAGACTTTTGCTGTGCTGATGTCTGGCTGTCCTTCTGCCATGTCTGTCACACATAAGACCTTCAAACTAAAGTATCTCAGATAGTCCACAGATGTATTATTGGTATATGCTATCATGTGATTCTTCAATCTACTTGTTCTTCACATCTCAGGAATAAGAAGATATTTGTTGAAATGTAAAGGTGGTTATTTCAAAATGGTTAAAAGAAGGGAAGGGCCAAGCAACCCAATATTTGAGTGTGGAACTCCTGGAACACAGCAGAATTCTAAAAGGGTTGAACAATTTAATAGATGACAAGGATATCTAGAATACAAACTCATATTACCAACATTTCCGGAAGGAAAATAAAAGCTCATGCCTAAGGATTTAAGGCTAACTATAACTCCAAAGGATTAGGATGAGATCTTCATGTCTTTATGGAAGCAGATTATTTTTAACTTTTCTTAAAGCTTTCTTTGAAGCATCTTGTGATGGTCATGAATAGAGGCAGGATATCATAACAGATCAACATGAGATGATTATTAAGGTGGTCTTAGAGCCACAGCAAGGAAAGCATAAATGTTGAGAGTTACCCAGGAGAGGTGACTTTTACTGGATGATGCAGTCCTTCCTATTGCTATGGCAGCTCACAGACAAAGAAAGTTGAAGGGAGCCCTTTGGTACCTCTACTGTGCCGTCCAGTGTACAATTTTCCTGCAAGCTGTTTTCACAGTGAGCAACAAAATGTTTTATATTTCTTTCTCTCTCTCTGACCATTGCATCTTCTATCTAGAAACTATCTCTAAAAGCATCCCAAACTATTGGTATTTAACATGAGGATGACAAGTAGGCACTGTTTAACAACTGCAGAAGAACTGATTCAAATAGACTTTTTCAGACACTCTCTTTTATATTTGACAGGGTGATAGATGTGAGCACTGGTGGTTGCCACTGGCAATGATGTGAGAGCATGGAAGACGTAGAGCTGTCACACTGGCTGCTGCTGAGAAGAAAATACTGGGAGAAGAGCCTGGTCCTTTGGGAGCTCCATGGGCAAAGAAACAAGTTTGTCATCCCAAAACTCCTTGGCTATCTTGTGAAATTTTGAGAAATTCACAGCACGGAGGAGACTGAGGGAAAGGTACCTACGGACTCACATGGGCAAAAGCACTAACCTGTGTGGGTGCAGACTAGCAGGGTAAGCCCCTGTTTTGTGCAAGCCCTTGCCCGACAGCTTCACTTCTCAGAGGTTTCTGTATCTACTACCATCAACGCCTGGTTATCAGCAAAAGCATTGCTCTGTCCTCTTCACAAAGTTCTTATCATCAAAGGTGTGAGCTGCACATAGATTTTCCAGCCCTTCCCCCACAGCTACTTGTCATTAAATATGACAGGCTTCTGAAGAAGTATTGTTACTTGTAAATAAAATATGGTTGCTAAGAAACACTGTGATTAACATGCTGACAATACAACCTTCTTTGATTGTTTGGGCACCAATTGTCTGCTTCTGTAATCAGTGAGGAAATAATTTTTGGAGGAGATTTGTCAGGCTGCAGAAAACTAGGTCTTTTGAATTAAATTAGAATCTAGTGTTTCCATACAAAGAAAGGGTCTCCAAGCCATAACTCTTCTTTATTTTTTCTTTTGGCACATCATAATTTTTGTGTTTCTGTTTATGTTAATTTTTCAGCTAGGAAAATAAGGTTAACGTTAATAATGTATCTGCCAAAATATTCAAATAAAGGAAACTGGAAGCTCAGGCTCATTAATTTTTTATGTGTAAATTCTATATATTAATTTTCTTTTTGCTCGTTCTAGTCTCATTTTGAATTTTTCCTACTCTCAAATTCTTCCAGTTATTAGGGACTTTTGAAATGAACCTTTTTGATCTACATATAGAAACCACCTGTGCCATTATTCCAGTACAGAGCAAGGGATTTGAGTCTCCTTTTCCATTAGGGGGAGACAGAAAAATGGTGACATTTCTTCCTTTTTCATTAGATTGTCTCTGGTGTTAATGGCTGAGGCTTGGTGAAGGAGGTGATCAGACAGAAATCATGCTTCTCAGGTAGAAAATTACCCTTCTCACCTCCTGTAACCGGATGTGTAACTGCACTTGCATATGTTGTAACAGATGGTGTTTCTCTGAAGAATGGCTGAAAATGGCACCTTCCTACCCAATGTTTCTGCCTGCTGTGTGTATTTAGAGTCATGTCTGATTACTAGAGTGTTTAAAAAAAAGTTGTGTTGCCTATTAGTCTTGCAGAGCCAACTGAGAGATGACGGGCGGCATCTCTTTTCTGCTAATGTAAATTGTATTCCAACCACAAGGCACCTGTGCTAGCACATGGAAAACAATCGTTCTGCACAGGTATCTCTGTAGGCACAGCCTGCAAACAGAGGAGATGCCTGCTGGAGTCCAGTTCAGCCTGGATGTCCTCTATGGTGGTGAGGGATACAAAGATAAAATCTCTGTTCTGAGACCTTACAGTAATTTTTCATTTGCAGAATTTCAGAAAAACAAACTTACTACATTGAGAGCTTACTTTGAGGTGATTATCTACAATGAATGACTCTTAAGTCCTTTTCTGAGCTACTGCCTTCCAAGGGACATTTGTGGTTTCCAGATGTATTGTTCTGCATTTAGGTGTCCTTAAACTTATTTTGTTGGAATGTAACTGTTTTAGAAGATGTTTCAGATATTTCTGCAGCAGAGCCTTATCTTTGTTATTTACTGCCCTGTTATGCTTTGTGCATATGCTCTTTCTAGTTCATTGCTCTGGTATACATGGAGCAATGACTATTTGGGGGAACCTTGTAGAAGCAGCTGTGCTCACTGATTTCTTAATTACTACTTTCTGAGCCCTGTAAGATATTTTTATTGTATCTAATGTACACTCTGTTAATTCTGCACAATTCAAGTTTGTTTTTAAACCAAAGTGTTTTGTGGCACTAAGTCAAATGCCTTGTTAAAAATGAAGAATGCTGTGCCAACACGGTCACCTTTATCAGTAGGACCTGTAATCCTGTCATAAAAAAACAATAGGTTTGTTTGACAAGATTTACTTTCAACAAAACTGTGTTGACTGGCATTAATTATATGTCTAGCCACTGTTTGTTGATAGAATCCTGATTTAACTGTTCCATTATTTTTTCTGGAATACACATCAGAGTAGTTTTTCTATGGTTCCTAGGTTATCTCTTTTACCCTTATTAAACATTGGAATTACTTTGGCAGTTTTCCAAGCCATTTCAATATGCCAGCTTTCTAAGATCTGTTAAAAATTAAAATTAAAAAAGTGACTAAAAACATTCTTCAGCCCTTAAAAAAAAGTTTGGATCTAAGTTATATGTATGAGTTTATTTAAAAGCCTTTGTTTTTAGCAGATGCTACCTCATGTTATTCTTTTGATAGAGATGGTGTTTAGATGGAAAGGATATATAACACTTCTCTGTTTCAGATATGAAGATGCATTTATAGCAAATGTTTCACTTTTCTTTATCACTGTTTAGAATTAATCCATCTACATCTCCTGAACCAAGACTTATAGCAGACCTAAGATGACCCTTCTTCCTAATACATATGAACATTAATTCTCATTTCCTGAAGCCCTATCTATGCCTAATATTAAATTCATTCAACTAACTTTCACAGGAGTCGCCTATATTTTAAATTGTACACCATTCATTTATTTTCCATTTACCCATGTTACACATAATTTATTGTTACTTCAAATCTCATTTTAAAACACCGGACTTCTTGTTGTAAGAAACTATTTTGACCTGTGGAATCATTATAAGGAATCATGAGCGAGGTTCATCTCTCCTTCTTTTAGATTTCTCAGAATTAGACATTTAAATTTCAGCTAACCACTCTGAGACTTTGTACAGAGAGAAATAAGCACTTCTAGGGGGTGATTGAACTGATTTATCTTAGGCGTCTCTTTTAGTATGGGATGAACTGCCCGATGGAACTGCTTATTTCTCCCCTGAGGTACCTAGGTTAGACTTAATGCTACTGAGTTTTAGACATCTGTGTTATGGTGATAACTCCTATCTTTTGTTTTTAGTAACAAGATGAACCAGTTGTCCAGCAAATATCCCTTAAGTTAAAGTCACCCATCATAAAGCAGGCTTTCTTTCGACATCCTCAAGAGAGGAGTTTAGGGAGGCTGGGTGCAAATGCCTGCCCATCAGTAATTTTTCTCTGCTAATCCATTATCATACAAGGTTCTGTGACTCTGAATGATAACAACGATTCACAGTCACCTCCACCTCTTCCCTAGCTGTTAGTGTGCCTTCCAAAACTGGCATAGAAACAGGTTTTTGACTATGAAACATTTATCCTTTATAAGCACAGCTCTATGAGACTGGCTGGAATAGGTCAGTATTTTTACCATGTTTGCCCTGTTACAACCCCTTTGTGCTGTCCACCTGGTTTAAGCAGAGCAGCAAATGATGCTGAGATGAATCACTGGAGCTATAGAACCTTTCAGCCTGTTATTTTCAGCATTTGAGAGTGATATGATGTTTCTAGTCATGGCACTATCTTATATGCAATGGCATCAAAATTGCAGTCTTGCTTTTTCGGCTACCCTATCGTTCCTCCCTGCCTCTCTGTCAGATCTGTAGAAGCACTGAATGGCCAGCTAGAAAACATTTATAGATCCTAGTGTTATACCAGCTGGCCAAATTTTTCCTTCAGCAATTCTGCTGTTAGTTACCTGCTGCTTGTTATCTTTCTGCACAAGGGTCTCAGTAAATGAATCCTTGAGAATTTTGCAGGAGGACATGGATGGTCTCTGCTTGTGCTTAGAGGTAGCTGGATGCAGCAGTGCAGCCATGGTCGAGGCGGGATGTGCTCAAGCTGATAAGGCCTGCAGGGAGGCAGGGTACATTATCTCAGGCTCGACTGGGTGATAAATGTGCCTTCTGGCTCCCAAACTGGAGCTGGCTCAGGGGGTGGGTAGAATGAGATGGCTTCTGCCAGGAAAATGTTCTGTAGACATACCCATGTCTGGCTAATGAAGGAAACAATGAATCTTTGGTATTTGATTCTCTCATAGATACTGGTATTTTGCTGTTATTTCTGTTCAATCGAACAAACGAGCATAAATTGCTGCCACCAGTACTTGGGAAACAGCAATGTTATCCAGTACCTTTGGCCAAGTCTAGAATTCAGTTACTGAGTTTTTGCATTATGTGTTTTTCATATAATTTTCATTTCAGATTTTTTTAAAGTCAGGTTTTCTGTGATAAATCAGTTTAATAACAAAAAGTATTTCCGTTTCAGTAAATATATCAATAGTCATGACCATGGGAGAGGAGGAAAAACACATCTTTCTAACAAGAGTTTCATTTTGAAGTTGCTCGGTTTTGATTTCTTTTTGATCAGTTAACCCAGAATACCGCCAGCTCTACAGTCATTACACAGTTTTGGTGGTGATAGTTCAACAGGCTGCTGTGTTTATCTCCCAGTGCACTTTGGACTTCCCTGGGTTTTCCTTCCCTGTTGTCTCTGTAGCCAGCCCTCCTGGGAGGCTTTGTTCTTCTACATGTTTTATCAGTTCTACTTCCTGAGGCTTCTGGGATGGCTTTTGGATCCCTGAATGTTGAAGTCGTTTAAGCATAACCATTTTGAGTTCCTTGATTCTGAAACAAAATTAATCAATTTAGGGACAAATGGTCTTGGAAGAAAACAGACACATGGATTTTGTGAGGTTTAATAATAAAGTATAATTTTTGAAATCACTGTTTATTTTGAGTAATGTCTACTGATTTATCAAAGTTGTTTTCTTTTCCCCAAGCTCTACCTTTCTTATCATAGTGCTCTTTTGAAAGTGGACCCAAGCGTCATTCAGAACCTGCCTGATGATAGGTATGAATTTGTTCCCTCAGAAAGTATGTTTCTGCTCCTTTGCCCTTTTCTATGTCCTAATGGCTCCTTGATCTCTGTTTCCCTTGTTCATGTCTTATTTTACCTATGATTTTCCCTCGGCTAAACTCCAGAAGGAGTGTTAGTCTTCCAGTTCATTAGTACATCCAGTTGTAATTTCTAGCAATGGACACGCTCTTTCCCAAATAAGCTGATATTTATTAGTCAAATAATAATCAGTACTCAGGTCTGCAGGCCAAGAGAAACTTAACTGGTCAACATGTTGTCTTTCCTGAAAAAAACAACAGAATGCATTTCTCTGCCTCTACATTTCATTGATGCTGGCCTGCAACATGTCTTAAAAACACATTCATCATACATGTCAGGTTTGTTTTTTCATTCTTTACTTGTGGGTTCTTGACCATCCAAGGACATTGTCTAAGCACTTCACATTCCAGCCTGGAACTCCACAGTGTCCCCAAGTATAGTTCCCTAACTGTAGGTCAGAAATTAAGGTATTCTGCCCAGTGTGCAGGAGGACATGGATTGTTAGGGAAGTAAGGAAGATTTATTGCTGGAAAGTATTATCAAAAGTCCAATGTGTTCCGTTCCAATTCTTCCCATCTGATTTTTCACAGAGACTATAATGTAACATCCTATACCCTCTGCAGTTACATTTTGGCCCAGAAGTCCTGCCTTATGCATTCAATATTACCCTCTAACTTTTAGTAGGCTAGAAGATTTTCCTTTTCTTCAGTCAGAAAGTTGAAACCATAATTCTTCCAAATCCAGTAACTAATCCCTCGAAACATGTTCTGACAATGGGAAGCAGAGGCTAGGAAATATGCAGAATAAACACAGTAGAAGTCTTTCTCCCCCACACATACTGGAGGGATTTGTTTTCTGTGAATCATGAGCTACCGAATATCAAACGATTATTTGCTAAATAATGAAAGGGGAGACTAAGACAATTCTTAAGCTCTGGTGAGTCTAGGAGCACAATGCCTGACAATTAAACAATGCCGTGTCGGTGTGATAATGCTTAAGTCTCTTTGTGAATCTGTCCCCAGTGATGGCACTATTGCTGAGGGTCTCTCTGAATACTTATTTATACTATGTCCCTCCATCAAAATAGAAATAGAGGCTTTCTAAAAGTGGAATTGTGTGGGCCTAGTAGAAGACATGAAGGTCCACTGAAAAGAGTGAATTGAGGTTTGTGGCTCACTTAACAAAGTTGGGATGCTCTCATCAGATAGGAAAGGTGAAGGTGAGGGTGTGAGAGCTCAGAAAGGGGATGTTTGTGTCTTGCTGTAGACTGCGACTAAATCGCATGATTTACTCTCAGGACTGTGAGAAAATGCTAATGTGAGCCCTCTGAGGGAAAGGAGTTCTTACATCGTTGTAGTATCTGCCACTAAAAAGAAAATTTTACTGCTTTCCTCTGTCTCTGTCATTGGGGCTGGATCTAAGGATGCTGTCGCACTTGAAATCCCCAGGGACCCAGCCCGCTTACAGACGTGTTGGAAAACTATTACCATGTGGTATGAGCTTTCCTACTCTGACTGAAGACTCTGCAGGGATAAGAACTTGAGTCCTGTGGGGAATAATCATGTCTCATTTTCCTTTTTCTTGCCACTTTAGCTGGGAGGCACTAGGATTTCTGGCCTTCGCCTTAAACTGAAGACTTCCACCCACAATTGCTGTACTTGTCCCCATAGGCAGACATTTACACAGTAGTTCTGAAGTTATTCTCCAGTCACCCTTTGATGCTGTGGCTCTGGAATAGTCTGTCCCATTCCTTACCCCATGCTGTCATGAGATAGGAAACTTGGGTCAGTTGAGGACTGAGAAATTTGCACACTGAAAAATAACCCTTCCAGTTGAGAGCTCTGTCTAATGTCTTCGGTGCTGGATTTCCTTGTCCTGCCTATCATTGCTTCTGCCACTTGAGGTCAATGCCATGCACTGCTTTGGATAGCTTATCACCTAATAGGGTTTGTGTTCACCTGCACAGAACCATCTCTTCTTTTGCTGCAAGTACACCTACAGTGTGATTGGCACCATGTTGTAAATAATTAGCGACAGTAATGATATAAATCCCAGTGGTAATCTCGTCCTATTTAGGATACAACTACAATCTGAACTTCAATAACACCTTTGACATAATCAAACATCCCAGAGCCCTTTACAAAGCCATAAATTACTTACCTGTAAAGTAATGACTGCAGGGAATTACAGCAGGCAATGAGTCCATTGATCGGTGCTGGTACAAAATGAAGGAGAGGAAGTACAGCAGAGGCCACTCTAGAACTCTTTCTCTTTCTTTGGAAATTTCCATAGCGCCTTTAACTTCTGCATGTATCTCTTCCCTTCCCTGCAGATGAGACACGGGATGAGGAAGACCACCTTGTTCTGACACTCAAGGACACCTTCTTCCAAGCTGGTCTGTCAGTGGGTGGAAAGTGATAGGATCTCAGGCAAGATGCAAATGTATGGGTTTATAGCCTGCAGGGAAAACTGCTCTTTAGCCAGTGATGCAAATAAACAGGTAAGTCACTTCCTTAAATTTGCATGTGCCATTTCTGAAAGCAGAGGTTTTTTTGTTGCTTTTAAACAAAAAATAGAAGTGATTGCTTTGGACACCTCAGATTCCATGCTGCACGCAAAATCAGGGCTGCCTCACCTCCGATCCTAAGCTACCCTCTCCACAACTCAGACTTGCCCTTGTGTTATCAGGTTAGTAGGAATTTTCTCCCTCATCAATTTCATTTAAAATGGGCCCCAGTTCTGTAAGCCTTACTTTAACGAGTCCATGCCATGCACTGCTTTGGATAGCTTACTGAAATAACTGGGACTATTTTGGTAGGCAACTCCTTAGTGTAAGAAAGGATTGCTAAATCAAGAACTCTGTTATTTATAAGATGATAATGAAAAATAAGGATTAAATTCTTTTTGCAATTAAAAATACCACTGTGATTAGGAAATGTTTTGTACTACATGAAAAATCTCAGTGATTTTTTCTGAGGGAAGACAAAGGGATCAGGCCTTATATTTGTAACATAAATACATATTTCTTAGTACCACCCAGAGCCCTTCTCAGTTTTGTAATGTTCTGGGACTACATGTTTACTAGAGACCTAGTCTGGATTCCCAGAGTATTGCTGCACTTGCTACTGTGGTGCCAGCTTGACACCAGTGGGACTACCTTACGGATACCATTGCATGTGGATCTGAAAAATTCAACCTCTGAGATGACAAATATTTTGGCAAAATGGGAAAGTTACAACAGCAAATATTTTGCCTGGATCTCAAAGGTGTACTGCAGTTTTATAACTTGTGCCTTAGTTTTAAACTGTTTCATGTTCTTAATTGCTTGTCTTGGGTATTGGACATGATGATGGACTGAAAGCCATGGGGACTTCTCATGGAGAAAGACAGCAAAGTTTGGTCCCAAAGGCTTAGTTTTGAAATCCAGCAGAATTGTTGTCCTTGCCCTTTGGATATGAATAGTGAAAAAGGGAATCATGCTGAATTTAGCAGATATCTTTTGATGGGATAGGGCTTCTTTGGAATCATACACAACTGGAATAATACAAACTCTCATATTTTAAAAAATAGCTTTAGCTGGATTATTTCTTGTGGTCTGATCCAAGGAATATTGAAGCCTGTAGAACAATTTCTGCTGGATGCTGTGGTCTGTCTAGTGGACCCTTACTGGTTTGTAGAGGATAGGGCAAACCTTTCAGGAGCTCCCTGCTGAGTTGTATACAGTATCTCAAAGCAGGTGCAGAAGGGACAACTAAGCTTCTACAAGACAGGATGTTCCCAGTGTTGTCCTCCTTGGGATGTCCTCAGCCTTACAGTTTGTTTGAAACAAAACTGATCTCAGGAAAAAGCAAATGAACAAAATGAAAGTCTACCCTCCCATCAACTGACGTGTGTTTTTCTTTCTCATTTCCAGACTTTTTACTAGTTTATCTGACATTCAGTGTCATATACATTACAAACATTGATAGGAGAAGATATTGCAATTCCATAGAAGTTTGAGGACTTTTGCTTCTTTTTGCTAGGTATGAATTAGTCCCAGCACTTTCAAATTTCCTGATTCAATAGCTTTGCATTTTTTTTTAATATTGATAACTTCCATTTTCACTGCAGTCTTGCATCAACTGAAAGGACCAAAATGTAACTGTATGAATACTGACTGATAAGCATAATGAGTCCTTGTCTCCTGAAATCATCCCAATGAAAGCTTTAAGTTCTAGTTCCTGAAATATGGTAATTTTCTTTGCAAACTGCTTGGTTACATACCGGCATTGGTTTTGCATTCTGTGAGAAACCATGATGTTGCATCTATTAGCATCTTTCTAATTGTCCTGAGTTAGTAAGCATTTGTTACCCTCCATGAGGAGATCTAGCTAATTAGAATAATACCAAAGACTGATTATTGCTGTGTTTCATATTTAAATAAAGGAGCTCAACAGCTTTTTATACATCAGTGAAAGTGATTTAAAAATGATTAAGTCAAATGAAATAAGATTGATATAAATATTTTTAACTAACGGGAAAAGAGATAGTTATTGAAACTAGAAAATAGATTGCCTTTGGTACATGGGAAAACAGATTTAAATTGCTGTGTAGTATAACAGTTACAATTTTGCAAGATGAAAAATGATTGTTTCACTATTGCCTTGTCTAGTTTTGTTTTTTTCCACCTGTTCTATCTAACTCTATGTTTAGAAACTAGTGTCTCTGAGGCGGGGAATTACATTTTTTATTAAATATGTGGCAGGCATCCCAGCACAGAAGGGCCATGATTCCTGGTGAGGCTATGCATTAGTGTAATACAAGTGATAAATATAGGCCTACACCATATCAATCAGTAATACTGTAAAAATATGATTTATTTTAAACCCCCATTTTTACTATGCATTTAAGGTGGAGGACAATCAAATGTCATGTCATATGACATGGAGAACAACTGTTTAGGCAAAATGCTGTAGGAAAAAAACCCAAATGATTACATACTGCTGTGAAAATGTTGTATTGGAACAATGAATGCATGTATCTGTTTCTAAACTTGAGGCAACACTTTCACCGCCTACCTAAATTAGTTGTGAGACAGATAGGTGCCATGTTCATCTCTAATGAACAAGCACTTCTGAGCATGTGTGGGTGAAAAAAGTTCATGAGCCAGGGCCTTCCGAGCCAGACAGGGAGAGATCTAGTGCATTTAGTTGCCTACAGATTAGAAAGCTCAGGAAATTAGTTGTACTTGGTAGCTGTCATGTTCTTTGACGAGTTTTAGATAACTTAGGCCTCATTCTTAGAGTATTGACCATAGCTAACCCATGTATCCTGAAAAAAAGGGTACTGAAAAGAAAACTAGAGAGCAAAGAAGTCAACACAAGCACTTAACAACATCCTGTTGTAAAAAGGAGTAGTATAACTCTTTGAGCATAAATAGTGAAACAATGGTTGGGAGTGGGGAGGGGACTTGAACTGGAAAGACTAATATTGGAACACTAAGTGCAGCAGACATACCTCTTTTTTTAAGAGAATCTTGAAAAACTAAGACAACAGACCCAGAAAAATGAAATGAAAAAGAAGCTGGTCTAGTTTATGAAGTGGACTGTACTGTGCAAATCCAGCAATGCAAAGAGAATGCCTGATATTACAGGCTCAATGGTTCTTAAAAAAAAAAAAACAAAAAAGAAAAAAAAAGAGAAGTAGCTGTTCTTGATTGAAATAAATATCTGGCAAAGCCGGGTTCTCTGGGTCTCTGATCCATTGAATGTTTTCATGCATTTCTGAGGCATACAATTTGATCAAACGAAAGGTACTCGTAGTGCAGGGATAAAGAGGTAATTTTTATGTAAAGTCGGGATATTTGATCAAAAGGTACTTTTTGGTCTTGAAAGCTGTGATTCTGATAAACCTTTCAGATTCCACTAACAAACTGGATTTGAATCCACAAACTGCAGATACAGGGTTCTGTATCCTACTAAACATTGCCTTGGCTAATCAGCTCTTCCCACCCCTACTTTTAATCTTTAAAAATGTGAATTGATCACCATTCTCGTAATTTCCAGGCTAAAGATATTATTTTTTTTTTTCTTTTCCAGTGGACACATAGTGAATTAAATGCTCAGGAGGAACAAAATGCAATTATGCAGGTTTTCATTCCTCCATACATGCTAATTGGAACAGATAAACCTTTTTCTACAGCATTTACACTATTTGTGGGGATAATGTATCTGGGAGATAAGAAGGGACAATATTTCACAATAATTTAAAGATGAAAAATTTTCCATAATGCACCTTTAGGGAATGGTTCAGTTATCAGATGCTGAGGCAGCAATGTATTTATGAAGCATTATTGTAAGAACACATAGAGCAATGGCAGACTGCAAATCACTGCAAGTCACCCAAGTGTTGTTATAACTCTTGGTGGAAAGCTATCAGTACATTGTGGGTCTGGATTGTGACACTACCTGCAGCTGCACAACCAGCATCTGCTAGGTCATTATAAAACTTGTCTGGAAATTTTATGCTAGGAGTAAGAGGAAGGAATAGGAATGAAGTGTCAGAAATTATGACTGCCTTTCATAGTTTTGTCATCTGTGATAAATCTCCTTTTATAGTTAGAGGATCTCCTCTATTGTAAGGATTAAAAAAGAAGAAGGAGGAGAAAGAAGAAAACCCTGAGAGCTGATGAAACTTTATAAAACATAGCTTATGCTGTATTTTCTTTTCTCTTCAAATCTACTTAACTTCCTGGGATTGCTGTAGTATCTTTTAATTTAGTCTGACTGCAGAGAGGTTGTATTTTAGCCTGACAGTTTAACTCTTGCATAAAATGAGAGATATTTCTTTTGGACATTCATCTCTAAATCAATGAGGCTAATTGAGCAGGTGTTAGAAAAATGTGAAGGAAGTTGCTTTGCAGTATTTTGCTTTTATCCATGAAAATACTAAATGCATATATGGTCTTGTTACTCATAAATCCTGAGTTGGAGGCATCACATTGATCTGTTAATTTCTATTTCAAAGCAGAGCTCCTCCCTCTTTTGAAATCCAAGGTTGTTCTACTAGTAAAATGAGCGAGAAAAATATATCAAAAAATGACACGCGAACAGTAGAAATGTGAATTAGGAATAGAGTGCGGAAAATGGCAATAAATGATGACATGGGAGATTCTCCTTACATAGTCTTGAATTTCATTGATGACTTGTGGTAATGACATGAAGAAAAAATCCATATTCCACTTCAAAATCTGTCAAAAAAAGGTAGATTTTAGTTCTTTGTACTTCTCTATCTCAACCGGAAATTAGCAGATTGAGTGTACGGTTAAGCTGCCCTTATTTGCCAGATCCTGATACACTGTGCTCTTTCATAAATAACAGCCTATTGCAATGATTTGACCATCCAGTTTTGGTGCTCTGCACCATACAGAGAGCCTTTCACCTCTGTCCCCACAGCCTTCACAAGTGTAAGCACCCCAGAATGCTTCTCTGCTGCGTCATAGGGCACACAAGCACTGCTCTGGGCAGCTACGTATACCGTGTGTTATTTCATGCACTTTAAACTGAAAAAATTGAATACACAAAATAATTGCTAGACTTCCGAACCACTGAGTACCGTTTGTGTCCCACAGCCAAGTACTATGCGGAGGAGGTTGGTCTTTGCTGATTTCAAGTCTTTAGCTCTGTTTCCTTCAGTGCTGCAAACATAGTTTTATAGTTCCAGTATATCTTCAAATTCTCAAGAGGTATGGATCTGGATTCTTACTTCCTTTCCTCCTCCACAAACTGCAATCCGCTAATACCCACTGTTGTAAATTAATGTGTTTAAATATGGTAGCAGTGTCAAGAAATAATTACATTTCTTTCAGACTGTCTTTCTCACTAAGCGTGATGGAAAAATATGTATCCTAAAATAACTTTTGGAGTCAATACAAGGAAGTGGTAGCAGTGCTTACAGTTCTGGAGAGGTGCCGGATGGTGACAAGGTATGAAGACTGGATGACATGCTAAAGGAATTTAAAGGAACTGCTGTCAAAATAGATGTAATCCCTCATTAAATTAATCAACCCCATCTGAGGAGTTTGATGGCAGAAAGTATAATCACCTTTAAAAAAAGTGTTAGAAATGGTAGATTTCAGATTTTCTTCAGTATAAAAAAAAGATTCGAATTATAAATGAAGATTTATTTTATTTACAGAACACCTTGATTGGTATCAAAAGGCAAAGCTGAAAAAATACGTCTGCCATAAAAGAAAATCGCACATCTCTAACTTCTGACTATTTGAACTGAATCATAGGTACAAGGCAGTTATTATAACTAATTTGGAATTTCAACAAGCCTTTTATGAAACCCCTTGAAGAAGGCTTTCAAGGAAATTAAGTAGCCCTAATGTATTAGAGGTGAATTGTACTTATCTACCAGAAACTGTTAAAGAGACAGAAAACAAGGGGTGAATCATCTTATCCTAGATAAGCTGGCTCACCTTGTGGAAGTGCTTCATGTTGACCCTCTCTCTCAAGGGAGCCTTTTTGACTAGTTTGGACTACATATTCTACTTTTAGACAGCAAAAACTTTTGATGAGGTAAACTTCATCCCTACCATTCAATATAGAGGTACCTGATGAAAAACACCATATTCTGCATAGTTTGATGCATCACTTATTAATGAGCTAGAGAAGAGATGAACTGTGTTAGATGATAACACTTGAAAGTGATGCAATTATTTTGCTGGAGAGGAATGAAGAATTCAAAGTTCAGAAGTGTTTGTTTAGGTATTAAAAAGTAAATCAAATTTCAATTCCAATTGAAAAAAAATAATAATTCGAAGTAATTATGGGTTAAAAATAAATTCTAACTCCCCAAACAAATAAACCCGTCTGTCATTTCTGTAGCTCTGTGATTCACTACCAGTCCTGGAACAACCTTGTTACTGTGGTGTCTCCAAGTGCCCATCAGACTTTCATCACCTCCAAAAAACCCCATTGGTTTCCCCATCTACTTCTCTCCACCTCCTATTTCAAAGCCAAATATTTTTTTCCTCCTTCTCTCCCTGCTTAACATATTGTTGTTGCTTTGCACTTCTCCTGGTCAGTGGAGCTGAGTTACTGCAGTGAGTTGTGGGACAAACCCAGAGTGAGGTGACTGGGTTGGCCAAGCACCAAGTAGAGGAGGCAAGAGGTGGTGGGACAGCTGTATCCGGAGATTGCCACTGGTCTTTTTCTCCATCCTGGTTCTTCTTCTCTCTGTGTTCACTGGTGAAGACAAATAGCTAAGGGAGATATGAGAGCAGCAATTGTCCGAAATTGCTGAAGTGAGAGCAGGAGGGGAAAGCTACGTTAGCAAACTGCTGCTATCCTGACGACAGTGTGGGGAGATCTTCTGTTTAGCGGAGGAGTAGCCAAAGCAAAATACAACATGTTGTGCTATGGTAAGGACTAGGTTATAAAACAATCCTAAAGATAATGTTACGACATTGTATAAAGCATGCTTGCCCTCATCTTGGATACTGGGGTCTCCTGGTAATACTAGTGAAAAAAAATACGGCAGAAATAAATGGAGGCCAGTGACAAAATGATTAGAGGGTAACAAAGACTTCTATGGAGGAAAAATTGAAAAGGTGGAGTTTGTTTAGCCTGGAGAAAACAGGAGTGAGAAAGGTCATGACAGAAGTATATAAATCAATGAATGGCTTAAGAAAAATAAAGAAGTCCCTCTTATTTGCCCTTTTTGCTAACAGAGCTAGAACAATCATGTTTCATATGACGGACATTTCTAAAGGCTCAGTGGTTTCTGCGTAGGTGAAACCCTTGTGATAGCTTTCTGAAGTACTCTATCTTTGTTTATTTTATTAACAGTATGCCTGGATTATAAAACTTTGCACAGTAAATCAAGAGAAAAAAGCAGCTAAGTTAAATATATCACATCTCAAGTTAATTGTTAGGAGTAGGCAGTACTGGTAATAACCTTCATATAGTAGCTTGAAATGCCTTGTGCTGATCTTCTCTGTGGTTTATTAGTTCACCAATCAAACACAAAGAGAATTAGATATATAATTTATGCCAATTTGTAAATTTTAAAAGGGAAGATATTTCCCATTCAATAACAAATGTTTCATATTTGTTAATTTGTTTTTCTGCTGCATTTCATTTCTCTTTCAGGTAGGAGGTCACTTTATCTATCCTCAGATATAGCCCTGGAAATGGAAAGGTGGGCCAATCACCCACGAATCTTTACAGTGGTTTCATTATGTGTTGCTAGAATATTTAGATTAAATTATACAACCTTTGAAGGCCACAATCATTTAATGCTAGTATTTGGATCTGAAGCCAGGGCTGAGTAGCTATTTTAAAACCATAAAAAGATTAAGCTTTGTGATAGTCATGTAAGCTTTTATACACATGCCGTTTATCCCTCAATTAATGTTGAAGTTGTTTGTATTCTAGTAAGGCAAAGACACAGAACAGCTCATTAAGTAATGTTGGGATGGAAAGCCTCTAGCTACTCCTGTTAAAAGAAATATAAACAGCTAAAGATTTCCCAGGTCTAGTAAAGTAGTGGCATTTATATGAAGAAAGGCATCTTTGCTCACAACATATCCGAAATATAAGCTACATTTGAGTGAACTCTTTGAAAAACAGAGACTCCTAGAAGGAAGTTTAAGTGATTTAAGCTTTCCACAGTCTACATGAAGGCATAAAAAAAAAAGAAAAAGAAAGAAGAAAAGCCTTCAACCTTCCTGTAATATGCCAAACTAGCACAAAGGAAGATTTTTGCATAGCTTGCTTAAAATATTCCTGAAATAGATGAAAAGCCACAACCCAGACATTTGAACAGACATGGGCAAATACTGAAAAAATGATTAGCAAACATATTGGTGAATTTCAAACAGAATTCCCTTTTGTTGGTAACTTTTGTAGCTGAACTTTTTATTCTTTAACAATTGTATGAATTGAAGCTCACAAATGTTTATGAAAAGCAAATTTTAGATCAAGAATCAAGATTTACTTAGGTTCTGAGACAGCAGACCATTTAAATATATACTTAACTTGGAGTCTGTGGAAACATTTGCATACTTACAGTTAAATCTGTTCTTACCTATTTTGCTGAATTGGGTCTAGAATCAGAAAATCATACTAGGTTTATGATTAAATGTATCACATCATTGTGGGAGGAAGCAGGTTGTAAAATTTAAGTCAGCAATACATCTGATATAGATAACCAGTTACAGTCCAAATACTGTATAACACTATTAATAATTTCTATATTGGGCAATCCAAAGAATGAAATTCATTGGTACATGTCACTTAAGTGGTGAGTGAAGTTCTTGAATATAAAATTGCAGTACACAGTGCATTCCTCATTCCCAAATGCTTACCCAGACTTACATACTGTTAGGTAGAAAATTCTGGGGCAGATATAAGGCATTGCACCCAAACATAGACACACAGTAAAGCTGTTATGAGCAAGAATTAAGTTTATTTTGTTCGAGTCTGATGAAACATCTATAAGTGGTGAATTATTAAAAATGTTAAGGTGCCAGTGACTGCAGCAGAGAAGCTGAAATTGTCCTAAGGGTGGAATGAGCAATGGAAAGGTTCCTCATCAAATCAAACTGTGTTTTCCACAATTTACCTCATAGGCACAGAAGAAAATGCTTTCTGCATTCAGAACTAATGATCTTGGATATGACATTTGTCTATTTCTTTAATGAACTTGAAATCTAATCAGCCTGAAGGCAAACAGAATATTCAGATTTTTGATTTTTTTTCTGTAAAATATTTTATGGATACAGAACACATCCATTGTTGCCATAATATTCAAATGCCTTGCACTAAAACTTCCTAACATATTGGCCTCATCCCTTTCCACCAATTTACTATAGCTGGAATATAATGATTTTGGTAGATTTCTGAAGTTTTTTAGTGTAGGTCTGAGCAAAATCTTGAGCAAAAAGTCCCAAGCATATAGCTTTACTTTTTCTTAAGGCCAATGATGTAATATGTTCATAGGTAGTTCAGAGTCAAGAAAAAGAAGCCAATGTTTTTCTCACCAACTTCACAATGAAAAATGTTCCAGTGCTAGTGAAATGACATCTCTTGAAATTTTAATATAAAATCTTGAGTAACTTCTTATCCCTTGGTGCTTTCTGTTGGAAGTATGTTTGGCATCTTTCAGAGCTTAATATCGAGGACTCAAATTTCTGTATTTATTTCAATCTTATCTTGGGAACTCAGCTTGGCCGTTGGCTTCTCTATATTTATCATATTCCTTCCCTGAACACTTTAAATTAGATCATGAAGTACTGCTAGACAAGATCTGTTTTTCTCATTTTGCGTCTCATTTTGGAAAATTACAGAGCAAACAAGAGATCAACAAACCGTGGTCACTGAGAGTTGTCCTCCTTGCTAGAATAAATCAGCTGTAGGATCTTGGATCTGCATAAATCCTTAAGATGGTGATGTAACATTTTGCAGAGACTTTAGATATGACATTCATCCCACCTAATTTTAAGCAATGACAATGATTTGTCACCCTAGACTCCCTTTATAATCGATCTGTTGACTATTCAATAGTTGCTTTCAGTAGTGACTATCAGACTCATTTAGTGTCTAGTTCATGGGATCCATTTTTGACTTATATTTTAGGAAGAATAAAAGTAATCTTTTAGGATAATGAGTATCTGGACCTCTTCTTTGATAATACAGACAGCCCGTGCTCACTGGTTCAAATGTAGACATCTGTGCTGTAATTATCTGCCTTGGGTCACATGGATTGCAACTAGTTGTTTAACTTGTAGAGGAAGACTCAAATAACCAGAGTATTATGCAATTATACATAGCAATACATACAGTGGGGTTTGGGAACTACTGTGTCATTGCATTGTTACAACTTAATTGTTTCCAATGTTATCTTCTACTTTCAACAGTGAACTCACATCATTTAAAGGACTCTCAAAGGACACTTAAAGCTTAACTTGGTTCCCAAAAGCCTAGTGGCATTTGCACTGTCCTAGATTTAATGAGGTATCTGCACAACATCAAGTAGATACAAGATCTAGAGAAACACTACTGACCTGGCAGCTGGAGGCTGGACAGGATACCCTAGAAATTCTCAAATTATCTTAAATGTCCATGTATGAGCAACTGGAATGAACAAGTGAGAAAGGTCAGGCTCAGAACATGAGTCTGTCACAAAGTACAACCTCTAAGGGTTAAAAAAAATGGGACATATGATAGCGAGGAGAATGTCAAGTATTTAAAGAAAAAAAATAGAGATGGCAATTTAAAACTGTGTCCTTCCTTTTGCATTATGAAGTCTGTCCAAACTATCCACAGAAGAAGAGATTCGCTTTTCAATGAATAACCTTTGTCTTTGTCGTGATGTGCAAATGCAGCCAGGAGTGGTTCACATTTTTTTAGTGATGATAAGACCTCAGGCACTAAGATGGATCTGCTAAGAGCAAGCACCCTGAAAAGACTGAGGTGGTGTTAAGCTGTGCTAGCTCCTCTTAAGTTTTACAGATCTGGTGGGATGGACTCGCCTTGCAGCCGCACACCTACCCAGCTGCTTGCTTACTCCCCATCCCCTGTACTTGCACAGTGTTGAGGCTTTCTCTTCCTCTGGCCTTTGATCCTCTTACTTAAGTATGTTTTCAAAGAGGTGCCACAGACTTCACGACAGGCTTAGCTGTGTCCTGCAGTGGGTCTGTAGTACAGCTGGCTGGACCCAGCTGTGTACAGGTGGGGCAGACCCTGGCCTCCTCTCACAGAGGCTACCCCTCGTAACCTTGCCAGAGAAACTCAGTACAACAGAACATGAAATAAGCCTTTCGTCTTGGTGGATCTCAGTTATTTTTGCTGGCCCTGTCCTCCCTCAAATTTTCTCTTGGCCCTCAGACATTTCCAGTTTCAACCTTTTTCTCTTGGAAGGGTTCCTCATCCTTCCTCTCTACAGCCAGGCACATGGAAGCCTTCTCTCTGCTACACAGCCACAGACTTTTACCAGTGCACAGCACTGTATGCTGCAAATAAACACATTAAAACAAATGCCATCATAACATTCATTATGGTTTTCCAGGGAAAATATATGTACAGAAAAAGAAACCCAACAAATCATACTATTTTATCACTCTTTGAAGAAAAGGGATTCTGACTTTTTTTACAGCCTGAGTTAGGAAGATTATCTTTTGAACGTCTGGAGTATTAAGATCACCCTACTGAATCCTCATGGTTCCCCTGGTGTTTTATTGACAGTCAAAATGTTATCAACAGTGTAATAAGACCTTGTATTTGGTTTCTGTGGCAAGGTTTTGGTAAAGGGGAGGCTGACTGGAGTGCTGCAATGGATGGCTATAAGATCTTCAGGAGGGATAGGCAAGGAAGGAGAGGCGGTGGGGTGGCTCTGTACGTTAGGGAGTGTTTTGATTGTATAGAGGTCAATGATTGTGATGACAAGGTTGAGTGCTTATGGGTAAGGATGAGAGGGAAAGCTCACAAGGCAGATGTCCTGCTGGGTGTCTGTTATAGACCCCCCAACCAGGACGAAGAGGCAGACGAAGCATTCTACAAGCAACTGGCAGAAGTCTCAGTCTCAAGCCCTTGTTCTTGCGGGGGACTTCAACTTACTGGATGTCTGCTGGAAATATAACACAGCAGAGAGGAAACAGTCCCGGAGGTTCCTGGAGTGTGTGGAAGATAACTTCCTGACGCAGCTGGTAAGAGAGCCTACCAGGGGAGGTGCCCTGCTTGACCTGCTGTTTACAAACAGAGAGGGTCTGGTGGGAGAAGTGATGGTTGGAGGCCGTCTTGGGCTTAGCGACCATGAAATGAAAGAGTTCTCAATTCTTGGCCAAGTAAGGAGGGGGGACAGCAAAACCACTACGATGGACTTCTGGAGGGCAGACTTTGGCTTCTTCAGGACACTGGTTGAGAGGGTCCCTTGGGAGATGGTCCTGAAGGGCAAAGGGGTCCAGGAAGGCTGGACCTTCTTCAAGAAGGAAATCTTAAAGGCACAGGCAGGCCCCATGTGTCATAATGTGAGGTGGTAGGGAAAACAACTGGCCTGGCTGAACAATGAGCTTTTGCTGGGACTCAGGAAAAAAAGGAGAGTTTTTCACCTTTGGAAGGAGGGGCAGGCAACTGAAAAGGAGTACAAGGATCTTGTTAGGTCATGCAGAGAGGGAATTAGAAAGGCAAAAGCCCAGCTAGAGCTCAATCTGGCCACGGTCGTAAGGGATAACAAAATATGTTTTTTCAAATACATTAACAACAAAAAGAGAGCCAAGGACAATCTCCATCCTTTAATGGGTGTGGGGGTGAATATTGTCACCAAGGGTGAGGAAAAGGCTGAGGTACTTAATGCCTTCTTTGCCTCAGTCTTTAATAGCCAGACCAGGTATCCTCAGGGTATTCAGCTCCCTGAGCTGGAAGACAAGAATGGAGAGCAAAATAGGCTCCCCACAATCCAGGAGGAAACAGTTAACAACCTGCTATGCCACTTGGACACTCACAAGTCTATGGGGCCTGATGGCATCCACCCAAGGGTACTGAGGGAACTGGCGGAGGAGCTTGCCAAGACACTCTCCATCATTTATCAACAGTCCTGGTTAACAGGGGACGTCCTGGATGACTGGAGGCTTGCCAACGTGATGCCCATCTACAAGAATGGCTGGAAGGAGGATCCGGGAAACTACAGGCCTGTCAGCCTGACCTCGGTGCTGGGGAAGATTATGGAGAGGTTCATCCTGAGGGCGCTCACAGGGCACATGCAGGACAACCAAGGGATCAGGCCCAGCCGGTATGGGTTCATGAAAGGCAGGTCCTGCTTGACCAACCTGATCTCCTTCTATGACCAGGTGTCCTTCCTCGTGGATGAGGGAAAGGCTGTGGATGTTGTCTACCTGGACCTTAGTAAAGCCTTTGACACTGTCTCCCACAGTATCCTCCTGGAGAAGCTGGCGTCTCGTGGCTTAGACAGGTGCACTCTTTGTTGGGTAAAAAGCTGGCTGGATGGCCGAGCCCAGAGAGTTGTGGTGAATGGAGTTAAATCCAGTCGGCGGATGGTCACAAGCAGAGTCCCCCAGGGCTCAGTTGTGGGGCTGGTCTTGTTTAATATATTTATTGATGATCTGGATGAAGGGATTGAGTGCTCCCTCAGCAGGTTTGGAGATGACACCAAGTTGGGCGGGAGTGTTGATCTGCTGAAGGGTAGGAAGGCTCTGCAGAGGAATGTGGACAGGCTGGATCGATGGGCCAAGGCCAATTGTATGAGGTTCAACAAGGCCAAGTGCCAGGTCCTACACTTTGGCCACAACAACCCCATGCAAAGACACGGGCTTGGGGACGAGTGGCTGGAAAGCTGCCCCGTGGAAAAGGACCTGGGGGTGTTGATTGACAGCCTGTTGAAGATGAGCCAGCAGTGTGCCCAGGTGGCCAAGAAAGCAGGAGCAGTGTGTTGATCATGCCTCTCTACTTGGCTCTGGTGAGGCCGCACCTCGAATCCTGTGTTCAGTTTTGGGCCCCTCACTACAAGAATGACATTGAGGTGCTGGAGCGCGTCCAGAGAAGGGCGACGAAGCTGGTGAGGGGTCTGGAGCACAAGTCTGATGAGGAGCGGCTGAGGGAACTGGGGTTGTTCAGTCTGGAGAAGAGGAGGCTGATGGGAGACCTTATCACTCTCCACAACTCCCTCAAAGGAGTTTGCAGAGAGGTGGGTGTTGGTTTCTTCTCCCAAGTGATGAGCGACAGGACAAGAGGAAATGGCCATAAGTTGCACCAGGGGAGGTTTAGACTGGATATGAGGAAAAACTTCTTTACTGAGAGAGTGGTGAAGCATTGGAACAGGCTGCCCAGGGAAGTGGTGGAGTCACCATCACTGGAGGTGTTCAAGGAATGCGTGGACGTTGCACTGTGGGACACGGTTTAATGGGCATGGTGGTGTTGGGTTGATGGTTGGACTTGATGATCTTAAAGGTCTTTTCCAACCTTAATGATTCTTTGATTCTGTGATTCTGTGCAGGGGTGGCCTCTGCGAGAAGAGAGCAGGGGCTGCCCCCATCTTGAACAAAGCCAGTTTCAGCCAGCTCCAGAACAGACCCACTGGTGGCCAAAGAAGAGCTTCATAACTAATACCTACCCATGTATTTTGCTATTCCTGTTCATACCCATAATATATCCATGAAACAGGTGAAGCTTCAGTAGTATCAAAGCAGAATCAGACCTCATTTTTCTGAAGAAAATTGTATTTCAAAATAAATAAGAACAGCAATAACAAAACTATGAAAAGTTAATTGAAACAGCTTTCCATAAGAAATTGCCATATGAGCTGAAAACTGGCAGAAAGCCCATTAAACAAGATAATTATAGATGGGATCATATATTCAGCTGGGAGGTGGAAGGTATTGGGATGCTCTAGAGCTATAAGCTTTAGGATGATATATCAGTCAGAGCTGACACTGCCCGTGTCATGGTTGATGGAGAACAAGCTACAAAGAAATATGGAAAGAACAGAAATGTAGTAAGAAATTACAAAGGAGATTCAAACAGAGATGCAGCTGTGAGTCCTTTTGGGGAATACAATGCAAAATACAAAATCAAGGAAAAAGAAATTAGGTTCTGTGGCAGGAAAGTCTATGTAACAATAAAAACTATGAAAAGATGGAATAGTTCCCTACAGGGAGACATGGAAGCTCCTACGCAAGGTAGTAGAACAAACTAGTAATTAATCTGAAATTGGCAGGCGACTAGGCTGGATGAATTGATTTCCTTGCAGTAGGCATGTTCATGCTACATACCCTCTCTCAGTTAAAGGAACCTCCAAGTTACCTTATCTGGCAGGTTTTGGTCCCAAGAAGGTGCTTGCTGGATTAGAATTAAAAAGAAATAACATTACTAATCGCTTAATGAAAAAGACATCTGGGGAAATTTCAAACATGGGTTCATCCCATTCTTTCAGTTTTATATTTCTGATATACTTTCTGTATAAGAAAATCAAAGAATAAGCTGATATATTAAGTGCAATGAAGTGCAAGCATATTCAAAAGCTATTATGGGTAAAGCAAGGACACCCATATCATGTTCCTCATCTAAGTAATATAAAGCCTCTCTGAGTCCCTTTTAGGATTTCACACATAGAAAATAAAATGTGCGTAATTTATTCCTGCTGCAGAGACTTTCTGTTCCTCAGACTGCTGTGTTAAGCAACATACTAGAGTTACCACAGGCTGAACTCTGAAGCTGACTTACCTGTTTCATTCATTCTCTCAAATTTGTTCATTCCATACATCACCAGAGCATCTGAATCCTAGGCTCTCTTCCCCAAATCCCCATCTAAGACGTGCTTTACTGCCTCACACTGTGTCACAAAACTGTCTCTTCCACTGGAGCTGGTGTTGACTGCCTTGTTGGCCGTGTCATTATCTCATGACATTGCAAGATGATACAGCAAGACTAGTTGTTTATCTTGCACCCACTGTTTCAGTGTATACAGGAGTATCTGTGTCAGAGAACTTCTTCCAAGTACAATGTCTTTTCTGCAAAATTGCCTGAACCATGCAACTCTGTCTTGCACAACAGCAACAGGAGAACTGTTGATCGAGAAATCTGGAAGATCCCTTCTAGGTTTGCAGGCATGTCCTTTGATTTTTGTTGTCCATGTTGAAGAGACCGGGCATTCCTTTCAAGTTTCATACCCCAAGAAACCTGCAAATAAAAACTGGAAATGAAGTAATGTACTTTCAGGCATCCTCGAGAGAGTGTGAGGCTCTTGCAGATGTGAACCCTGAAATGTCTACTTACCACTCATTTATACATTGCCGTTGTGCAGCTGTCTGTATGCACCACCAATGTACAGTATAAGCATGCTCTATTTGTAGTACAGTACTCGAATTCTTGGCCTGCTTGGCATTTGCTATCACTATGCTTTGCCACAGCTGTCAGATTAGTCAGTTGGTTGTTGGTTTTTTTTTTTTCTCTGCTTTTATCTGAGTTGGCTTTATTCCCAGATTCCAGATAAAAGTGATAGCATTTTGCTTGACCATCCCATTCCAAGCGTTAAACACTGTGACTTCAGGCTTGGATGCTCTAATGGTTTGCTAAAACTGCCCAATTTTCACAGCCTGCCCTCCCCTTTGCCCACACACGCACACACATAGCACACCACTGGTATACAATGCTGGGGTGAAGCCAATGTGTGGAGGCTCTAACCAAGAGTGTGTTTAGCTGCTACTGATTGGAAGCTACAGACTAGTCAGTAAGGTTAAAGTAAACACAATGTAGAGACCACAGAATTTGGCTACTGATATAAACTGAAAACAAGTGGTGTTTTTTTAAGATTTTGCCTTCAGCAATGGTGGGGCACTGACCTTACACATTTTTGTGATGAGAAGTTACAGAACAAATTACTGACACTCAAATGAAACAAAAACTCCATCTTCTGGGAAGTTTAATCAAAAAGATGATTTTTGATAGAGAAAGTGCTTGCATCATTTGATATTTTATTTACCCCATCTAGGTCTCTTGTTTGTGTGGTACAATAAATCTGTTGTATAGGACTATGTATTAGAAACATGAGACATCTATAGGTCAGTTCATAATGCATTGCAGTTCTCATGCAACCTCTCATGTTGAACTGCTAAACTGCATGTCTCTGGGTTTGGATTGTTTTAACTTTCATTCTGTTGATGCCACCTATGGTCAGCTATCTAAATGGTCCAGTTTAGGCAATATCTTATTGCTTTACTCAGTTCAGTTGTTAAAACTTGTTACTCCACTTCTCTACTCTCCTGGCTCAGAAATTACAGAAGTTTTTACCATGCAGGTCTTTGATATGAGCAGCTAAAACTGTAATGTTGGAGGGCTGCTCCCTCTCATCTCAATAATGAGAGCTCATTTAAATATGATTTTAGCTTTAGCTTTTTCTTAAATCAGGAGCTCTACGCCTCTAAAGAACTATTCCTGAGACAGAAGTCAAGGTGCCCAGTACAGGCACCATTATCTGCAAGATGTTTCTTCCCTGTCATCTTGCCGCATGAAACATGAGAAAGAAAGAAGACTGTGATCAGTTTTGGGCCCCCAGTCGACAAACTGGAAACTGTTCAGTGAAGGGTCATTAAGATGGTGAGGAGGCTGTGGAATATCACAGGTAAAATAAGGCTGATTAAGGTTTGCTTAACCTGGAGAAGAGAAAACTAAAGGGGATGGTGGGGATCTAATTGCTCTCTTCCACAACCTAGAGAGAAGATAGAGTCAGGCTCCTTTCAGAGGAGTGCAGTTAAAGGTCAAGCAGCAAAGGATGGAAGATGCAACCACAGATATTTTGATTTATGGGGAACAACACTTACATAAGGGCAGGCAAATATTGGAGCAGGATGCCCAGAGATACTGTGAAATCTCTGCCCTTAGAGATGTTCAATATTCAGCTGGTCCAAGTGCTCTTCTACCTACTCTAATTTCGCCCTGCTTTATGCTGGGGTTGGATTAGATCTCCAGACATCCTTTGCAACTCAAATCATTCTACAAGTCTATAATTCTATCAAAATTATCTACAGTGCAATAGCAGTCAAAATATCTGTGGAAGATCCTCTAATCCGGTAAGGCAATGGAGAAGCACATTAGCATTTCATGCTTGTTTTCCTTTTCTTTGGAATTCCCCAGAGTACTGTCATTTGCTACTTGTCGCATTAGAACAAAACAGTGCATATTTTGGCACATGTAACATTTTATAAACAAAGGAACTAAGTTGTTTGGATTCAGTGGAAAGCCAGAGGGACACTAACACAACCATGCAAAACAGTTAGAGGAGTCAAACTTCAGAAAGACCTTCTTAATTTCAGCTCAATTACCTATTTCAGTGAACATTATGAAAACAAATGTTGATTCCAGAAAAATCCAAAAGGTAATTGGGAGCTTCTTTTGCAAATTCTGGCCACTGCTAATGTGAAAATATTTTTCTCTGAAGCTCCTGGCATCCATGACAACCTCAGTATCCATCACTTTGACTCCTTTTCATTTCAGATATACACTGGAAACATTTTTTTTCTCCCTCAAGCCAATATCTTTTTCGTTACCTCCATGCAGCTACCAGGAATGCAGTATGTATGTGAAGAGTGAAAAGGGATCACATGATGAAAGTGAATTAAAATCCCCTTAGAACATGTCATACTCAAATGCATAAATCTAGAGCTCCTTCAAGAGCTGGATTTCGGGCTGCAAGACTTCAGTACAAGGTTAGGTTCTTAAATCAGTGTTTTTATTCCACTTTAAAAGAAGAATGATATACAGAAATTTATGAAAGACAAATAAAGAGACCACATACTAGTATGTAAATGGACAGAGACAGAAAATTGGTTTTTATGGTTTTATTCTACACATCTTAGAACCAGTGGCAGTCTATTGCTTTACATTTGAACCATGCCACTCTTAATAGATCATAAACTGTTACATTTAACCTCTTTTTCATCTCACTATTCAAAATTGATGACAAAGGTTGCAGTTTGACTATTCTTCCTTGATCACCCCGTAAGTAGTGGTCAGGTATCTGAACATTGGTTTCTGCGTTGGCAGGTCTTTTGTTACAGAAATGATGTGGCAAAGCTGTCTTGCAGTTGATGTGGCACAAAGTCTTTTCTGACACCATTAGACCACAGCTACCTGCCTCACTCCTAACCGTCCCGTTTAGTTCAGTACATTTTCTGTCTCTCTAAAACTTAGGCTGTTTTCCTCATTGTTTTAGGCTGAAGGAATTTACCTAGTCTGCAATCTTTAACCTCTCTTGCTGGAAAGCCATTCTTTTTCTCTTGTCTTTGGGCTATGAGGGCCACTATTGTGTTTTCCTTCTGTAATGTTTTTTAAAATAGCACCGTTTCTTCCTTCTAACACTGCTTGTACTAACACTGCTTCCCCAGTTTTATTAGGCCAGCTAAGTGGGAGAGCTGGGAAGGGATATGGAGGAGTGAATTATTTATCTCTTTTCTTCTCAGACTGTCTTAAATGAACAGGGTTAGAATTTGAGGTCTTAAAAATATGAGGTTTTAAAAATTCCCCTAGGAAATTTAAGAAAACCCACAGAGGTTTAGCTGAATCTTAAGATTAATGGCCTACATGGCCTACATATTTTTTTAACTAAGCTGTTTATTGTCTGGAACTTGACTTATTTTACTGAAACTAGGGAGAAAAAGGAGGATAAAGACAAGAAAAAAAGTATTTTTTTAGGGAGGTG